>NC_085878.1:10793239-10795739 GCF_034702125.1 Engraulis encrasicolus
AGAGAGGACAGGAGAGGAGAGGAGGGGAGGAGGGGAGGGGAGAGGAGAGGAGAGGAAAGGAGGGGAGAGAAGGAGAGAGGGGGGAGATGAGAGAGGAGGGAGGCTCCCTCTCGTACCCTGCCTGGGTGTGATTGGCAGGGCCAGGGGCTTCGGCCCAGACAGGAAAATTAGCGGAAAAGTGGGCCTGGCGTTGGGGAGCAGAGGAAGCAGCACAGCTTAATCACGGCCTGAGTGCCCAGAAGTGGAGTTGATATGGAGCGGAGAAAGAGTGAGAGAAGGAAGGAAGAAGAAGGGAGGGAATAATGGGGAGAGAGAACGAGTGACAAAGAGAGTAAGAGTGAGAGAGAGACAGAGAGAGAGAGAGAGAGAGAGAGAGAGAGAGAGAGAGAGAGAGAGAGAGAGAGAGAGAGAGAGAGAGAGAGAGATTTTAGAAGGGTAAGGAAAGTATTGAAGGTGAGCAAAGGAGGCCCATCATGTATACAGTATACGGGCAGAGACGCTAAGCGGCCAATGTGGGTTCGATTGGAGAAGATCGGTTGGGGTGGGCACAAGAGACTGTGTAAATCTGTGGGGGTTGTGAGGTGTGCGCTCGTGTGTGTGTGTGTGCGTGTGTGTGTGTGTGTGCGTGTGTGCGTGTGTGTGTGTGTGTGTGTGTGTGTGTGTGTGTGTGTGTGTGTGTGTGTGTGTGTGTGTGTGTGTGTGTGTGTGTGTGTGTGTGTGTGTGTGTGTGCATGCATGTGTCTGCAGGCCTGCGTGTGCGTACGTATGTGCCTGTGTGTGTGTGTGTGTGTGTGTGTGAGTGTGTGTATGTGTATGTGTGTGTGTGTGTGCACGCGCCCGCGTGCATGTGCGTGTGTGTGTGTGTGTGCGTTTGTGTTTGCGTTAGCGTGCGGTTTCAGAGCAAGCAAGTGAGGGCAGTGTGAGGCAATAACTGTTATGATTTGCTCTGTCACTTCCACTCGGCTGGCAGAGCAGAGCAGAGCGGAGCGGAGCGGAGCCGGAGCGGCGTAATTCCTTTAAGGGGCCTCATCGCTCATCTCCCTTATTAGCGTCAGCCCGTCCGGAGCCGCGCGCCAGAAATCTACCTAATTGATATGCAGTAATGTATTTGTCAACAGGAAGTGAGCCAGGGGCCACAGCTGGGCCCCTCACACTCTCACGTGTACTTAAAACGGGGAGGGGAGGGGGCCAAGTGGGCTCACGATACCTGTTGGCGTAGAGATGAACTGTGTCCTCTTTGTAGACACACACACACACACATACATATAGTGCATACGCACGCGCGCGCGCACACGCACACACACACACACACACACACACACACACACACACACACACACACACACACACACACACACACACACACACACACACACACAGTTTATTTGACCAATCCAATCAAATTAAAATGGTTTACTTTTTCTCACAGGCTTCTCACAGAGTGCATTTGCAAAGCATGAAGGATACATACAGTAATTTAAAATACGGCATGTAGAAAGTAAAAAATAAGGAAGCACCTATGTCGTACATCCGAATAGCCTTGAAAGCTTTCAAACAGGCAAACGGTACCCGGATGACTTTCTATATCTGATCATATTTGCAGTAGGCAAATTATGGTTACTTCGCAAGAAGTAGTCCACGGGAGTTTGACAACTGTACGGCCATTGGTCATCATTAGCGCCATCAGGGGTGGCCCCCGGGCGGCCAATCCGGTTCGTAGGTTCGACGGTGCATCCAATTTGTGCTTACTAGTGGCTTGCTTACAAGGACGCTACTGGTCAGGGCACCTACAGTAGTGGTACTGGTTCCGGATTTACTCTGTGGCTCCCTGCCTGAACCAAAATTTGAAAAGTTACATTTTTGATGTAAACACACATGGGCTGATTCAAGATTGGATGCATATTATGAACTGGCATGTTTCTCTGGCTGTCTTCAGAACACCTTAAACGTATTCATTATGACTGGGAAAATTGCACTTTTTAGTTTTTATACATGAAAAGGGGGATCTTCTCCATGGTCCGCCATTTTAAATGTCAAGAAATGGCCATTTTTAGCTGCAGAAATTGCTGTACTTTGGTCATACTAGTAAATATTGCTTCATTACTTAGTAAATATTTATGAAAAGATCATATTTGGCAATAAACAGTGCAGTTTCAATGCGCAGGGTAATTGCAATACCTACTCTGGCCACATCCTACACAGTGCACCTTTAATGTGCCTTCAGAGCCATCTTGTTTATGCTGGTGTTTGTCAGCACAGCGTCCCCTGATGTGCCACACTGCACCGCACTCTCCCAACTGATGAATAATGAACATGCTGAGGCTCTTTTCTCTCTCTTCTCTTCTTTCTTGTCGTCTCCATCCTCATTTTCTTCCCTGGCCTTTTCTGCTCCTCCATCTCTTTTCTCTCTCATTCACTCTAACCTTTCTTTCTCTTTCAATTGCTCTCTCTCTCTCTCTCTCTCTCTCACGCATGCACGACACACACTTTCGCTCTCCCT
>NC_085878.1:10800739-10803239 GCF_034702125.1 Engraulis encrasicolus
CCCCCCTCTCCATTAGCAGACCCCAAAATCACACTGAACCAGGCACCATCTCCACTCACACTCCACTCCACTCCACTCCTCTACGGGATGCGCGCATAAGGAGCCTCCAGCATCGGCACACACAAGAGCCCAGCCAATGCACACAGGCGTTGCGCTGTGATGCCCCCCTAACTTAATCTAGGCCACATCTAGACTAGGAAAAGAGAGAGAGAGAGAGAGAGAGAGAGAGAGAGAGAGAGAGAGAGAGAGAGAGAGAGAGGAGAGAGAGAGAGAGAGAGAGAGAGAGAGAGAGAGAGAGAGAGAGAGAGAAAGAGAGGATTCTGGGTCGGCCCGCTTTCTCTTCCGCCGTCGCACAGCGGCCCTTGGGCGTGGAGGAGGCAAAGGAATTGAAGGTGAATTAAAAGCCCATTAGCCACGATCGCCTCCGCCATCAGCCGCCATCAAGATGTTTCTCCTCCTTTTGTTCTCCCCACCGATTTCCATCCTCTTTTTTCCCCTTTTTCCATCCTCTGCCTTTTTTTTTAGTCGTCTATTCATTCACTCATTCATTCATTCATTGCGAGGGCTTCTGTCTCATTTGTGTGGCATCGTGTTAAGGCCAGAGGGCCCTGGCTGCTCACTTTTGTTCCACGTTGCCCCCCCCCCCCCCCCCCCCCCCCCCCCCCCCCCTCCGTGCCATCTTGTAGACCTTTACACACACATACACACACACACAGAGAGTCCGTCAGACACTCAGACAATGAAGGCATAGCCCAGAGCCGATTCTAACAGCACATCCCTCTGTCTTTCTATGTCTCTTCATCTCCCTCTTTATCTCTCCCTTTCTCTCTCCCCACCCCCTCTCTCACTCTCTCTCTTCTCCACTTTTCCTCCCTCTCTCCTTAAGTGCATCCGTGTGAGCGCCCTGAATACGGGCCAGCTGCTTTGTTTTGTTATCAAATGCATATCCAGATTGATGCCATCTTTCTGGTCATCCCTCTCTCATTCTATTCGTCTTCCTGCCTTTCCTCCTTTCCCTCTTTTAATTGATGTGGTGTCCCCAGTACCGGTATCATTAAACGCATGCTCGCACGCATGCTGCACGCACATTCAGAAAGCCCCAACAGGCCCTGATCCATGTCTAATAGGGGGGGTGCATGGTGTCTTCTCGGAGGCCCTGAGCTGTGGCAGACCACTGCTGCCTGCCTGCCTGCCTGCCTGCCTGCCTGCCTGCCTGCCTGCCTGCCTGCCTGCCTGCCTGCCTGCCTGCCTGCCTGCCTGCCTGCCTGCCTGCCTGCCTGCCTGCCTGCCTGCCTGCCTGCCTGCCTGCCTGCCTGCCTGGCTTCACCTCTGCTGGTTGTACTACTGTATAGCCTCCGAGCCTATTAGTTCTCCCTACAGGCCTTGACGCTCCCCCAGAACCCCCCCTGGATGGCCATCCTCTCTCTCTCTCTCTCTCTCTCTCTCTCTCTCTCTCTCTCTCTCTCTCTCTCTCTCTCTCTCTCTCTCTCTCTCTCTCTCTCTCTCTCTCTCTCTCTTTTACTTTGCTGACCTTGCTACCTTCCTCCTCTCCTCCCTTCAATCCAGTTCCCCTGCTTCATGCCCCAACTCAGTATCTCTCATACATTCACCTCCTTCTCCTTCCAGCCCTATACCTTTCAGTCCCTTGCCCACTTGTCCTGCTCCATGTCAAGACAACTCTAGAGCAATGATTCTCAAAGTGTGGTCCGGGGACCACTGGTGGTCTGCGACAGTGCTCAGGTGGTCCGCAAGGGGATTTCTACTTTTCCTAGACGAGCTAGCAGTAGGCTATAACTAACATAATTACAAAGCTAAACATAGCTGAAGTCACATTTTCACCACAATAATGTAATTGTAATGTGAACAAAAACGGAGTGGTCTGCATGGAAATTAGCAGTGTCAAATTAGCACCCCTCAACAGTCAATTCAGTTGACAGGTGGTCCCTGAACATTTTTGGGGGAACAAAGTGGTCCTGAAAAAGTTTGAGAAACACTGCTCTAGAGGTTTCCTGTTTAAGAAAAAAAATGTCAGTGGTGGTGGACATAATATCTGGGTTCTTGTTTTGTTTTGGCAAGCCTTTCTGTTGTGGTGGGCTCTCATCTCCCTTAGTGAGGTCCCTGAAGGCAGTCTTATCACCAGACAGTGTCTCATCATGATTCCTTGTCAATTAGGTGGGGATTTCATGTGTGCACGAGTGTGCGTGTGTGTGCGTGTGCGTGTGCGTGCGTGTGTGTGTGTGTGTGTGTGTGTGTGTGTGTGTGTGTGTGTGTGTGTGTGTGTGTGTGTGTGTGTGTGTGTGTGTGTGTGTGTGTGTGTGTGTTTGTGTGTGTGTGTGTGTGTGTGTTTGTGTTATCCATACCCATATGGGTTTGCGCATGCATGCTTGCATTTGTGTGTGTTTGTGCATGTGTGTATGTCTGTCTGTCTAGTTTTATCTCTGTCTGTCTGTCTGTCTGTCTGTGTGCAGATGTGTTTTTTGGGGGGTGTTTGTGTGTGTTT
>NC_085878.1:10820739-10828239 GCF_034702125.1 Engraulis encrasicolus
ACTGTTAACACAACTCACACAATTCCCAAATGATGAACACAACCCTAGACTATAACTTCCTCAAAATGACATACTTTGTGAATAGAGAAACCAAGAGGCAAAGTATGTTTTTCATTCTTATACGTGCGTATAGTTACTGTGTGCTAGTAACGTGATGGGTGTGATTTGGTACAAAGCATTTCGTTTTTACAACTGTGTCTGGAGTGAAGCAAGCAAGCAAGCAAGTCAAGATCTACCCAGTTTTGCTAATTTGGTGTGAGGTTGTTGTATTCACATGAAGAATTCGGCAAAAACAGCTTAAGTTACAAAGACTGAGCTTTAGCGATCCGAAAAAAAAGCGGTAAGCAGATAGACAGTAGACAGACAGTAGAGGCACACAAAGAGAACTCCCTCAGCCGCCCGCGTGGAGAAAAGAGTGCACCTGCTGCTACAGGGCTCTATGCGCTTTTGTTTGGGGCTGTGTGTGTGTGTGTGTGTGTGTGTGTGTGTGTGTGTGTGTGTGTGTGTGTGTGTGTGTGTGTGTGTGTGTGTGTGTGTGTGTGTGTGTGTGTGTGTGTGTGTGTGTGTGTGTGTGTGTGTGTGTGTGTGTGTGTGTGTGTGTGTGTGTGTGTGTGTGTGTGTGTGTCTGTATGTGTGTGTGTCTGTATGTGGGTGTGTCTGTGTGTCTGCATGTGTGAGTTTCTCGATGCTTTTTGTCTGATTGTGTCTATTTGTGTACAGCCATTCATTTTTATGTGAATCTGGGTTTACACGCATGCATTGTATTCCTGCTTCTCTATATACTATGTATGCGCGTGTCTCTGTGAGTGTGGCATATGTGTGTGTGTGTGTGTGTGTGTGTGTGTGTGTGTGTGTGTGTGTGTGTGTGTGTGTGTGTGTGTGTGTGTGTGTGTGTGTGTGTGTGTGTGTGTGTGTGTGTGTGTGTGTGTGTGTGTGTGTGTGCGCGTGCGTGCGTGCGTGCGTGTGTGCGTGCATGCGTACGTGCGTGTCTGTGTGCGTGTCTGTGTGCGTCCGTGTCTGTGTGCGTGTCTGTGTGTGTGTGTGTGTGTGTGTGTGTGTGTGTGTGTGTGTGTGAGTGTGTGTGTGTGTGTTCATCTGCCAACAGAATGTGTCTGGCACTTTCCTTTGTTTGTGCTTGTATATGCGGGAGCAGACACTTGCTTGTTTTTGTGTGCAGGCGGTGTCTTGTTGCCCTGCCCTGCTGAGGGTTGTAAGGGCATGCAAACGAGTTTTTTGCTCTCGGCTCGCGCCTGCCATCGCATCATTACGCCATTTATGAAATATAAAGTCCTCGTAAATTTGCCCCCCCTGTAACCCACCGGGGACGAGGGGCAAGGTCTTTGCCGCACGCTCTTCCACCTCCCACCCCTCTCGGCACCACCTCGCCCCCCCCCCTAAAACTGCCACCGTTAGCACAGGACGTCTTGTCCTCACAGGTCCCCCTCCACCAATAAACCCTGTTCACGCCACCCCAAACCCACCCCACACACACACACACACACACACACACACACACACACACACACACACACACACACACACACACACACACACACACACACACACACACACACACACACACACACACACACCCTAAAACATACACACACACCAACCTTCAAATGCATGAAATGTCAGGACGGTAAAGCCCATTCTCCCCACACCAAAAAGATGTACATTGGCTACATTAGCAGGCCATTATGATAAGTAGACATAATGGCCGTGGTAATTTTTCATCAAACTGTTCCGATATTCCCTCGCCAGGGACCGAATCACCACCTTATTAAACCGGTCACGCACGCACAGATACACCATAATGATGCTTTCATTATAACTTAAAGAGCGAGGGAAAGAGGAGGAAAAAGAGAATGGCTCTCATTTGAGAGCTCATCCCTGGATGGAATTTTTCCCCTCCTTCTCCCTCTTCTTTCTCTCATTCACTCTCTTTCTACCTCTTTCTTCCTGAGTCTTTCTTCTCTTTCTTTCTCTCTCTCTCTCTCTCTCTCTCTCTTTCTCTCTCTCTCTCTCTCTCTCCTCACCTCCCTCCGTCCTTTCTTCCTCTTCTAAGTGATGGGCCATTGTGGGCGCAACAGCGGATCCCCGTGAAACATAACTTATTTAGAAATAAAAGCGAGTGGCATTAATAAGGCGTTAAGAGGAATGAAATTTGTCGGTGGAACGTTTTTTGAGGGATGGCTGCCAGGGGGGGCTGGGAATTAAAATGGCTTGCGGGGGCCCACGGTGTGGCAGCAGAGGCAGTAAGGAGGTGGTGGAGGTGGTGGTGGTGGTGGGGTGGGGTGTAGAGGTGGTAATGGGGAGGGGGGGGGCAGCTGAGTGAAACATTTCAAATAAAAATAATGTCATCATGAAACAATTTGCAACCTTATAGGGGCCACTACACCCACAGCCATCACTGCAACACATTTAGATATGGAAGAGGAGACACACAACACACAGACAGAGAGACAGAGAGAGAGAGAAAGAGGCACACACACACACACACACACACACACACACACACACACACACACACACACACACACACACACACACACACACACACACACACACACACACACACACACACACACACACACACACACACACACTGAAGACTCACACAAAGTCATAAAGACCTTGGTGGATAGAGATAGAGAGAGTTGAGCGAGCACCTACACACACACATGCACATCCTTGTGCGCACACAGAAGCCAACACAAACACAACTCCAAACACACAGGCGACAAAATGACACACAGACAAGCATGCAGATACCAAGAATAGATCTTTCTAGATGGCAGGGACATCTTTCCTGTTGTTTAACTGTCTCTTTTCTGATCCCCCTCTCTCCCTCACACACTTGGATGCACTCATATCCATACTAGGGATGGCACAAACCGCACCGAAAACCGAAACCGTACAATTCACACACATACCGAACCGAACCGTGCAATCCATCGCAAACCGCAATTCATGTATTGCCCAGAAAAATATGTAAAACAGAGATTCTAGGAGTATCTTATCCAGTCTCTCTGATTAAAACATTGGCGTATAAGACCAAATCAGAGGATGACACAATTAAAATCATACCATTTTCACATTATAAGCCTATACAAACCATATGTAGGATATTTAGTGATAAGTCCGATTCTATTAGCCAGTGCACCATTTATCATGAACTAAAAAAAAAGAACCGTAGAGAACCGAAAACCGTGACCTTGACACCGCGATATGAACCTAACCGTGACTTTTGTGAACAGTACCACCCCTAATCCATACCGTATATACTGTACACACAAACAGGTCCCTTCTGGCTCAGGTTACACAACAACAGAAACTCTGGCCTTCTGGTTTACCTTGCGGATGCCTTGGTATTCTACCCTGGTCATTTTATTCAAATATATTCTTTGGTCTTTCAGACTTTATTTGTGACAGGATAGTTTGAGACAGGAAACATTTGGGGGTGAGAGAGAGAGACAGGGAAGGGTCAGCAAAGGACCCGGGCCGGAATCGAACCCAGGTTGACCGCATAGTATATAAGTGCCCTACCATTAAGCCACGGCAGGGCCATTTTATTCAACATTTAATCACGTTTTCATCACTATCAAATACAAACTACCCCAGTTTCAGCAGCTCCAGCCACACTGCGCATACTGTATGGACCAAGCTACAGAAGCCTTGGAGACAGGAGGGAAGAGGGAAGGGGGGAGGCAGTGCAATTTCCATGGCAGCGGTGACAGGGACAGGGACCGGCTATATTATATTTCCTTAGCGCGAATTTAATAAATGTAAAGGATGCATTATTTTATATTATCAGGCCTGCGGGCTCTCTCCCGGTGGAAGATAGGGATAAGTAGGCCCGGTTCGCTGTCAGATGTATGGGGAGATGCAAGTCAGTGGTGATGGGTGGAATATGAATGTATATATTTAAAAAAGAGGAGGAGGAGGGGGGAGAAGGGATGAGGAGAAAGGGGGGGAAGGAGGAAAAGGCCCAGTAGCGTTTGTGTTATGAGTCTTGCCGCTATTAGCTTCCGCAGCCGTGCGGCTGTGCTGTTTGTCACAATATGATCTGCTCTTATTAGTATTAATAACGATGAGACTATGCTGCTTTAATATGTCTCAGTGTTGGCACCCGTATATTAACTGCTTTTGTGAGGGAATGAAAGGATGACTCCTAATGACATTGCTGCTTTTATTTCCTTGCCTTTAATCTCACTGCATCGCTTTTTTTCTACATTTCTTCTTCTTCTTCTCTCTCTCTCTCTCTCTCTCTCTCTCTCTCTCTCTCTCTCTCTCTCTCTCTCTCTCTCTCTCTCTCTCTCTCTCTTTCCTGATTTTTTCTTTCCAGACTCTTACCCACCAGCTCTCTCCATAATTTTAATTCCTTTTCTCTGGCTCTTTTTTGTCATCTGTGTTTTCTTTCATTCTGTCTTTCATCTTACCCCCCCACCCTGTATCTCTGATTGTTTCCCACTTACTCTTCTTCTATCTCTCCAACCCCAACCCCATCATCATCCACTTCCCTCTTCTTTCTCTCTTTCGCTCTTTCTCTCTCTCTCTCTCTCTCTCTCTCTCTCTCTCTCTCTCTCTCTCTCTCTCTCTCTCTCTCTCTCTCTCTCTCTCTCTCTCTCTCTCTCTCTCTCTCTTTCTCTGTCTCTCCCCCTCCCTCTCTCTCTCTGGTTTTCTCTCTCCTGAGTGAATTGATTGCATCCATGTCTGAGGATCCTGTGTATTTGTCAGACAGTTTTTGCATCCGTCTCATTTTTTTACCACACACACACACACGCATACACGCACACGCACACGCATAGACATACGCATACTCATACTCATACACACACGCACACGCAAACGCACACACACGCACACGCACACGCACACGCACACACACACACACACACACACACACACACACACACACACACACACACCACACACACACCACACACACACACACACGCACACACACCACCGGCTCACACACACCATTACACACACACACACACACACACACACACACACACACACACACACACACACACACACACACACACACACACACACACACACACACACACACACCACCGCCTCACACACACACACACACACACACACACACACACACACACACACACACACACACACACACACACACACACACACACACACACACACACACACACACACACACACACACACCACCTCCACTCGTGCCCCCAGCCCTGCTCCCTCCCTCCGTCCTTCCGAACTTTGATGGCAATATCAATATCCATGTCACCGGGCTGACACTGGCCATCCCGTATCAATAAACATTTGAAAAAGTACGATTCGCCCCCTTCCACTCTGCCCTGAATAATTTATTGAGCATGATTAGCAGCTATATTTTTGTGGAAACCCAATCCTGAGAGGGGAGATCTTGTTGCTTGCATGTTTGTCTTGGATCTTTAACACACACGAGCACACCCGCAAAAAAAAGGAAGAGCGAAAAAAAAAACACTGAGACAAAAAGTCAGTGAGGATCAATCCTTGTAGGGAAGGGAGGGGGTGTAGAGTAGTGGAGGAAATGAGAGGTGGGGTGGGATGATGATGGTGGTGATGGTGTGTTGATGTGAGCCTATGCCACTGCACTCCACTCATGAAACTGGCATAGACAGGCAAGCCGGCGTAGACGGGCAGGCGGGCAGGCGGGCAGGCGGGCAGGCAGGCGGGCAGGCAGGCGGGCAGGCAGGCAGGCGGGCAGGCGGGCAGGCGGGCAGGCTGGTGGGCAGTTGGGTGGGTCGCCTGTTGCGTTGGCTGGTTGGTTGTGTGGATGTATGCCACAGTCTGGTGCTGTATCCCTGGCTGCCAAACTGGGCCTGACATGGATGAAGAGTGGCATGGTGGTGGTGGTGGTGGTGGTGGCGATGGCAGAGTCAGAGGCGGCAGAGACTGGTTGAGGTGGCTGCTGCTGCTGCACATCCAGCATAAAGGCCTGTCACATCCCCCCAGTGCAAACAGCATTGCCAATGCAGCACACGGGGATGCCACCGCGCACATCACCGCCCGATTGCTTTTGACTGAACCTGTCAACTCAGACAGAAAAAGAGAGAGGGGGAGAGACAGACTAAGAAAGAAAACAGAGGTAGGAGAAAGGAAAAGGGGGGCTAAAAAAGACTATGGGAGAAATTTTAGGAGGTTTTTTTTTCCAACCCGACAGTGGCAGCATGAATTCATGATGTAAATATTTAATTCAGTTTTTGACCAACTTTTTTTTCTTTTTCTCTTCTCGATCTTTCTCTTTCTCTGTCTCTCTCTCGCTCGAGCTTGTGCCTAGAGTGACATATATGTGATGTGAATACACCCAAGCTAATGATTGATATTCTGGGGGTATTTGTCATCATCACCGGCTGGGCTCCGGAGCTACAGAGCAGAAGACTTTGCCTCATGTAGAGAGAGAGAGAGAGAGAGAGAGAGAGAGAGAGAGAGAGAGAGAGAGAGAGAGGGGTAGAGAGAAGAAGGGAGATGGAGTCGGAGGCAGAGAGAAAGTGAAAGGAGAGAGCGCAACAGACCCACAGGGAAAGAGAGAGAGAGAGAGAGAGAGAGAGAGAGAGAGAGAGAGAGAGAGATGGAGTGAGAGAGAGAGAGAGAGAGAGAGAGAGAGAGACAGAGAGAGAGATGGAGTGAGAGAGAGAGAGAGAGAGAGAGAGAGAGAGAGAGAGAGAGAGGGGGAGAGAGAGAGAGAGAGAGAGATGGAGTGAGAGAGAGAGAGAGAGAGGGAGAAGAGAGAGAGAGAGAGAGAGGGGGAGAGGGGGGGTTCAACTCCAGCATTCGACCTACTTCCATCGGATCACCCGGACTTTCCCATTAATCAGGAAGTGCCTGAGGAAGGTGCTCAGACACTGTAAGACCCAGTCTGCTGTTGTAGTGCAGCAGGGCTCTATCACTTCCACACAATTGAGCAACACGTTTGTTGCCCCGAAAAAAAAGAGAAAAGCCAAAGTCTTATTCCACACATACAGTAGCAGCCGCATAGCATAGCACACCAGATAACGGCTTCTTACACTCATCAAGTTTGGCACATTTCTCAAACTCAATTATTTAAATGTCTTTTCTGCGTGCGGAGGGACAAACTTTGCTCAGAGCAAAAGAGCCTCCACCTCCTCCTCTCCTCCTCTCCTCCTCTTTTTTCTCTCCTGCGCCAGGCTAAAAGTAGCGTGCAATTAGCTCTCGCAATCAAATGAAATAATCCTCGGCCCCTGGGGAGAGGGATGCATCGCTTCTTTCGGGGGCCGAAGGAACGAACGGACTAAATAATAATCTCTGCTCTGCAGCCCTGTTGAATTTGTAAACACGGGCGACTTTTCTTTTTTTCTTCCTTTCTCTCGTCTTCTCGGATAGAAAAAAATATATAGCAAATGAGCAATTAAAAGGAATGTCCCAGTTTGACACTAGTTTTGATGTTGCACTTTTAATTCCTTCTTTCTATCACTATTTTTACTCACACTCTCTCCCTCGTTCTCT
>NC_085878.1:10833239-10838239 GCF_034702125.1 Engraulis encrasicolus
TTTTATCTCTTGGCCTCCTCTGCTGTTAGCAGCCATAGATGCGGGAAGCAGATACACCGGTCAAAAATAATAACGTGTCAAAACAGCACTGCCGCAACTCTAATGCATGATAAAGCCTGTCAAAATAGTTTGCCCAAATTGCTTCGCAGCCTTGATCCTCTGTTTCAGGCTTTTGAAAATATATTTCTTATCTGACTATCGGAACCCATAACCAAAATATCATGACAAAATCCTGAATTAAAGACATATGGTGTGAGAAATGTGTCAGTGATCTAAATAAATATATATATATGGGATTCTTTTAATGGTTTCTTTTCAAATTATTTTATATCAGTTTTAAAAATGTGTTCAGCTGCTGATTTGAAATAATTATTCAAGTAGTGATGTAGACCCATAACTCATTTGAAAAACATTGAAATGAAAAGAATCTCCTGGTGTCTTTAAGTTTCGATAAGCGATGGTGTCTGCACGCACGCCAAGTGCAGAATTACAGGTGATCGATATTACAGTCTAACCCTAATACATCACATTAAAATACAAAAAAAGACAAAAAATCATCTTGTACAGGCAGGCAGGGGGGAGAGGAAGCCTTTTAACTGTAGTTGGCCCCTGATTGGCCAAGATCTGCATACAGTACAGTATGTGCTCCACCAACCCTGGGGGGGTTTGGTCCGGGGGGGGTGATAGGCCATTGAGGTCCACTACTGCTCCTCACTGGTCCAGGAAGTGGGGGCCAGAGACGCAGTGACTCAGTGAGTAAGTGTGGGGGCTGTCAGGGCTTGGGTGCCGCCTGGGCTGTAATGAGGAGGCGCCCTACACCCTACTGTGGTCCCGGGACAGGGCCGGTGGCAGGGTATCAGGTAGACCAAGGTCCTGTATAAAAGCGGCCCCTATGAATTATAAATCACAGGGCACCGGAGCCACTGCCTGTGGGATGCGGAGGGGGGCCACAGGGGTGATGGGGGTGGGGTGGGGTATGGGGGGGGCATGTTCCCGGAACAAAGGACAGGAGCGGGAGGGGTCGGGCTTCAGGGAGGAGGGTGGAAGGATGGGTGGTGTGTGTGCGTGTGTGTGCGTGTGTGCGTGTGTGTGTGTGTGTGTGTGTGTGTGTGTGTGTGTGTGTGTGTGTGTGTGTGTGTGTGTGTGTGTGTGTGTGTGTGTGTGTGTGTGTATGTAAGGGGGGGTGTGTGGTCTAGTGGAAATGATGAGGTGGGTGGGTTGGTGAGTTGGGTGTTGGAGGGGATGGATGGAGACGTGGGTTTGTGTGTGTGTGTGTGTGTGATGTGTGATGTGCTTTTACAATATACTGTAGTGTGTGTGTGTGTGTGTGTGTGTGTGTGTGTGTGTGTGTGTGTGTGTGTGTGTGTGTGCGTGCGTGCGTGCGTGCGTGCGCGCGCGCGCGCGCGCGCGGGTGCCTGCGTGTGTACCTGCGTGCGCGCACATGTTTTTCTCTGTGTGTCATTTGTGTATGGGGCAGGGGATCTAATTCAGGGCAGGCAGACAGACTACAGAAGATTGTCACTGGTCTGTCTGCATGTGTTTTCTCATACTCTTTGTCTGCAGCCCGCTTATGTCTGTGTGCCGTCCGTTTCCTCAGACTTCAACCTTTCTTTGCTATTCATTTTACATTTCCACAAAGGAATGTGCCGAAACGCGCTCCAATGTTGAGGTCTTTTCAATTTGCCAGTGCCAAGTAAGGCACTAAGGATAGCATTACTACGTTTTTTTTTGGACTGAAAAGGTGTTTCCCTAAATATACCATCAGTCATTTGTAGCTGGGCATGATTTGATTATTTGCTCTCTGTCGGGTAGGTCAGCGAATGCTTTCCAGACACGCATACAAAGACACATTTTTGGCGTTGCTGAAATGCTTAGTCCTAGACTCACAGTAAACATGGGTGCCCTTTTTTATCACTTACTTGTGCAGAGCTGGGTGGTTCAGACTTTTTGAGTCAGAGTGTGTGTTCTGGAAACGGTCTTAGTCTTTGCTTTATGGAATTTGT
Organism: Engraulis encrasicolus; assembly: GCF_034702125.1. Taxonomy (NCBI): domain Eukaryota; kingdom Metazoa; phylum Chordata; class Actinopteri; order Clupeiformes; family Engraulidae; genus Engraulis; species Engraulis encrasicolus. The sequence continues at coordinate 10,835,243 of NC_085878.1, forward strand.
GGGTGAACCGGTGGCACTGTGTGAGTCTGTGAATTGCTGTGTGTGTGTGAGCACTGTATGTGTATCTGTGTGTGTGTACATGTGCATGAGTGTGCATGCTTCTTGAGGGTGTGTGTGTGTGTGTGTGCGAGGGTGTGTGTGTGTGCGTGCGTGCGTGCATGAGTGCGTGCATGAGTGCGTGCATGAGTGCATGCGTGCATACATGTGTCCGTGTGTGTGTATGCTTGAGTGCGCCTGCTGTGTCTGTGGGCCAAAGAGCACGACAGGATTGGTCAGCATGCTCAACTGTAGAATAGTGGGTGTGTCAGCTGGTTCTGCCCAGTTCGGTCGTGGGGCTAGTGGACCCTCCCATTGGTCAATGCAAGCCGGTCCCGGCCCGGTTGGTGGCGATTGAATGGAAATATTGTTTTTTTTTCAGGTCCTGGCTGATGAAAGCTTGATTGATATGGTGTCAGGCGCTCCGTGATGGATTAAATTGTGTGTGCAGACGGCTGTGGCCCGGCCAGTCATGGCTGTTGCTGCTTTACTCTCTCTCTCTCTCTCTTTCTCTCTTTCTCTCTCTCTCTCTCTCTCTCTCTCTCTCTTTCTCTCTTTCTCTCCCCCTTTCTCTCTCCCTCTCTCTCTCTCTCTCTCTCTCTCTCTCTCTCTCTCTCTCTCTCTCTCTCTCTCGCTCACACATTTTCACTCTCTCCTTTTCTGACCGTTTGCTGTCTCTTGTTTTTTCTTTTCTCACTCTTTCTTGAACCCTGTTTTTCTACTTCTCTCCTTCCTTTCTTTCTCTGTTTGTCTCTGTCTCTCACTCTCCCACTCTCTACCTCTCTACCCCTGTCTCTCTCTCTGTCTCTCTCGTCTCTGCAAGCCACCGGCACGGCAGCTTTAAGAAAATTTGATTTTGGCAGCTCAGAAACACACGGCAGCCCCCTTTCTCTCCGCTGCCTGCCTTCCATTTAGTTTGAGAGTGCACAAGTGATTCTTTATTGGATGAAATCTGCGCTGGATTGGATAAAGTGTTCGAGCGCTGAGCCATCTATCACCATCACTGCCCCGGCTCCCGTTTCGTCTTAGAAGAAAAGAATGAAGACAAAAAAAAAACGAAAGGAAGAAAGAAAGAGAAAAAAACAGTGTGAAAAGAGCACTAAGAAAAACAGACAGCCCATAGGATGTTGCAGATTTGAAAATTAACTGCAGGGGCTTGTGGTGTTACGGGCTTGGTGGTGGCGGCCGAAAAAATATATATCTACGTCTTTTGTATCCTCCATTTCCTCCCTTGGCTAAGCTGGTTTGCACAGTCGGTGAAACGCCTGCAAGCCTCTTTTCCATAGAGCTCATGCCCTCCCCTTTTTTCCCTTTGAGTGTCGGTAATGGTGGGCGGCTTTGCTCCTTTCGAAAACGGACATGCATCTCCCAAGCTAGGCAAGAAAAGAAAAAGACAGAGGGGAGTGCATGTGTATGAGAGACAGAGGGGGAGAGAGTCAGAGAAAGAGAGAGAGAGAGAGCTCTGTCAAAACCTCCACACCGTAGGATACTACCACCTTTCGAGTTCTCTCCACTGCTGACATGTGGAAAGGATCGATCGGGATGCCTTGCCCTGCCTCTGTCCCTCACCGGCGGCCCACTTTCCCCCTGTGCTCAGCCCTCTGGATCACCAGGCTCCACACACCCAGTCTCCGCTACGCTAGCAAGCCCAGCGCTAAGCCTGCGGTACTGGGTGCTGCGTGTCTTGAGTCCCCCCACCACCACCACCACCATCACCACCACCACTCACCCACCCTCCAGTGCCCTCTGTCTGACCAATTAGCCGCTGATGTTTGTTTTGCACAGAGATGGCCACATCAACAGCCATTCATTTTTAAACACACGCACTTCTCCTTCTCTTCTTTTTCCCCCCATTACCCCTCTCTCTTTCCTTCTATGCCCTTCTTCGCCTCTCTTCGTTGCCCATTAATGCCATGCTCTAAAGAGCAAATGGACATGGATTTAGCTCTGGGCAATGCTGCAATACTGAGCACTGAGTAAAAAAAAAAAAAAAAAAAAACGAAAGGAGAACACGAAAAGGGAAAGAGGGAAGGGGGGGGGGAGAGAGAGGGAGAGTGGAAGGAGAAGAAGAGAAAAGAAAAGGATGAGTATGTTTGAAAGAAAGTGGAGGTGATGACGGCCAACAGAAATTATTTAAAAGCAGCAACTCCTATGTATTTCATTTGAGTCATCCATAATGCATAGGCAAATAGGCTTCAGATGATGTAAATCTGTTAGGAGGCGGCCCCCTCTCATTCAAACCCTTTTACTCCTCCAACGTCTCCATGGCCGGAGTGTCCCGAGGCACTGTGGATGGACCCACCCCCCTGGCCTCCTTCTGCAGCCACCCCCTAACCACACACACACGCGACACACGTGCGACACGTGCACGCACGCGCACATGCACACACACGCATGCACGTACACACACAGAAGGAAAAGAAGAGCATACATGCACGCACGCACGCACGCACGCACACACACACACACACAAACACACACATTAAGCCTAATATATCATGAATCGTGAGTCAGTCTGATGAGCACTTGTATTGACCTGGCCGGAGCCCTGAGCCCTGCCCTACTGAGACATGGGAGATGGGGCACGAGCCCCACAGAAATATTTTTTGAAGAGTATTTAAACACACGACCCACACGCTCATGTCTGACCACATCTGCCTGCCTGCCTGCCTGGCGGAATTACACCGCGGTCATGGATATAACTAAAGCTACAGCTAGGGTCTTACACTGGGATAGCCCTGTGTTTTTTGTCCAAGTTTGGCCCAGTGTCTGTGTGTGTGTGTGTGTGTGTGTGTGTGTTTGTGTGTGTGTGTGTGTGTGTGTGTGTGTGTGTGTGTGTGTGTGTGTGTGTGTGTGTGTGTGTGTGTGTGTGTGTGTGTGTGTGTGTGTGTGTGTGTGTGTGTGTGTGAGTGAGTGTTTGCGTGTGTGAGCATGTGGGTGTGTGTCCATGTGTACATACCT
>NC_085878.1:10848239-10868239 GCF_034702125.1 Engraulis encrasicolus
GTCACTTGGTGTCATCGTGGTCATGCCATCTTCTATCTGTTTGTATGTGGGGTACTCTGCACCTATTGCCTGTGCCTCTTATGAGAGGATGTTTTAGTGTAGTCAGTGGCTGGAGCTCCAGCGGCCTTACAGGTAGCAGGATGCCAGGTGCATGACAGGTTAGATCATCAGAGGTCATTAAGGAGCTCTCTCACCACATTGAAGTGTTCAGAAATGCAATAATGGAATACAAAACATTTTACATTTTAAATATTCGTGCGTCAGTCACTGTTTTTATTTTTTGCTTACTTTATCTATTACAACACTTGCCTGTGCCATGTATAGGCCTACAAATGTTACATTGTGGTCTAACACGTATTATACTCTATTTCTAATTACTTTTTATTTGAACATGCACCTTGGTGTTTCTGTAAAAGATTACAGCGTTATCTTACGAGACATAATGACAATCTTGAACTAAACAGAAACAAACTAGATTGAATAGATGAGAATATATCCAACGAACCAAAACTGTGTTGCACCAAAAAAGTATTTTTTGGTATACAGGATTATATATACAGGATTTAAAAAGTTATGCTGAGCCGCAGACGTTAGTGCCATTGTTTTACATTATTTACCACAGCATAATCATTCACTGCACAGCACCTTACATATGCGTGTGGTGTTTTACATACACACTGCAGCTGTAGTTTTAACTGTTAAGTATTTTGCTACATTTTTGAACTTATTTGAAGGCCTGTTTGGTCATAAAAAATCAGTGCCTGCTCATTTTCAAATCCATCCATTTTGTCCTATGCACAGATATAGGCCTAAGTTATTTTCTAAGTAAGTATAGTCTATTGTACTTTAAATATGAAAATATTTAGGCCTATATTTGTGTAGATGCATGGCAACCCTTTGAGGCTCAACTTCACTAGCCTACTATAATATTGATAACAATTAACTAGCCTACTTTATAATATAGACCTACTGGGCTAAAAGTATTTCCATAAATGTTTGCTTAAATATGCCTGCCTATTTTGAATTTCAAATTATTGACTTTTCTTTTACTATTTAGTTCAAATCGTGTGATGTAATGGCATTAAATGAATGATCTATTAAAATAGCAACGGTTTGTAAACGAAATAACCTACCTGACTCTGAATTTGGACTTAGAAATTATAGTGGACATTTGGAGTTACCTATGACACTGGTCAAGAATCAATAATCAAAATGATATTATGGTTAATTGCAATTGTTTAGGATATTACAGGCCGGCATATTTTTCTGTAAGTTTGATTTTACGTTTTCTGGTCCACTTACTTTCACTTTCATGCGTCTTGAAACGCACGTGGCACCTGGAACGCACCATTTTAAGGAAGATGTCATTAGTTTGCAATTGACCTCTTTCGTGTGTCAAATGAATGTTGTGATTCGGGTGGGAAATGCTGTTTGTTGACACGGTTGCGATTCCGAGGAGATACCACCGTTAAAATATCAAATTAAACTTTCTTTGAATGTAGGTGCTGAGGAAACATCCGAGATGTTCCCAAAATTATGGAGTAATTCTGTTTCAATATGATGGCTACAATTTCAGGTTTATAAGCCCTACCCATTTCCTTGAAAGAATTTTGAAACATTTCCAATTAAAAAGTTTTAACACGGGGTGATTCAACGCCCGTTCCTTGATGTTGAACCTGTTAATGTAAAGAGTTGCCTGTCTGCGCGCGCCAGCCATGCTTGCCTGTCGGCCCTGTTTTGAACTCTTTCATGTTTATATGCGGCAAAGACCTTGAACTTGAGGATGCTTGGAGAGAGAGAGAGGGGCTAAAACATCAGCTGCTCACTAGTACAGGGAGATGAAAGCCATATGCCATCTCGTCATTCACGTCAACCGATGCAATGTGACAAATGGTCAACAGAGAGGCAGCAATTCCTTTTAACAACAATGCCCTAACCTATTTTTCAGAGGTTAATTAGGGCCTTTGCTTACTTTCTTTTTCTGTCTTTGGGGTTGTTTTTAAAACAAACGTGGCTGGGTCTGTGTGTTGTGATAGATATTCGTTTGTTTAATCGCACTGACACACCATCACCATAACGACCAAAAGGATTGGTTATTTGTGCCAAATAGGGAAAAGTCTCTTTAAGATGTGATAAGATGCTGCTACCACAATCTGACAGTTGTCCAGACCTGCAGATATATTGTCACCCTGAGTAAACAGCACAGTAATACTATTACCTTTATAAATAGCAACACGTATTTATTATTTCTTTAAGGCGACGCTGTCCTCCTTGCCCTTGTGACAAGGAGCCACGTTCAGCGTACATGGGCGCCTCGCTGTGCTTTTTACAAGCATATTCTGTTACACAAACGTTAATTGATCATTGATCAAGCATTCTATGTTTATGACACAGATAGTTTTACATGCAGCATGAAGAATCTCCACTCTCTGCAGCGCCGCATCTATTTTTACTCCAAATGAGAGGAGCCTGAGCCGAGCAAGAGGAACAGGCCGTCGTTTGCGGAGATGCGTCATTCATCCTCTTCGCGAAATATCGTTTTAATCACCGCAACAACGTCTTGATTTTGCAAATGTGCAGGACTGTCCACGAATCTACCGTTTGCAATTGTTTAAACTGGGGCAAAGCATTAAAATGGACCTGTAAAAGTGGGAAATATTTGCTTTTGGATATTCATGTGTCACTGCTCACTGTCCCAATTGACATGTATGGAAAATGTACTTCTTGGTGTTTGGTTGGGCTATGTGCATCTATCAATTATGTTAATGAGTGACTACTACAATTAAAATCCATGCATGTGTAAATTATTTAAATGTAAAAATAAAAATAACCTAATATTTTCATAATTGCTTTATGGCTAGCCTATTTCTTTTAAACTGTCAATGAGTTGGTGATTCATATCTTCCTCCATTACGCACTAAAATGTTTGTTTTCTTTTCTATTGTTTTTATAATGGTTTTAAGCCAAATTATTTAATTGTGATTTAATTTTTTATTCGAAATATAATGTGCTGACTGCTTTGAAAATTGTGTAGGCTACATGTTAAGAGATAAATAGGCCTGTTTTTTTATCTATTCATCAATGGGTTTGCTTTTTCTATAAGCTAGTTGTTTTTTCCAGCATGCCTATTCATTCAGCATTAGCCTATGTCAGTTTTTAGACTGCATGCCAAAATTCCTCAACACTGGGACAGCAGGTAATTAATCCAGTCAATTAAGCAGTCATGAAGGCTAATTGGCCCTAATTGTTCGAGAGGGGTTATGGCTAATTATTACATCCTAATTGATACTCTTTACAAAAGAGCTTGTTGTGTATTCAGCGCAGTTGGGTCGTTACAAGCTGTTCTCAGTGGTAAACACCATTCATATTCAAATTAGACTGACTAACTTTGGCACGTGAACAAGCAGGCGCCCGCCTCCGAGCCCGCCATTAGCCTGATTTGCTTTTGTTAGTCACTGATGGATAAAGCGGGCGCGTGGTAAGAACATATTTGGTTAATTCTGTAGATGGCACCGTGCCCGATTTAGAGAGGGTGGGGGGCTTAGCCACACAACAGAGCCCAGTGCCTTCTCAACAGTCAAGGACAATCCAGCTATTTTGTGTATGCAGTAGACTGCTGCCAGGCATAATCAAGCAACAAAACAGATTTTGTTATTTGCCTATTTAAAAAAAAAAATGCCTAGCGACAAAATAGAATACCCTGAGCATTTTAGGCGAGATATTTCATACAATTGAAATTTATGAAGAAAATAAATACGTATTGAACTCGCTTAATAAAACAGAGGAAGAAGATACGCCATAAATTTAAATGTATTTACCAATATAGCAGCACAATAGGTAGCCTAGCTTCTTGCACCTGTCTTCCTCCGCGCCTAAGATTGGCACCCCCCTTGTGCAGTCAGTGTTTGGCGTGGCGTGGGGTGGGGGGGTCAGCCTCTGGGGGTCTACAGCTCTACTGGCCATGATTAGCCATGCGTGTCATATTTTGACCCCCCCTCCCCCTTTTTGCGTCTTTCCCGCGGCATTCGTCTTTGTTGTACAATACAGTGCAAATATGACCTAAAAACGAAGCCATGGCATTGTCTGCTCTCCCTATCTGATCAGATTCACGATGGAGATCAGAAATCCAAACCGGGTTTTTCAAAACGGCATATTTAGTCAGATGTAAAGGAATATGCCGCTTTAAAGTGCTCGATTTTATTCTTATTAACCTGAGGAAGTGTCAGGGAAATGTTGAGTACCTGAATGAAAACAGAACTTGTGATACTGTCTCTAATGCAATATTAATGGCTTCAGTGTCTGTTTGATATCAAAAAGAATGTGTCTCCCCAAAAGTGCCTCCACGGGGACCAGATCTCTCCAAAGCACACACCCAGTATTAATGATAACATTTTTATTATTTCAAAATATAGAAAATACTCTATTAATAATTTATTTTCACAACATTTTGAAATGATACATGCAGAAAAGGAAAAATGTAAATCCAAATATAAATTATATATACTTTTAAAATGCTTCAAAATGTTTCACATCCATTGTTTGTGGATGTTCAGTAAAAAGGCAAATATTTGTGTACATTAGATGCTTGATTCCCATCTCAGGGAAAGGAGAGGGAGGCATCTTGAGGGGGCAAGCAGGAATTTGTCAATAGAATTGTAATCGTATTTAAACGGATGATTATGTCAATTTAAAATATTGATTTAGGGATTGTAAAGGTGTAAGCAGAATGGACTCCCGACACGTTGGGGCCATTGCATGTCCTGTGCAGTGCCACTGAATAGAGGAGGGGAGGTAATGAGGGATAATGCTTTCTGGAGCCACTGCCTCCTGCAGAATAATCCAGAATGCTTAAAGGGAGGAAGAGAAAAAAAACACACAAAAAAGTGAAGACTCTCCGGGGGGGGGGGTGTGTGCACAAGGTCAAGTCCATAACCCCTGACCTCTTGGGGTGTCTGTCTAGCGTGGAGAGGTGAGGCGAGGGGTGGAGGGTCGAGACTGGCTGGGCTGCTGGCGGCTTGGTCTGGTCTGGGGGAGAGAGGGAGAGAGAGGGGCGTTTGGCCGGCTGGCCGGGGGGACAGAGGCACTCGCCTGGCCCCACATCCTCCTCCCTGATCCCCCCTGCCTGCCTGCTCCAGTCCAACCCACCACTACCCCCCCATCCCACCCCACCACACCGTACCCTGAAGCCCATCCCAGCGTGTCCTATCCTGGAGCCTGCTCCTCTCCTCTCTCCTCTCTCTCTCCTCTCCTCTCTCCTTTCTCCTCTCCTCTTGGCTTGGTTTTAGCGTCCGTCCAGAGCATCTATTATTTATCAGACTTATTAAAAGTTATTTCAGAGCTGTCAGGTCCTGCCAGATGACCCGCGAAAAGAGCCTCTCCTGAGTGTCCGACCCTTGATGATGGAGAGGGAGCAGGACTGCAGGAGTACACAAAAAAAGAAAGAAAGAAGAAAGAAAAAAAAGCATAAATATGTGTAGAATAAAATAAATAAGAAGCAGCGAGTGGACAGACACCCTGGATCTGCAAAAAAAAATTGTGCCAGTTCAAAAACAAATAGAAAAGAGAGGTAAATAATTCAGAGCAAGCATGTGCTATAGGGGAATAAACACTGTTCAATATTTCACAAGCACAATGCCACACACAGATGAATGTTTAATTGGGACTCAGCCACTGAAACCCCTACATTGTTATTTTTTAAGTCAACTAGAGCACAAAACAGAGTAACAATAGCATTGATCAAAAGTGCAATTGTGGGAAAAGAAATTCAAATCTTAAAATCAGTAATGTGTAGTACAGACGGTACATATCTGTTTATATATGCTTCTATTTTGTTTACAAATAGCAAATGTATTATTTCACAGCTTATTTCCTCTATAGCATATGACTGCAATATAAAAGGCTATTAATTAATTGCAATATATTTGTTTGTTTTGATAAACCTTTTAGGTAAAATAAATAATAATAGTTCATGCTCCAAGTCCAATGTAATTTTTCTATTAAGTATACTTAGAAATTAAATGAAATGAAAAAAAAATCAGAGATGGTCATTAGTCTTGAAAAAGAAAAATCAAGTCAAATGGAGATGATTGCACTAAAAAGGACACTAATGCCCTGGCCTATGCAATGACACACCTCTCACCCGGTCTGCTTGCATTTGCCGGACGTTGAATATTCATCCGTTATTCAGAAGGCTGCCCCCCTCCCTTTCTGCCCCCCCTCACCCCAGCCCTTTCTGCCCCAGCTCACAGCTGTGTCTGCAGCCTGGTTTGCTAGGGTGAGTTGGGCAGGCGTGAGGGGGGGGTCACTGGGGAGAAAGGTCAGTTGTGTGTGTGTGTGTGTTTGTGTGCGTGTGTGTGTGTGTGTGCGTGTGTGTGTGTGTGTGTGTGTGTGTGTGTGTGTGTGTGTGATTGTGTTATTGTGTGTGAGGTGGGCAGGAGGGGCTGAGGGCCGGCTGCCGTGGCTTTGAACCTAACAGATGGTGAAGGTTAGATGATGTCCCCTCGCCTGGCCTTTTCTGCGTAATTGAGGATAATTTGAGCACCCAAAAAAGAGAGAAATTGTAGAGAGAGAGGGAGAGGGACTCAGAGAGAGATAGATTATAGAGAGAAAGAGAAAAAAGAGAGACATGGCTAGTCCAACTATAACCAGTCTCACTTGGGCTGGGGGGTTGATTTGTAGGGATGGGGTTGATATGAAAATGATTTTGAATTACCGTGCGCTTTGTGTGTGCTGTCTGGCTGGCCACTTGCCCTCCTCCTCCTCTTCCGCCTCCTCCTCCTCCTCCTCCACCTTTACCCCTCTCGCTCCCCTCTCTGGCCCCCTCGCGCCCCTCTCCCCGGCCCTAATCCTGGCCTGGGGCAGTGGGGATGGAGACTGTCACCCTGGGCTGTGGCAGCGACGCCACCGCCACGCACATGAATACATCCCCTATACCCACAGTTCTCCATGCTGCCCCATTAGCCAACACCTCTGCCAGGCCCGATTACACAGTGCCACTCAGGGAGACGCGGACAGGCAGGTTCTGGGGGCATGTGGGACAGTTTTTGGGGAGAGATCTGACAACACCCACCCCCCTTTCTCGAACCCCCTTCACCCCTCTCATACGGTACACACACACACACACACACACACACACACACACACACACACACACACACACACACACACACACACACACATAAAGACAGACTGACACATGTACCCGGGCGTGTGGCGCGTGCACACACACACACACACATACATACACACACACACACACACACTTCTCTGTTCTTAGGAACAAAAAAGGGGTGATACAATTTCCATGTGAGGCTGGCAGTAAGCCCATGCACACCACACCACACCACACCGCACCACGCCACACCACACCTCCGCCCTTCCTGCAACGGCAACAAGCAACTGTAAGTCTCTAACCAGCATCTAAATCATGCACATATTTACCATTGGCCACCTGGGAATACCAAACACCACGCTAGATGAACTCCACCAACAACTTTAAAAGAATAACTTCCCTGTTTTCTTGCCCTCTCCTATTTGTTTTTTTGCAGGAAAAAATGAATCGCATTAGTGTGATGAAAAGAAGTATTCCATGTAGCCCTGACACAACCTTGGATATGGCGCTGATGGAATTGCTGTGCATTGCGTTGTATTTATTTGTTTGGTGTTGCTTTTTGTCATACATGAGAACACATGCAGGTTAAGCTACCTGTGTTACCAGCTACCCCTACAGTACGTATAGGCTATAATAATAAAACAGACGGTATATACGGTAGTTTTATTTTTATATTTCTTGATTTTTTTTCCCCTCATGTGTTGCCGTGTTGTTCTTGGTGGGCCTGTTAGGAGATGGATGTGCCTGTGCAAGTTTATGGTGTGTGGCGTGCAAGTCAATGGGCCAAAATAACACGAGGTTGCAACAGCAACAGCAAAAAACTGCCCTACGGAGGGCAACTCTGGGACCAATTGCGCCGCCCAAAGTTGCCTCTTCTCTCGTTTGGCCGTGATGAAGTCGTTTACAACTATTGATCTGATAGTCAAAGCGCCAGTGTGTGTTAACCCCCTAAAAGCCTTAGAGGGAGATTCTGGTGGTGGGGGGGGGTGGTGTGGGTAAGTGGAGGGGCAGCCCCTGGGACACCCTTATCAGCCGAAGCCATCGGCCGCCGCCACCGCTGCTTCGCCGCCGCTGCTTCGCCGCCGCTGTTACCGCTTACACAATAGGCCAGAGATGCACTTTTCAAACGCGGCTGCCATGCCGCGACGCGGGGCCCATTTTACATCGCCGACTTTTTTGCGACTATCACCATGCATCAGTGCCACGGCGGCTGACTGTGTGTCTCAATTATACAGGGAGAGAGAGAGAGAGAGAGAGAGAGAGAGAGAGAGAGAGAGAGCGAGCGAGAGAGAGAGAGAGACTACTTGTAGGAGATATGGCTGCAGTGTTGGTGTTGGGGTTGGTGCTGCTCTTCACATACTGTAGGTTAGTGAACTGCACTAAACGGGATACAGTGCTGGTGGTGTTGTGTTACTCTTAAGTCACAGCAAAATGACACAGATTGATTGGTTCCTGTTTAAGTGGCATGATCTTTACTACTCTCATCATTTCACGTTGAGAGTGGGTGGTGGTTACGTGGATATTCTACCTCTCTGCCATTTACTCCTTTAGGGTCAGTGCTACAGGGTGCAACATACATACAGTGTAGATATCCCACTGTGTGTATGCGTATGTTAGGGGTGGTACGGTTCACAAAATTCACGGTTCGGTTCATATCACGGTGTCAAGGTCACGGTTTCCGCTTCTCTACGGTTCTTTTTTTTTAGTTCATGATAAATGGTGCACTGGGAATATTATACAATATTTATATAACTTCAGTTATAAAGTGATGATGCACAAGTTGAATTTGACGTTTTGCATATGTCTGAGAACTGCCTCTTGTGCTTGAACTTAAACTGTCGTCAGCTGATGTGCGCTGTCTGAGCGTTCCAAAGGCCCTCTTTCAATTGGCTAATAGAATTGGACTTATCACTAAATATCCTACATATGGTTTGTATAGGCTTATAATGTGAAAATGGTGTGACTTTAATGGTGTCATCCTCTGATTGGTCTCATACGCTAATGTTTTAATCAGAGAGACTGGATAAGATACTCCTAGAATCTCTGTTTTACATATTTTTCTGGGCAGTACATTAATTGCGGTTTGCCACGGATTGCACGGTTCGGTTCGGGATGTGTGTGAATTGTACGGTTTCGGTTTTCGGTGCGGTTTGTACCATCCCTAGCGTATGTAGGTATGCATTATTCTCTCTGTGCGAGTGTGTACTATAGCTGAGCGAGTTTCTGTTATCATTATACAGCATATGCAACGCTATGGAGAGTTGTGACTCCCTTGCCCTCAGTATATGTGTACACAAGAATGGTCTTCACTGAGTCAGACTCTATGTTTAGGCTGGTTGGCTGGCTGTGTGTGTGTGTGTGTGTGTGTGTGTGTGTGTGTGTGTGTGTGTGTGTGTGTGTGTGTGTGTGTGTGTGTGTGTGTGTGTGTGCGTGCGTGCGTGCGTGCGTGCGTGCGTGCGTGCGTCTATATGTGAGCATTTGCGTGCACACACTTGTCTTTATGTCTATGTGTGGGTATGTGCCGTGTGTGCCTGTTTGTGTATGAGTGTGGATGACTGTGTTTGTATGTGCTGCTGTATGTGTGTGTGAAGCATCCCTGTGTGTCTGTGCTTGTGACTGTATGAGTGTAGATGACTGTGTGTGTGTGTGTGTGCGTGTGCGCGTGTGCGTGCGTGCGTGCGTGCGTGCGTGTGTGTGTGTGTGTGTGTGTGTGTGTGTGTGTGTGTGTGTGTGTGTGTGTGTGTGTGTGTGTGTGTGTGTGTGTGTGAAGCATCCCTGCGTGTGTGCTGTGCTGTTCTGTGCTCCCCAGTGGGTTGCAGGAGTGGAGTGCTCTTTAAAATGGCCCCAGTGCCTCTGACCCCACTTGTGAATGCAGCCAGCCAGAGGGTCACTCACTCCGCTCCCCTCCCCTCCGCTCTCCTCTCCTCTCATCCCCTCTCCTCCCCTCTCTCTCTCCCTCCGCCAGACACTTCCCCTCTTTTTTAAACCATCACCACCTTCTCACCACTGGATACAGCAGCTCTCTCCATTTCTCTCTCTCTCTATCTCTCTCTCTCTTTCTCTCTCTCTCTCTCCCCCCATTCCTCTTCTCTTTTTTATTCTTCCTTCACATTCTGCCCTTCCCTCTCTCTTGTTTCTCTTTTCCATCTCTTTTTCCCCCTCACCCTCCTTCTTGTGTATCATTGTTTCTTCCCTTTCCTGTGACTCTTTGGCCACATCAGTGCATTGTAAACTACTATGATTCAGGGGATCACGCGGCAATTGATAGTGTTTTATTGTCTCGGCACTCGCACCAGTCTGTTCTCAATTGAATAATAGCCAGGGGTGAGCAGGTTAAATTAGCCTGGACAGAGGGGAATTTGGCCAGACTGTCCCAGTTTTCTCCCTCTTTCTCTCTCTCTCTCTCTCTCTGTCCACCCACTCTGTCTGTGATTGTGTGTGTGTGTCTGTGTGTGTGTGATTGTGTGTGTGTGTGTGTGTGTGTGTGTGTGTGTGTGTGTGTGTGTGTGTGTGTGTGTGTGTGTGTGTGTGTGTGTGTGTGTGTGTGTGTGTGTGTGTGTGTGTGTGTGTGTCTGTGTGTGTGTGCGTGTGTGTGTGTGTGTGTGTGTGTGTGTGTGTGTTCTGAACAGCATGCGCAGTGTAGTGATCCTAGAGGTCATTTTGGAGAATAAACAAAAGAATTCAGGTCGTCTGCCTGCAATGTGATAAAGACAATAATAATAAAACCCAGGCCCCCTACAGTGAACAGATGAAGAGACATCTAGACTATTCCTATCATGCAGATGGGGGTGGAAAGACAGACAGACAGACTGACAGAATGGCAGAAAGAAATAAAAATACAAATACCTGTACACCCCCCCATCACCCCACACACACACACACACACACACACATACACACACACACACAGTACACACCTGTACCTGTTCATTCCAGTCACACCAAGCAACTGACGTGTCCTGAAATAATGTTTCAGCCCAACTCAGTGAAGTGAAGTGAAGTAATGGCTCATAAAAAACAAACTTGAATTTTTCTTGGGCCTGAATCTCATAACAGCTGTATTTGAGAATGTCAACACACATGTGTGCGTGCATTGTGCGTGTGTGTGTGTGTTTGTGTGTGTGTGTGCGTGCATGTCTGTGTGTGTGTGTGTGTGTGTGTGTGTGTGCGTGCATGTCTGTGTGTGTGAGTGCATGTGGGTAAGCGAAAAAGAAAAAAAATCTGTGGAGAAAGAGAGATGCCAGCGGTTATCAGCGCGGCGGCGTTGTGCGAAACGGTGGGCTTGATTTACTGATGCTCCTGCTGCTGCTGAGGCGGGCCTGTGGGTCTCCGAGCTGTCTGCCGCTGAAGATCTTATCCTCCATGTGCTTTCCATCGCCCGCCCGCCCCGCCTGAAGTTGGCCATCTGCAGCAGCCGTCCAGAGGTGTGGTCGCTCTCCCCCTCTCTCTCGTTCCGTCTCTCCCTCCATAATCATTCCCTTTATTATTTCTCTCTTTTTACTTTTTCCAAATGGAAGGGAGAAAGAAAGAAAGAAAGAGAGAAAACAAGAATGCAGGCATTCATCATGCTGTTGACCTCCGAGATCACGGCCAGCAAAGTACGCCTTTGAAAAGCAAAACTGAACCTCGCTTTTAAATAAGATAAATAGTAAACAAATCCAGGCCAACCCTTTGAACGGGCTTGCCAAGAGATTTACCTCGCCCTGTGGCAAGTGATATTTCTTGAACCGGGTTTAAATTTCAAGTGTCTTGGGCTTACATAAACCTGGAACAAAAGAAAACGGGTCTCAGAGCAGCAAATATTATCTGCTGCCGGGGCACGATGTCAAGATTGCATTTTTGTTGTCTCAAATGCCGGGGTGCTGATGGTGTTTGGCAAATCCCAGAGTAAAAGGCTTTTTTATTCTTGCTTATTTCAGTGCGGCGTGCTCTGCCCGCACCCCCTTGCAACCAGAGCTGTGTGCACTGTGTGTCTAAAGGCAGAGGGAGAAGGCAGCGTTTTTGTTGTTGTTGTTGTTTACTTTTATTTTTATTTTATATAACCCATACAGTGGGTTTGTTTATTTGAGGGTTTTTTGCGCTGTTGTCTATGGGCTTTAGTTTTCAAAACATGAAAACATTGACTGTTAGTGAACTCTAGGTTATTTTAGTGCAACGTGCATTGTGATGTATTTATTTGGTGTAAATGCACTCATTTCCATGCGCTCATAATTATTTGTTCCTTTTAAAAAAACTACCTTGAGTTAGAAATACTCCAGTGTGATATTTCAGTATGTAGTTTTGTTTACATGTTGTGATACATTTGTAATGGACATTATATTTCCATTCCACATGATGCGTTTTCACAATACATATTGATGTAAAAGTTGTCATGAACTCATTCAACTCTTGCCTTTCGTTCTTTCTTTCCTTTTCCTTTCTTTCTTTTGTGTTGTTTGATGTTGTTGTGCCTCTTCGGCCGTAAAGTAATGAGCCAGATATTACAGGATAAAAGGAGGGCTGGCTCGCAGTGCTCTGGCTACCTGGGAATACCCAGTGTGTGTGTGTGTGTATGTGTGTGTGTGTGTGTGTGTGTGTGTGTGTGTATGTGTGTGTGTGCTTTTTTATTCTGAGGCAAATTATGAAGGTAGCCGCCAATGTCTACATTGTTCATGATAACAATGGTAGGGAACCCCAGTAATAACCAAGTCCCTTGATCAGTCTCGCCAGAGAGGAGATGAAAGCATTGGGGAATCATTTATTCAGTTCATTGGGGCTTGTGGCCAACCAAGTTGCTTAATAACCCTCCCCTGCAGCCCCTCTCATCTCGAAGCAGGCCTTGCCTGTTATAATAGTTTAATAACCACACACCCCCATTGACAGGCTCCTGTTGTGTTGGGCTAGCTCCACTTTTACTTTTGTCTTAAAAAAAAGCTTCAGAAAAGAATAAATAAGTCATGAACACAGAGAGAGAATGGAAAGAGAAAAGAGAAAACGACTGTGTACCCATTGCTTTCTGCTTAATTGGACGCCACATATCTTTTTTTCTTTTTTTTTTCTTAAAGTGAGCGTGCAGGCTAAATTCAACATGGGTATGTGATGGCAAGCAACTTCAGCTCCTTTGTGGTAAATTCTTGTAGAAAGTGAAATAGACCTCATCCAGGCTCTAGTAGTCGAGACCCCTCCACCCCATCCACCCCCCCTCCCATGCCCTCCAACCCTGTCCACCCCCCCCCCCCATTCCCCATTCGCATCTCCAACCACCACAGCCAACACCACCACCCCGCATCCCACAACACCCCTCACCCCACCTCACACTTACTCTCGCCAGCCTCTCAACAGGACAACACCTCCCTGTCAACTGATGTTCCACTCTACTTAAAGCATGGACGATGAGGAGCCAGAGGGAGAGAAAAGAGAAAGAAAAAAAGGATAGACAGACGTAGAGAGAAACACCGAAAGAGGGGAAAAAAGCCCTGGCCTCACCATCATCATTATATTTCTGATCCCCCCCCCCCGACTCCCTCCTCCCTCCTGCTTTCTCTTTGTCTCTCCTTCTCTCTTTCTGTGCTATTCTTTAATCCCTCTGATGAAGTCTGGACAGGCAGAGGCATGCGCGCACAGACAGCAATTTCACTGCACCATATGCGTCCAGCACGTCAGAGAGCAAGGGAGTGGGGAGGAGAGGAGAGGAGAGGAGAGTAGAGGTGGAGTAGAGGAGAGCAAGGAGAAGAGAAGAGAAGAGAAGAGAAGAGAAGAGAAGAGAAGAGAAGAGAAGAGAAGAGAAGAGAAGAGAAGAGAAGAGAAGAGAGAAGGGGGTCTCTGACAGGGCCCTGAAATACAGCCCCGGCTAAAGAGAAAAGGAAAAGAGGAGAGTGCTAGATCAGACATGAAATAAGCAGGGATGCGGAGGGTGTGCTGTTCGTGAAGGAAGGGGGGGTAGTTGGAGTCGGAGGGGGCTTAGACCCCCTCTCTGACTCCCTCGCCCCCTGAACACTCCACTACCTCCACCACTACCACCACCATCTAACCCTCCTCCCTCCCTCCTCCTTCCCCTGTGCCGCGGGTGCAGTGCATGGGGCGGTGGGGGAGTCCATCAGATGCTGCCTCGCAGGGGAGAGTGCTTAGCATCCACCGCAGCAGCTGTAGTTGTAGTAGTAGCAGTAGCAGTAGCAGCTACCGTGCTAGCAGATGCAGTAGTAGATGTGTATCGTCCATACAGACAGGCTACGGCAAGGAAATTGGCAGGAGATATCACACGAATGCAAAATGCATGCACATAGGATTTTCTAGTGGCTAGGTTGTAGTGGGCTAGCAAAAGACGAGCTCCGTTGCTCGATCTCGCAGGTGAACAAATGAAGCAGGTACTCACACAAAATGGTGGCGACTGCGTCTCCCCCTTCCCTCCCTCCCTCGCTTGCTCCATCGCGATGGTCTCACTCGCCCCTCCCCAAACGCAGGATGTGGATCTGGCACCCTGGTCATGTGATTAGAGTGCAGCGCGGAAATGGCTCGATGCGAGGGGCTTTCCTCCTCTCTGCCTTTCTTTTTTACTTCCATTATCCCCCTTTTCTCTCACTTTCCTTCCTATTTTTTTCTTTAATGTTCCTCCATCTACCTTCCTCTACTTTTTATGGTGGCTCATTTTCTGCTGTCCCATGCCCACCACTTATTATTTGTGCCGGTTAGGATGAGTATCCTGCTTGTGTTTTGGTGCAAACACTTAGAAATGGACACCGACTTCAGAAGATAGATTTCATAATTTCATCATAGAATATGAAGTCTCAATTTCAACACAAAAATCTGTATCATGATGACCATACAGAATGAACTATGGAGAATGCAGAATGTTTTTGTCTTTTTTAACATTTTAACCATAGTGAGATAATTTATGTCAAACTTGCCACGTAAATTGTATTCATATAGTTTTTAATGAGCAACACAATCACAAAGTGCTTCAGTGTTGCAATATTATAATTAAAAAAAAAAACTAAAAACATGGTAGCAGGAAGCATATCAAAAGTAACAGTTATTTACCGCTATTGCAATGCAGTGAATGAGTGACAAGGATTGGGGGAGTGATGAAAAGGCGGTGAGTCCCATCAAGTGCCTTAAAGTGTGATCACAGGGTGTCCTTTTGAACTTTGAACTTCGAAACTGACGTTTCGTAAATGAGCCTATGCACAATATGGTCAGACTGGTTTTATGGGACCAGCTGCAGAAATGCTGTGTTATAGTGTTGTCTCTATTGTGGTCACCCCCCCCCCCCCCTTGTGTGTGTGTGTGTGTGTGTGTGTGTGTGTGTGTGTGTGTGTGTGTGTGTGTGTGTGTGTGTGTGTGTGTGTGTGTGTGTGTGTGTGTGTGTGTGTGTGTGGTTAGTGTTCTTGTTTTATTCATGCAGCACCCCACTCAGCGGTCACGCTTCTTCTCTGAACATGAAGTGATAGAACATATCCGTGAAACGCAGTTTCTTTTCCTGTCAATACAGCATTGTAGTGGCTTGATTGTTACATCGGGGGAGCTTTTGCACTTTGGGGACATATTGTGATCTAGAACAAAGTGGCTTGAACACTGAAGTTTGTTTGGTCATCTATTGTGTGTCCTTGAACACTTGAAAAATCACCACTCCAAACAGAGAAGAAGAACAGAAATGATGAAGAATGGTGTTTATCGAGCAAACGTCAAGCTAAGCAGCTTTCTTTTTCTTGTCCTCGCAAGCGCCTCCTCCCTATTAGAGTTCATAGATGGGCTAGTTTTATGATTTTTTTTTTTGAAAAGCACGGCATAGCACTGACTGAAATGTTGTTTTAATGGTGGTGGATTGAGCATGGCGGGTGATGGATGGCCTTTCTGCGTCTACCTGTGTGGATATGAGCATGTGGCCCGCGCTCCCTGGCAGGCTCATCCATGCGCCCCACCATGAAGGAAATGTTGCATGGGTGTGGATGTGAGTGGAGAGGTGGATTGGGGGGATAAGCTCGCCACTACTTTTTTCTTGGATCTTTTGGTAACACTTTATTTTAGGGATACATCTATTAGCACTAATACATACAATGTTCCTGTGTAACTAACTTGTAAGGCATGTACAAAGCAAAATCAAACATTTGTTAGGCATGTATTCGCAAATGTCTTGTTCATGCACAATAAGGGATTTATTACCAATTTAACCTCAGTAAGGACCTAGTAGGCCTTAGCATTTGCTTAGTACATGCCTTACAAGTTACTTATGCAGCCATTAAGATTGTATGTATTAGTGCTAATAGATGTATCCCTAAAATAAAGTGTTACCGATCTTTTTTATTCTCTTCGAGTGATACACGCATTGTCACACACACTAAAGCACCCATTCACACTCATACCTCTGAACACAAAGCGCACACAAAGTACACATCATATGTGCACATACAGTACATACTAGCACACACACAGACATGCACCCACATTTGATCATTTTATATTGGAAGAGCAATACTTATACACATACACACACTCTAACACATACACACACTCTCTCTCACACACACACACAACTCTCAGCGCAGCAGTCTGGAAGACAGACTTATGGGTAAATGTGGTGCCCGAGCTCTTTATAATTCACTTCATTTGCTGGCGGCTCTGGAGTGAGACGTCTTGGGCTATTGATCCGGGTATTGACATAATTTGACGGTTCCCCTTTCAGATGGCCACCGAGGTGGAAGGGATGGCTAAGTAAATAGTGTCTGATCTCTCTTTCATCAGATACTTCCCCTGGATGAGATGTGAGTAGTGAGGTGGTGGTGGGGGGATGGGGGGGGGTTGTGTGGGGGGAGGAGGTACGGGGTTAAGAGGTTAGGGGGTTGAGGAGTTTTGGATGGGCTGAGGAGAGACACTGAGGTCTTAGGGGTGGGGGATCACATGGGGCGTTATTTGGCTGGCTGGTCCCTTAGTGGATAAGCTTAGCTCTGGGAACTGTGGTTTAGCTAGCTGCTGCTAGTTGCCACACGTACTGTACATACTGTATGACAAAGGGACAATGTTGTTAAACAGGATACAGGTATCTTTTGGCACCCATCTTCAGAGGGGCCAAATCAGTTGTTTCTAGAGGTCCAGTCAAGTGGACTTCAGCCGGACAACACCACATGATTCAGTTTCTTGATGACGCTGACCAGAGTGACGACGTTTGGTTTTCTGTGCAACGTCTGTGTAATGAGGGGTTGGTGACTGAAACATATGCCACATTTAAGGTCAAGGCTGGTCTGGGGGGAGAGCACATAGTTGGGTGGTGGTGCGGTGGGTGAATGTCGTTGGGGGTCCAGCAAGGGGAGCCCCTTGACTTTGAGGGGTTCCCAGGCTAGAGGGTGGGTGGAGAGGAGGACAGCTGCCTGTGACCCTAACTCTCACCCCTGGGAGAGGCGGCAGATGTCCCCGTCCGATGTCCCCCGTGCCGGTGTTGCAGTGACCAGCCGGCTGGCTGGCTGGCTGGCTGGCTAGATCGCCGGCCGCGTGACTGGCCGGCTTAGCTGGGTTGACCCTTCTCTCTGCCCCCCTCCTCCGCTAGCCGTCCCACACAGTCCCACAGCCCCACAGCCCCACAGCTCAGCAGACTCTACCTGTGACCCTGGCTGAGAAGGCTTCCCGCTGGGGGTCAGGGCTAAGCACTCCCATGCATAGCCATGGCTGTTTAGTAGTCTGTGTGGAATAAAGACAGAACCATGGAGAAGGAGGGAATTGGGGTGGAAGGGAGGAATACAGAAAGATCAGGAGAAGAGAGAGAGGGGGGTGCATGATGGGAGAGAGGGGACAGAGAGAGAGGGGACAGAGGGAGGCTCGGAACAGACAGCAGGTCATTCCATTTTGGTTTTCATTTTAAGCACAGTGAGCATCCTGGCGCTTTGATAGAAGTCATCTGTGAAGTAAATGCGGAAGGTGATTGCAGGGTGTGTGTGTCCCATAAACCGCTCAACATGGTTCCAGCCTCTCCTCTTAATATTAAAGAAAGAAATGATATTTTATTTTTAGTGGTTTTAGTTTAATGTGCCACGCCAATAGAGGTGCCAGCCTTTCGCGTAGTATCAGAAATAAGAACATGTTTAAAAGGTAAATGGGTGAACGTAAGCACAGATATTAGCTGTCAGGGAAAAAGATTGCCCAACAAGGCGTACAGTGTTTGAATTGGTATGAAGGCAATGACACTTTATTTTTTATTTAATGCTCTCATTTAAAGAAGCAGTTTGCTGTTAAAGACAATCAGTTTTATTTGCAGTTAAGGTCATGTTTATTGTATATTGTATATAGGCCTACACGCAATAAACCTATGTAGTAAATTACACAATTAATCTGCGCACTATTTTAAAGCCATGTTTACTGATATTTTAAAAGGACACTGTGTTTAATTGAAGTGATCAATTTTGTTTTTTATAAATAGGCTGAACCAAGTCATAGTAGTGTTTTTTTTAAATGTCTTTCATACCAGGTTTTTATTAGCAGATTATTCACATTTGCTCATTATAGATAAGATTGTTTGTTTTTACTCAGGGAGAAGGGTACAGTAAAACAACTATTGACTGGCATAGAATGGTGCACGGTTTAGATTCTAGGACAATTCAATTTTGTGAGCTGCCGCTGTGATTTCTGATGCGTTTTTCATCTCTGTGACAAAAGACACTTGCTCACCACCAATACACTTAAATAACTCAGAGAATGTTTCAAAGGTGTGTGAAAATAATGTGCCACAGTGATACATGTGCCAGTGATGATTTTGTATTCCTCATGTCCAACAGATACACCCCTCCTTGTCTTTGTACTCAGAGCTCCTAAATTACAGACTTTGCTGTGTCGTTACAAAAAAATGGATTTTCATTTCGTGCAGTGTTGAACATGTTACGTATTTAAACATCTACAGCAATGTACTTATATGTAATTATACACGATGCATATTTAAAATGATTTCTTCATGATTTCTAAATGTAAAATTTTGCTAGAATTATCCAGGTGCATTTTGAAGCAGGTGCATAAACATTGAGATGTTCAATCGCATAGTAAATACAGATACACAAAATACATTCATGTTTTTGCTGCACAAATGACATAATTATTTGCCAGTGGTATTTTTTTGAAATTATTACAAATAATTGTGTTTATTATGAATAATATCATACTATAAGGGCCAGTAGAACAGTCAGCCAGTACTTGCATTCATTTCTTAAATATCCCTACAGGCGGAAGCAGCAGACATAACAGGCTTATTTTTGTACTGTAACAATCTTGTCCACTGTGGCTGTCTGCCTGCCTGCCTTCTCCATCCGGGTGGACTGAACGTCTGCGTACTGTGTGTGCGTGTGTGCGTACGTATATGCGTCTGCCTGCCTTCTTCATCAGGGTGGACTGAGTGACTGCATACTGTCTGCACACTGTGTGTGTGTGTGTGTGTGTGTGTGTGTGTGTGTGTGTGTGTGTGTGTGTGTGTGTGTGTGTGTGTGTGTGTGTGTGTGTGTGTGTGTGTGTGTACACGCGTGTGTGTGTGTGCACGCGTGTGTGTTTGTCATGTGAGTGAGTGTGACCGATTGGTTCCTCGGGGGCTTGGGTCATTCCAATGACCCAGAGGGATCAGAAATCCGTCGCATTTGAATCTCAGAAAAATGTTTGAAAGTTTTTTTAAAAATCAGAATGATATTACTATATTAAAGGGGGAAATGGGTCCATCAAAATATTTCAGGGAGTTGGCAAATAGTCAGAGGTGAACTTTTTTCCAAAAGAAGACGCTCCGTTTTCTGTCATAATTTATATTTTTTCAAATAGGTCATAGTCTTTGTCATCATCATCAACTTCATCAAGATATTTGGATGATTTCAGAATCTATGAAATTATTCAGATGTGAATGAGGTGATTGAAGTTCTCGTCACATCAAAGCTTGCTCAGCATCAGCGTGAGT
>NC_085878.1:10888239-10893239 GCF_034702125.1 Engraulis encrasicolus
GTGTGTGTGTGTGTGTGTGTGTGTGTGTGTGTGTGTGTGCGCGCTGTATGTTTACGTGTGTGTCAGGTATTGCATGTGTGAATGAGCTGCAGGAGTGTTTGGGGCGTTTGCACCTGTGTGCTGCATGTCAAGAGTGTTTTTAAGTGCTCTGGGAATTGACTTAAAAAAAACCAGCACAGATGCTGAGATGAGCAGGTCACCAAGGGCCGTGTGTGTGTGTGTGTGTGTGTGTGTGTGTGTGTGTGTGCGTGTGCGTGCGTGTGTGGTGTGGTGTATATGTGTGTGTTTTTTATGTGTGTGTATATGTCATCTTGGGGCGCGTGATGTGTGGGTGTGTTTGCCTGTAAATTTAGGCAGTTTCAGGCAAGGCGTTTTTCTCCATGGTCATTACAGTATTGAAGTGCATCTCAAAAACAGGAGTTGTGATGGGATATGTTGTTGTTGAGACTGCTTTTTGGAGGGCAAGGTTTGAGGGGTGTGAGAGTATTTTTTTACTGTGAAAGAGGGGCCTGTACGCCTCAAAAAATAAAATATAACACCCGTACATTTTGTTCCGCCGTACTGCCGTACCGCCATGATCATCACCCCACTTTGCTAACATGCCGTCGCGGGCTACGCTAGGAGCCTGACCGACAGCCACCCAACACACACAACGCTTACAAACATGTGCAACACAGCCGCTGTCATCCGCTGACATATCACACACCGAGGGGGTCGTTGCACCCATGACCCTACCCTACCAGCACACACATACACACCCACGCACACACTTGCGCACAGAGGTACTACTCTCGCGAAACACACACCTGAGTGTTTGAAGGAGGCGGCCATTTTTTACACCTTTGTTTTCAGACACAGTGTGCGCGTTTCCCAATTTTCCTTTAAAGAGAAACACCAAAAAAAGTAAATGCAGTATTTCTGCTCACACTGAATGTTAAGATGCGTGAATGTTTTTTGAAGTTTTTGAAGTCAAGTTTATTTTTTAAAATTTCTTTGTAAGATTTTGATTTACATTTGAACTTTTTGGCATTCATGTTTTTTTTTTCTAACGATGTGAGATATACCAGTCATTTGCAATGTTTTGCCAGCTCTCGTGCATTTGTGGGAGGCCACTATGAACTTTATGTGTGGGGTACTGAGAGAGCGTGGGGTGGGCAGTTATGGCAACAAACCAGTGAGTACGCCTGTGGTACCCCCGCCGGCCGCTCCCGGATCGAAGTGTGGGGAAATGTCTGGTCCCGAGGTTTGTGTCAGCGCTTAGATGGCAAAAGCCACACACGTGCGTGCACACACACACACACACACACAGACACACACACACATGACACACACACACGACACACACACACACGACACACACACACACACACACACACACACACACACACACACACACACACACACACACACACACACACACACACACACACACACACACACACACACACACACACACACACACACACGACACACACACACACACACGACACACACACACGACACACACACACACACACACACACACACACGACACACGCACACACACGTTGGCGAGCAAGAAAAGGGGGGAACTAGGAAAAGTCAGGACTACCAAATTGTCAGCAACACTAAAGACATCAACACAAAAATTTCAGTCATCCATCATTGCTGTCCGTCCATTTCTGTGGCGACAGTGATTTATTCCAGGACTGAAACCTATTTGAGTGGGAATGGGGAAATAGGCTGCAGCACCCTGTCCTGCTGCAGGACTGACTAATACGCACACACACACACACACGCACACACACACGCGCACACGCACACGCACATGCACACTCACGCACGCACGCACGCACGCACGCACGCACGCACACACACACACACACGCACACGCACATGCACACACGCACACACAGACACACACACACACACACACACACACACACGCACGCACACACACACACACACACACACACACACTGAGCACATTACCATGAGCTCCAAGGCAGAAAAGCATATTTACACACTCAGAAATGCAGCACTTTCCTCCATTACCTTTCTCCCTGTGAAGAAAAAACAAAAAGGCAAAGAAAATATTTCACTCATATTTGCCAAATGTATATAAAAATATGTGTCAAATGATTAAACATAATTTTGAATGCCAGCTCAGCGAATGGAAATATATGATATATTCTTAAGCACACACGCATTTATCCATAGATATACATACAGTACACACTCATTGCCACTGTACTGTACATACAGTAACAGGCAATCTGCATTTTTTTTCTCAATTTGGCCACCTAGGTGTGTTAGTGTGTGTGTCTTACCTGGTATAAGCGGGTTTTTTTGTATCTTCCTGTCTTTCCACCTTCTTCTAGTGCCCTCTACTCTACATTTTTCTCCTGTCTTTCCCAGCCTGTCTTCAATTGCAGAATTCGTTTTCTTTCTTCCACTGCTTTTCTCTCTGTCTCTCCATCTCCATCTCCATCTCCCATCTCCTTTTCACCCCTCTCTCGCTCTATCTCTCTCTCTCTCTCTCTCTCTCTCTCTCTCTCTCTCTCTCTCTCTCTCTCTCTCTCTCTCTCTCTCTCTCTCTCTCTCTCTCTCTCTCTCTCTCTCTCTGCTTCCCCTGTCATTTTTTATATCTCTGATGATAACTCAGCTCCCATACTGTGCAGGCCAGATTTATCAGAGCGAGCAGAGCTTCAAGTCCCCCCCCCCCATCCCATCCCCATCCCCATCCCTATCCACCATCTCCATCTCCTTCCCTCTCCTCTTCTCCCCTCCCCACCTCATTCACCCCCATACCCATCCCTTACTGCACCCCCCCCCTGCCTCCCCCTCTCTCCTCTCCTTATCCCCCTCTTCCCTGGAGCCCCCAGCCCCTAAGCCCTCTACCCCTGGATCTCTCCCCTGTGTTTGTGTTTTTATGTGCAGTCTAGAGATGCCTGTTCATCAGTGGGGAGATTTCCTCTTTGTGCCTGTGCCTTACCAAACACACACATGTGCACACACATAATGCACATGCGTGCGTGCACACACACACACACACACACACACACACACACACACACACACACACACACACACACACACACACACACACACACACACACACACACACACACACACACACACACACACACACACACACACACACACTCACACACACACACACACACACACACACACCTCCTTCAATCCCCCACTGTCTTTCTTTTCCCCCCGTCACATCCTTGCATGATTTCCTCTTTTCCTCCTCTCTTCTCCCCTCTCTCCTCTCTCCTCCGCCCTCCCCCCCTTTTCTTTTAGTCTTCTGCTCAAAATGTGATTTGTATTGTTTATTTGATTTGTATGTTTGTGTGTACATCAATATGGGGTTGTTTGTGTGAGTATATTGGTAGGGAAGCAGGGAGTTGCATGTGTACGTTTTCTATTTTTTCCATTTTTTATGTGTTTGTGTCGTGTCGTGTCGTGTGTGTGTGTGTGTGTGTGTGTGTGTGTGTGTGTGTGTGTGTGTGTGTGTGTGTGTGTGTGTGTGTGTGTGTGTGTGTGTGTGTGTGTGTGTGTGTGTGTGTGTGTGTGTGTGTGTGTGTGTGTGTGTGTGTGTGTGTGTGTGTGTGTGTGTGTGTGTTGTGTAGTATGTGTGTGTGTGTGTGTGTCTGTGATTTATGTAGATGCGTGTGCTAAGATGCTCTTAATGTGTTTGGCCTTGCTACTATCTCTGTCTCTGATCTGATGCTGGCTGCTCTGGATGGGATGGGTTGGGCGGCTATGTTTCTGCAGTGGATTGGGCTCAGAAAAGATGTGTGTATGTACACACACACACACACACACACACACACACACACACACACACATGCACACACACACACAGACCTCCCCCCCCCTCTCTGTGTCTGTCTGTCTGTCTGTCTCTCTGTCTGTCTGTCTGTCTGTCTCTCTCTCTCTCTCTCTCTCTCTCTCTCTCTCTCTCTCTCTCTCTCTCTCTCTCTCTCTCTCTCTCTCTCTCTCTCTCTCTCTCACACACACACACACACACACACACACACACACACACACACAACTTCACGCACACACACACACACACACACACACACACACACACACACACACACACACACACACACACACACACACACACACACACACACACACACACACACACACACACGCACACACACACGCACACATTAAATAAAATAGGCTGCACTATGGAAGTTGGAAATGCACTACTTCACCTGTCTTTCATATTGCAGTGGAATACGCAGATGGATTCGATATGATTTTTATATGCAGAAGGCTGAAATTACCATATGCATTTTTAGTATAGAATACGAAATTTAACTGCGCTGTGATTGCATTTTTAATATCTGTATTGAAATTGCATTATGGAAAAGCACGTTTTTAATGTTATATGCATTGCATTTCTAGTATTGTACACAGGTATTGTACACAGGTGCTTTAAATCCAGCTATTTTCATGTCGTATATATTTTTTTGCTGTGGTTTCCATGTGACAAATTTTGTCGCTTGAAATCTGTTTGGGACCATTTGACTGGGACATTTTTGCCCTCTGTCGCAGGAAGATGTAAGGCTCTGCGCTCTGTGTGCGTGCATGTGTGTGTGCGTGAATGTGTATGTGTGTGTGTGCGTGTGTTTGGCTGTCCTTACACTGTGTGTAATTGAATGGGATGAGAAGCCTGTTGAAGCTGTAGTTGACAGACAGACAGTCTGGCCTTAGCAAAGCCAAAGCCATAGCCCACCCCCATCCATCCTAACACCAACCCCCCCTTTACATTCCAACATCCCCATCCTCTCCTGTGTGATGCTGTAAATACAGAGGTTTGGGTACTGCTCCGATAACATGGCAAACTGGGCTTCTCTCTGGGAAAATCCAGGATTAATGCCAGCTTTAAAAGCTTAACATGGGCAGCCATTCATACGTGCATAGGATTGCCCAGGCTACAGTACTGTACCTCCGTCGACAGCAGCCTTTCCTTCCCCGGGCTGCTGCGT
>NC_085878.1:10900739-10910739 GCF_034702125.1 Engraulis encrasicolus
TCTTTTTCTCTGTCTTTCATTCAGCCCTTATTCATTCTTTCAAAATGTCTTTCTTTCCTTTTCTTTCTTTCTTTCTTTCTTTCTTTCTTTCTTTCTTTCTTTCTTTCTTTCTTTCTTTCTTTCTTTCTTTCTTTCTTTTTTTTCTTCCTCTCCACTCCATCATCATTGGGTGCATGTGCATCCATTTGCCAGTTATTATATGTTTTTGCTTTTCTTTTGTTTTGTTAGAGCCACTAATCTCCTCCCACACCAGATTTAGACTAATGCTGTGATGTTTTAGTGAGTCATTGGCACGCACCATTGCTGATTCTCTCTCTCTCTCTCTCTCTCTCTCTCTCTCTCTCTCTCTCTCTCTCTCTCTCTCTCTCTCTCTCTCTCTCTCTCTCTCTCTCTCTCTCTCTCTCTCTCTCTCTCTCTCTCTCTCTCTGTCTATTCCCCTGCATATGCTGCCAGGAGTTATACAGGACTACGTTTACTTCATTTAAAAAAAAATGCAGTCTCTACCATTGTGTCAATGTTGTTGTTTTCATTGTGCAAGTGCGCCGTCACAGTCGGTATGAATTAGAAAAATGAGACTCAGAGTCAGAGCATAACTGGAACTCTCTGTCACCTACCACACTCCCAGCTCCTTGCCAGCTGTCTGGTGTGATTTTGGATGCCACCTTGTTTTTGGAGGGGCCGCGGTGATGCCCACTACTGTCAACTCCTGTCGGGATGGCCTCGGGAACCAGGAAGGTGCACGGCACCTCACTCCCTGACCCATGTGCTACAGACACTCTCTATGTCCATCCTCATCGCAGAGATGAACAAACCAGATGGAGAAAGTTAAAGCCCAGTCTTTGGGTCAAGTTTGGGCATTTTGGGGTATTTTTATGGGCAAAAAAATACATTTGGCCAATGGAAGTGTTATGCATGTAGCCAAGTACCCCAACATGTACTGAGTGTGCGGCTGTTGACATGTAGTGCTCTGGTTTTTTTTTAATTCTGTGGTGCTGTGCCGCAGAATGGCCTGTCAATAAGAAACGCTGAAGTGCTGCCCGTGCTCTCTATGGTGAATTTACAAATTAGCACATATGAACGACTTAGTTATGCCTCCTCTTCTGCCAAAGGTGCAAAACTGTTCTCTGCTTGCCCAGCCTCATGCGAATCTGTGTATCCGTTCATTTACTTGTCTATCCGTCCATCCATTCATTCACCTCATAATTTGCTGTTTGCACAGTAGCTTGCATAGTAACCTTGTAAAGGTTGCAAGGATTTTTTAAATGTACTTTTTGGGCTTTTTATAGCCACATTGTCGACAGGACAGTGGAGGAGAGACAGGAAATGAGTGGGAAAAGAGAGGCGGGGAAGGGCTGGAATAAAGCCTGGGTCACCAGCGTAGCAAACCAGTGCCCCACCGTCAGGCCACGACAGGACTGCAAGGATTTTGACCCAATCCTGTGTGGTGATACGCATACTCTATAATACGTACAGGAACTGATTGAAAGCTTTCAAGATGGCCGACTTTCATCATGACTGCGGTGGCATTGAAATCAATGCTTTGGTTTGGTTTTGGTTTTCATTTTTTCAACTAGAACAACTTTTATTTTTACTACTATTTTTACTATTATATTTACTTTAACTTTCGGAACAACTCTGATCACCATGAGATGGCGCAGAGTTGAAATAAGTCTGCTTTCACATAGCAACCCTCCAACTCATTTACCAGAAACTCTGGTAGCCATGAATGGAGGATTTTCTTTTTTTCTTTCAGAGAAGTGGACCTCTTGAGATGTGGCTAGGCTTAAAAATTGTTAAGAGGCTATTGACAGCAAATGGTCGAGATGAAAAATGAATTGTGTGTGTGTGTGTGTGTGCATGTGTGCTTTTGTGCAACGATGTGTGTATGTGTACGTGTGCATGTGCATAATTTTTGTGTGTGTGTGCAGCATGAAGAGAAGAAGGGCCTTGTGGATCCTGCGAGGGGCAGCGTGTCCCTGGCTATTCATCCCGGGCAGCCCCCCGTCTAATTAATGTGCGGCGCGCTCATATACGTTATTGCACAGGGACCCTGTCACTCATTAATCATATGACCTTCCCCGGCGCGCTTAATGACCTTGGAGGGCCAGATCAGAGATGGCTGAAGCTGCGGAATTAAATTGTTTCGGGAAGTGGCGACGGTCACACCAGGCAATTTATATGGCCACCTCAGCGGGGTCTTCCTCTTCTTCATCATCTTCATCCTCATCTTCCTCATCTTCCTCCTCCGTCTCCCCTTCCTCCTCCTCTTCCTCCTCCTCCTCCTCTTCTTCATCCCGTCCTCCGCTTCCTCCTCCTCTTCCTCCTCCTCCTCCTCTTCTTCATCCCGTCCTCCGCTTCCTCTTCCTCATCCTCTTCTTCTACATTCTCCTCCTCTTCTTCATTTTCCTCCTCCTCCTCCTCTTCTTCATTCTCCTCCTCCTCTTCTTCATTCTCCTCCTCCTCTTCTTCTTCCTCTTCCTCATCCCGTCCTCCGCTTCCTCTTCCTCATCCTCTTCTTCTACATTCTCCTCCTCTTCTTCATTTTCCTCCTCCGCCTCCGCCTCTTCCTCCTCCACAGGGTTCCCCCCAGTTGTAGATTGCACCAGGAAGTACAGCAGGATTGACCAGGAAACAAATGATGGTGAAGAAGCTTGTCATTCGTGTGTGTGGCTTCTCTTAGTCGTTGTGGAATGTTCCTCTTCTCAATCCTCGTCTCCAAATCAGTCTTTGTGAACCATTTGTTCTGGTGGGCGGTCGGGTGTATAGTTTTTGCCACGATTGATTCAGAATCATCCTCTCTGTGAATTATCTTTGTGAATACTTTATGAAGTGTTATGAGTTGAGCGCTGTTTGAAACATCTTTTATGAATCCCCCCTCCCCATGAATTGCCTCTTAATCTCCTCAGAATCCTCCGAATCTAGCTTTTCAACAATAACTCTGCCGATTCTCTCTCTGCCAAGCCTCTTTTTTTGCCCTCCCTACTTTATTTCTCCTCAAAGTGAATATTTTTATGACAACATTCCAGGGGGCCAGGTTGGGCTGAAATAAATTCAGCATGTAATAGTGGCGTCTGATGCAGAGAAAGAGGAGAGAGAGAGGAGAGTCCACTTGCACTCAAAGCACAGCTAAACAAAAAAAATATCTCCTGTTGTTCTACAGTATTTTCCACTGGATTCGTCTCGGTTCCTGTATTTTTAGCCAGTTCCTTTCTAAGAGCTGTCTACGGGGCCCCAGTTTTTTTTCTTCTTCTTTTTTTTTCATTACCGCATAATTACCGAAAGCGATTATAATCCTGACTCCATAGGTGTGCAAAGTTTAAATAAAAATGGTGTCACGGCAGCCGTCTTCCACTTGGCAATCGTAGCATTAAAATGTTGGCTTTCTTCTCAGTGACATTAAAATGGAGGGATTTTGTTTATCCCTGCCTTTGTTTATTTAACATTTTGCTCAGCGGGGGGAGTTTCAGATAGCTTGTTTTCAAGGCAGTCCCTGCAGACAGCGAGCAAACACTCCACACTTTCATCAAACAGAACAACGCTCAACTTTCCCCCTCAGCACCACACAGGGAAATATAGCAAAGCAGTGCACCAGAATGGAATATGATTGAAAATGATTGTCATAATTTTTTGGAGTCAGGCACAATATGTATGCGATGGATGTGTTTTTTTTTCCTCTTCCTCACCCCTTGTCCTTGTCTTTCTCTCTCTCCCTCTCTCTCTCTCTCTCTCTCTCTCTCTCTCTCTCTCTCTCTCTCTCTCTCTCTCTCTCTCTCTCTCTCTCTCTCTCCCACTCTGTGACTATCTGTCTCTCTTTGTTATTTGTGACTCATGCACACAAGTGCGCTTCTTCCCAGTCGAAAAAAAAAGGAAAACATTTGAATGCATTTCATTCTTCTTTGGCAAAGTTTTGTGGATATTGTGTCATTAATGAAATCGCTGATGTGTGAAGGGATTGTAGATTCTCTCTCTTTAAGATGGCAACAGCCAGCTGGGCATATAAAAATGCTAAAATAAAAGATGGGAGTTTTGGGGGGAACCGATCGAGAGGGATGGAAAGGAAGAAAGAAAAATAAGGGGGAAGGGGGGGGGGCACTCTCAGTGTGTGCAGTGTGTGTGTGTGTGTGTGTGTGTGTGTGTGTGTGTGTGTGTGTGTGTGTGTGTGTGTGTGTGTGTGTGTGTGTGTGTGTGTGTGTGTGTGTGTGTGCGTGTGTGTGTGTGTGTGTGTGTGTGTGCGTGTGTGTGTGTGTGTGTGTGCGTGTGTGTCTGTGTCTGTATGTCTCTGTGTGTTTGTGTGTTGGGGCGCCTACGTCTGTGACTTCACTGCTGTATAAAATGAGATTGGGCTCAGTCTTGCGCCTCGTTAGGAGCTCTGGAGGTCTTGTGGTCGGCTCCCATCGTCGGGCTGCTTATCCTGGGCAGGGTAGCCAGGGACGGGTCCTGCACAGACACTCAGCTCCAGGAGGACTAACCTACCCACCCTCCCACAGAATCCCCTGAGAAAGGCTTACACCTTCCACAAGTCAATTCCTTTGTATTTAGAAAACAGGAAGTGAGAATATACAGTACCTTCACCAAAAAAAGAAAAAACCCAGAAAGCAGCAGAGCAGAAAAAGTACCTTCATTACTAATACATGTGGAAGTTGTGATGTATTATTCCAAAGGTAACCCAACTGTGTTTTTTTTTTCTTTTCTCTCCACTGTTTCACTTTCAAAAATGCTGCACCTTCACCCATCAAAAGCCCTCCAAAATCCAGTCAGGGCGGGTTACAGACAGCATTATCCATCAGTGTTACTGAAACCACGGTGAGGTTGGGAATGATGAAAGTTGCATTCGTTAAAGGCCAGGCTGTTTGTTTCAGGCCAAGGTCAAGTGCAGCATGTGTGGAGATACGTACCTGAGGTCCGGTGGGTGTGGTGTCAATATGAACATTGCTGCAGCTGGGGTTACTTGTGGCTGGAAGTGGACACTGGTACATTCGAGAGACACCCGGCAGTCTTGGCCCTCATTAAATTAGAATGTATTGTTGAAGGCTCTTGGATACAACATATGTGGAATGCGTATGAAATCTTTTTTTCTTTTACGTTTCTAATTCAACCTGTGTCTGTTTGCCCATTTCTTTTTCTCTCTTTCGTCCAATGTATTCTATTTTTTCCACCCTCTGTCCTTTATTATTATTACTCTGTGGTCTATCTTTCCTACAGTCTCTGTCTCTCTCTCTCTCTCCATCTCTCTCATGCTGTCTGTATCTTGCTTGATTAATATTTTCAGTTGTTCAGTAACCATAGCAATGAGGTGAGCACATATGATACTTAATTGAATCTTTCCACTGCCTTTGTGCACATCTCCTGCACCTGAACAATAAAAATCTTCCTCTGATTAGTCCAGTCCCCCGTGCTTCCTCCTCCTCCTCCTCCTCCTCTTCCTGTTCCTTCAATCATCCCTTCCTTCATGTTCATGTATGCATTCTTTCTTTCTTTTTTCTTTTTTTTGTCCTCGCTATGCTTCCTATTCACAGAGTCCTTCTGTGTCTCTACATCTGTGGATCTGTCTGGTCAAAAAAAACCTCTATAAAATGTTGGCTATTTTATTGTATTCAGCGCATGATTTTGTCTGTCTTTGTCTGGGACTGCTGATGAACTCTATCTTTTTGTTGGCTCTTATGCTTTTAGCGTAGTGCTATTACTGTGCTTTGTGTTTTTGCCTCCCATCTCTCCCGCATTGTTTTTCCTTTTAACGTGGTGCATCTGAAATGGAGGGCTACAGAGGTCATTCTTGATGTTCTGTTTTTTTGTTTTTTTGTTTTGTTCTTTTTGGGTTTGTGTTTTTGGGTTCTCCGTTCATTTCTGAGACTTCCTCTCCTCCTGACGTTTTTTTTTTTTGTTTGTTTTTTTTGCTTTTAGTTCCTGTTGCATGTGTATGCTGGAATCAATCTTCAGCATGAAACTCCCCAATGGACCTTAACAGTTTGTACAGTACCATGCCTTTGTTAATGGAAAAGTGGTGAAAACAGAAGGTCCACTGCTGGGGCTCCAGTGTTTTTTCTTTCTTTTTTTTAACCTCAGGGCAACGGGTCAATGTCAGGTGATCGTGATGCAGAGGTGATGGGAGACGCCTGTCTGCAATGTAAATGGGTGGTTGACATGACGCCCTGTTTTTACGTAACATTAGTTAAAAACCTACAAAATTGATATTTTTCCTCTTGAAAACAAATGTAAATGAAAGAAGATGTGGTACATCATGTTTCATATTAGTCTTAGATGAGAAGAAAAAAAATTGTTCAGATTTATGGAAAGGTTTATATGTCAAATGTCCTGTGGTGTGACTGTAACATTAATACAACCTGGAATATATACAGCTATAAAATAAACCAACAACATTTTGAATAATTTATAAAGCATTTGGCATGATTGCATAAATATTAACCTTATATTAAAAAATATGAATGTGAAAAAAACTCAATACAGTACTATTAACTACAAGTTCAATTTCGTAACACAAATTGCATCCTGCGGAGTGACATGTAAGTCAGGTTTGTGGATGGGCAGCTGCAAGGCCAACTACACGGGTCTTAAAGACAGGCTCCTAACCAGTTATACCTCAGTTATTGGAGAGTGGTGTGGAAGTTTAAGGTGACTATTAACCTCTTAATATGTCTACATATTGCAATGTTTCTGTCACATAATGCTTAGGTTCATTTATGGTGTCCCTTGGTGTGACTGCTCTTATGGAAGGAAAAACAAAATATGGGTGAAAACACATACTAAGGTTAAACACAATCATCATCACTCATTATCTAGTTAGCATGAGCTCGGAGGTCAGTCACGTATACAAAAGGATTAAAATGGCCACAATGCAGTGAATTTCCTGTGGTGTGACTTCATGTCCTGTGGTGTGACATGCTTAGGCATTGTGTTACTCATTCCTCACTTATTTTTCATGCATCATGCAAGGATATAAGGATACCAGGAGATTTATTTGTCACATTCACACAATTATTACAAGTAATACAGTGAAACCATGCAGCGAAATCACAGTTGTGTGCCTGTACGATGCATAGGAGTGGGGGGTGGGGGGTAGTATGTGTGTGGGGTGGGGGTTAAAGGAACAATAGCAGAAAGAGCATTGGGGATATGTTTGTGCAGAATATTACTCATTTTATTGTATCTTACAGAAATGTCACCAATGATGTCACACAAATGATGTCACAACACAGGACACATTTTCCCAAAAATGGCAAAATTAAGTGTAATTCCACGAATCAATGAGTGTTTTATTTTTTTCTATTTTTTTTCAATATTTCCACCCATTTTTTCAGGAATTGAAATATGTTTCCTCCTTTAAGTGTGTTACGGCCTTAAAGGGACACTGTCCCATTTTTTGGAAATAAGCTTATTTCATACCTCTCCTTGAGTTAAATGATTGGGTTTTACCTTTCTCCTGTACTTTCAACCATTCTCTGAGTATGGCAGTGCAAATTTTACCTCCATGCTAGCAGTTAACATTGAGTCCTATGAGACCAGCTGGCGGCTAACTGGTCTCATAGGACTCATGTTAACGGCTAGCTTGGAGGTAAAATTTACACTGCCATACCGAGAGAACGCCTACTATTTAACTCAAGGGAAAGTGTAAAATAAGCTGATTTCCAAAAATGGGACAGTATAACTTTAAACGTCAACCACCCGAATGCACTGGGAATCTGCGGTCTGACCACGTGCATACCCGCATGCACAAAACACAGAATACAGAGCGCACATTTTAAAAATAGTCATCAGCACACACTCCTATTAAAATTAAGTGAATAAAACACAGACGACTAAAGCTAAAACACCTGTTTATGCCAGGTCTATACATATAAATGTTTTCTTCAAAGCACTAAATATGGATGATCAATATTTAATGCTTCAGGTCATACAAAAGAA
The DNA here is from genome assembly GCF_034702125.1 of Engraulis encrasicolus. Lineage (NCBI taxonomy): Eukaryota > Metazoa > Chordata > Actinopteri > Clupeiformes > Engraulidae > Engraulis > Engraulis encrasicolus. Next base: position 10,908,660 of record NC_085878.1, read on the forward strand.
CGTGGTTGGAAAGTGAACATTTGCAGCATGGATTTCACATATTGCATGCACTTTTACATTTTATTTGTTTGTGTTCCCTGTCGCTTTGTTATGGTTATGCAACTCTGCACAATCAAACGGGCAGTCGCTTGATGACAGCGTATCGCTTGTATGAGTTATGCAGATGGTAGCACTGGGGACATATCTTTTTCATCTTTTTACATGTATTTGTAAAAGAAATCTGCGACATTCTTCGGTCACTCACAGACCATGTCTTTGATAGGTGTACTCATAACGCCCACTATTCGTCGGAAGGGGTAAAAAAAATGGATGCCCGAATTCAAGCTCCAAAATGTCGCCGAAAATAGAAAAACGGGTGGCCGTCTAAGAGAAAGAAAATAAACATCAGATTTGACATACGTATGCACTATAAAATAACCATTAGCAGTTAGCTCCAATCCGAAGTGACAGTCTATCAATAATGTCAGAGGGAAAATGGGACAGGTTTGTTGCTGCCTTTAAATCATGGGGGGCTCCATGCAGCTGAGACGCAGGCCGGCAGGCTGGCCGGGCAGGTATAGGAAATGCATTAAGGCTTCATGTTGATGGCAGTGGCATAAGTGCTGGAGAGTGGAGTGCAGGGACACCCCAGGGTGTCTGTGTGTGTGTGTGTGTGTGTGTGTGTGTGTGTGTGTGTGTGTGTGTGTGTGTGTGTGTGTGTGTGTGTGTGTGTGTGTGTGTGTGTGTGTGTGTGTGTGTGTGTGTGTGCGTTTGCGTCTGCGTCTGCGTCTGCGTGTGTGTGTGTGTGTGTGTGTGTGCGCGTGTCTGCGGCAGTGTGTATGTGGCAGTGTGTATGTGGCAGTGTGTATGTGTGTGTATGTAGCAGTGTTTATGTGTGTGTATGTAGCATACTTCCATGCTGACACATGCACTCTTAACCTCAGTCCTCCACCTCGACTCTCTCTCTCTCTCTTTCTCTCTCTCTCTCTCTCTCTCTCTCTCTCTCTCTCTCTCTCTCTCTCTCTCTCTCCTGATGCTGTAGTCAGCCATCATGTGTTGCAGAGTGGTTAATAGTCCTCCTGGCGCGGTCGGCCGGTGTGGTGGGGACGGGGATGGAGGGATGAAGAGAGGTGGTTTGGGGAGGGATGATGCAGGAAGGGATGGAGGGGTTGTGATGAGGAGGGAGGCCTGATGCCGTGACTGGACCACTCTGTCTGTCTCGGCCCTGAGCCATTAGTACGCGGACACCATGCCTGATGAGGCAATATTACAGCCATTCATTTGCGAATGCCGTAATTTGCCTACTTTTTTCCCTCCCAAATTCATTTATTTTGAATTAGGTTTGATTAATTGGCTAACAAATTACAATGGAGTCCTCATAAATCCATGTGCAACAGCGGCCTACATTGCACACACACACACGCTATTTTGCAATTTAAAAAATCCCTCCGCTCTCAAAATATGTATTTTTAATGTCGAAAAAATGTTGAGAGTTTAATATCACTAAAGATTTTCTTCCCCATATTTCTTGCAGCGCGGAAGATAACCTCAAACTGTTAAACCCTGTTTGATAAAGTATCTTTGGAAAATCTGAAGGGGGTGGGTGGTTGGTGGGGAGAAGACGTTGAGGTTTTTTTTTCTTCTTGCATACATAAATATGCCCTGTCAAGGGCCGTGGATTAGTGTGTGTTTATTCGGAGTGACAGAAGTAACTAATCCTGACATTACACCCCTCAGCAAGGGCGAGGATACCCCCCACCCCCCAACACACACACACACACACACACACACACACACACACACACACACACACACACACACACACACACACACACACACACACACACACACACACACACACACACACACACACACACACACACACACCCCTTCTTCTCATCCACGCGCAAACATACGCTGCACACGTGCTGTCGTGCCCAAACACATCCTTGCTCAGCCCCACAGACACCACACACACACACACACACACACACACACACACACACACACACACACACACACACACACACACACACACACACACACACACACACACACACACACACACACACACACACACAGGCAAACACCATCCACCACC
>NC_085878.1:10925739-10928239 GCF_034702125.1 Engraulis encrasicolus
CGTCCCAGCAGCAGTCTGTCCGTCCGTCCGTCTGAAACGCGTTCTTCGAATTGTTCCCGCCTGTGTTCACAAGGTGGACTATTTGGCCCGGATTATGCACCTGATTGGATTGTGAGACAAGCCAGTGCAATGCAAGTGCTCGTACATTGAAGAAGAAGCCGTGATATAACGCGCCAGTTGCCCATTTGGCCCGGATTACGCAGTTGATTGCATTGTGAGACAAGTGCAGAGCGAGTGCAATGCAAGTGCTCGTACATTGAAGAAGAAACAGTGATAACGCACCAGTTGCCTGTAGTCAGGACAACTGAAGGGGGTGTCGTGCCGAAAAGTGAGTGCCTGCCAGAACACGAGTGCCCTCATTGAAACCAATGGAAACCAATGACCAATTTTTCAGACATTTGTTACCCATTTTTGCAGATAAATCCGACACAATTTAAGATGGAAAGCCTATCAATAAAGAATCTACATTCCTTCTGGAAGTATTACAAAGAACTGGTTACAATTTCAGTATTATTTCCATAAAAGAATCGAAGAATTGTCATAACAAATGTTACAGTTTCATTCAAACGGCTCATATTAAGTGGAGGACGAGTAATGTTTCATAAGCATATTTTAGTTCATAAATTATGTAATTCATTCTGCAAAAATGTGTATAATTTTCTCTCAAAAAATGTCATTGGTTTCAATGAGGGCACTCGTATTCTGGCAGGCACTCACTTTTCGGCACGACAGGGGCATTCAGTTTTCGGCATTATTTTGCGTTCGGGCCGTGGGAGGCAACTTCGTTTCGTTTTCACCAACACCACTGTGAAGTGTGTGTCACTATGTTCACGGGCATTTGTCTATGATAGTGTCACGTTGTGCTCAACTATTTAGTTTGTCAGAAACTCGCGGCAATGACGGTGCTCCAACTACAAGTAGACAAATGCGCCATTCGACATAGCCTACGGCGTGTTAGTGTTAGCCTATGTTGTTCTCGGACATATTGCAAGGGAGTTTCATTTCGTTTTCTGCTGATGGCCCTGTGGACCGCACATGTGCTTGCCGTTGCGCTCAGAGAGATTGCTTTGCAGTCGTTTAAATTAGGTAAACTCTGGCACTCTTACAATGAAGCTGACTGCTTTGACGGCTGGCATTGAACCAGAGCGCATGATTCACCCAAATGGTTTTCTTTAGCATATTTTTTATTTGTCGATGTTTACATTCTTTCCCACATGCACATGACGCTGAAATGGCGTGATAGGCCCACTAAAGGCTGATGAATAGGCTACTAACAATGTCTGGTCACAGCCATGGTGCGCGCTGTGATGCGCACGCAAAACATTCAGTTATCTGAGTGTAGACTTGGCCTATCTGACTGCAAAAACTATAGCCTACAGTAAAAACAAAAAAGTGCGATACAGATTTTTTTTTTTACCAATACACAACACGTATTCACATTCGCCCGCTCATAAAGGTCTATAATCTCTTTATAATCGTTACATCGGAGACGGTTGAGTGAGGTTGAGGTTGTCATCTCAACGCAAGACTCTTCAAAGAATAGCCTACCCGACATCTACCTAGGCTGTATCTTAGCTAACCCCTTAAAAATTACAATGATTTTGGTCAGCATAAATATAAAAGGCTAAATAAATATGGTTTATTTAATTATTTATTTGCAACCTTCCCCATTCAGAGACAATACAGAATCTAGTAAAACCCAGGGTGAGTCCCCAACGTGATGTCATAATCGCATTCTATCTAAGAATTTTGGCCAACCTGCAACCACACCTTTAAAACACACACACACACACACACACACACACACACACACACACACACACACACACACACACACACACACACACACACACACACACACACACACACACACACACACGCACACACGCACACAGACACACACACACAGACACACACACACAGACATGCACACACACACACAGACACGCACACACAGACACGCACACACACACACACACACACACACACACACACACACACACACACACACACACACACACACACACACACACACACACACACACACACACACACACACACACACACACACACACGCACACACACGCACACACATACAGAATAGATACAGACATACAGAAGCCATGCAGAAGCACATTATGTACATAACATACAGCATAATATACACACATACTGTATCCTCACTCTAGTCTGTACAACACTGTCTGTGCACACACATGTTTAGCATATATAAAAGGTTGCAGTTGTAAAAAGTTGCTTTTATACATTTGTAGATTGAATACATGCACTCTTGCACATGGACCCACATTAGCTTTTCTCACACACAAACAGACCAATGTAATAAACATGAGGATACGGTGCCTATAGATAGTATAAGCATCCATATAGAAATGGCAAGTCTGTGATGTAAAAACTTTTTCCACATTTAAAGGGAAAAATAGAAAAAAAACCCTTAAATTTGCAGAACTCTAATTTGCGCTTAATACGAAAACTTGGCATT
>NC_085878.1:10938239-10943239 GCF_034702125.1 Engraulis encrasicolus
GACATTATTTTGCTTTTTCTTTTATCAGTCTCTCTTTCATGGTTATAGACGACGGGTAACCTTTTAATGCCCCCCATGCCATTTGACTATTGAAAACATTAAAGCTGCCTTTATGTCAGACCTGAAGCTATCGTAGTAGGGAGTCGATGAAAAATTCTGAATATTTCAGCAAATATGTTCTGGACTGGATGGACCTGCACTGCTTTTCTCTTTACTACCCATATGTCTAAATTCCCTTAGAACTTTGTAACAGTAAAAGTAAGAGTGTAAGTTGAAGAGCAAAAGTCATGTCAAGTCCCCCCACTGATCCAAGAGAGGGCATGATCCATTGTTTCTCCTCCTTGCTCTCCTGCTCTCTCCGCCCTTAGTTTTCAATGGTTTCCCAGAGTTTCTTATGTTCTCTTCAAACAATATTCCCTGATTAGATCCAGTTTGTCCATACTGTCCCTCTGACCAGTTTGGTCTTCCTCCCCTTAGAACATATTTATACTGTAAGTGCATTATGTAGGATGGTAGCCAGAGAAGGTATTGCATCTGAACTGAACTGAACTGAACTTAACTGAACTGGACCGGACTCAATATTTACCAAATAATGATATTTACTAGTATGACCAAAGTACAGTAAGTTTTGCAGGTAAAAATGTTAAGCGGACGATGGAGAAAATGGAGAAGAAAAGTTTTTTTTTCCCCAGTCAGTCAAAATACTGACTGGATTTGATGGTGGTGGTAAGTATTCATGAAAAAGTTTCCATTTGTGAATGGGCATCGTGGATTCTAGAAATAAAGTATTAAAAATATTACACAGTGCGCCTTTAAGATCAAAATTAATTTTAGGTCCCCACAGTGATCGTAAGTATAAGAGACGTAATCTATTTTTGTTCTCCTTCTCTCTCTCTTCTGCCTTCTCCCAACCTCGTTCTCCCCTCCTACTTTTCCATCTCTTTTCCCACAGTTTCTCATGTTCTCTCTCTCTCTCTCTCTCTCTCTCTCTCTCTCTCTCTCTCTCTCTCTCTCTCTCTCTCTCTCTCTCTCTCTCTCTCTCTCTCTCTCTTTCTCTGCATCGCTCCTTTTCCCTCTCCCCTTGCTACTCGTTCTCCATTTTTAGCCACAGATGAAAGAGATGAATGGGGTTGGCCCTGTTGCCTGCATTCTGGAGCAGATCAATCTCGGAGCCCAGCAGTAATTAACTATTTTCTAAACTCACACCATTGATTTCCATTTAGTGCTGAGATAGAGCATTTAAATGGAGATGGACACCCACATGCAGGGAAAATGGGGGGGGGGGTCCCTGAATACACGGGTGGTGGTGAATATTTCTTTGGGGTTGGGGTGGGTAGCAGTGGTGATGCTGGTGTGTGGGGCACCAGGATATCAGTGCAATTTTGACAATAGACAGCAACTTCTACCGTTTGAATGTTTGCGACTCAGTTCATCTCAAGGGCAACTATTTCCTTAAGTGATGTTGAGCTTGTCTTTGATGTTCTGTTTTTCCCTGGCTATAAGCTGTAGGAACAAGCAAGCCAGTATATCCCCTTCTTTATGCAAGCTTACTATGCAGCGTTTCTGTCAAAAATAACATCAATTTACACAAAATATCCCCACATTCCTCCCACCCTCTCAACAGTATAACAGAGTCTTTGAAACAGAGTGCCCACCATGCTTGGCATTGTGCCCGCAATGCTGTGCCCTGTACTGTGTGTGTGTGTGTGTGTGTGTGTGTGTGTGTGTGTGTGTGTGTGTGTGTGTGTGTGTGTGTGTGTGTGTGTGTGTGTGTGTGTGTGTGTGTGTGTGTGGTGGTGTATGTGTTGGTGTGTGTGTGTGTGTGTGTGTGTGTGTGTGTGTGTGTGTGTGTGTGTGTGTGTGTGTGTGTACTGCACCAATCTAGCTTTGTGAGGCCACTGCTATTGGAGCACACCAACAAGGTGGGGCCCTCGCTCCATGTGGGGCCCAAATCCTGGACCCCACATGTTTTGACCCCTTTTGCTGTGGTAGTTTTGTTGTTACTGGTGACACTAAAAGGGATTGTTTTGGTTTGGGCACAGTTTAGCATTCTTTAGCTATTGTTAGGGTTAATAGGAATGGAAGTCAATGAGAGAGCCCCACAAAGATATTAAGGTGCGTGCATGTGCATGCAAGGGTGTACGTGTGTACATGCGTATGTGCGTGCCTTTATGTGTGTGCATGTGTGTGTGTGTGTTTGTGTGCTCATCTCTGCATGTGTGTGTGTGTGTGTGTGCGTGCGTGCGTGCGTGCGTGCGTGCGTGCGTGCGTGCGTGCGTGCGTGCGTGCGTGCGTGCGTGCGTGCGTGCGTGTGTGTTTGTTTGCTCATCTCTGCATGTGTGTGTGTGTGTGTGTGTGTGTATGTGTGCGTCCAGTGGTGGACGGGCAGTGGGATGGCGATTGGGTCCGACGTCATCGGATGCCTGAGTGTTAATGAGGAGGGTGCTGTCACAGGCCTCGTTAGGAGGCCCTGCTACCCGCCCGCCCGCCTGTGTGCTGTGTGTCTTACTCGGGAGCATCAAGGGCCGGCTTTGTTTTCACATTCTAATTTAATCTGTACAAACATGATCCCGCTAACCAGCGTAATTTATGCCACAGCCAAGAAGCAGGCAGCGGGCACGGAGCAATGGAGGCTTCACGTCAGCGCTCATATGGGCAGCGGCCGGATGATTGAACGCAGAGAGAGAGAGCACTGGGTTCTTGGTCTTGTGCATGAGGTGTGGTGTGGTGTAGTGTAGTGTAGTATATTGTAGTGTAGTGTAGTGTAGTGTAGTGTAGTGTAGTGTAGTGTAGTGTAGTGTTGTGTGTGTTTGTGTTTGTGTGTGTGTGTGTGTGTGTCTGTCTGTCTGTCTGTCTGTCTGTCTGTCTGTCTGTCTGTCTGTCTGTCTGTCTGTCTGTCTGTCTGTATGTGTGTGTGTGTGTGTGTGTGTTTTGTATGTGTGTGTGCATGCGTGTGTGGTGTGCGTGTGGTTCTAAATATACATGTTGCAGTGTCTGTTTGTGTGTGTGTGTGTGTGTGTTCGTTGTGTGTTTCCTCTGAATCCAATACTCAAGCTTGTGTTAGTCGTTCTAAACCTTGTGGCCCTGTGCAGTTGGATCATTGTGATGTTCGACATCTCACTCTGGTTGCTGTCACTTACTAGCCAATGAACTTGACTTTAAACTTAGGGAAATCCAATTGGAGACTAATACACCATAATGGCCGGATCAATACTAATTATGGGCCCTCCACATCTAACAAAAGATACCAGTCCGCTCCACACAGCACAGCACAGCACACATATGAAGCAGGTCTCTGGTCAGGTCTGTGTGCGCTTTCATTTGTTGGTGTGTGGTGTGTTTGAAGAGAGAAGGTTAGGGTGTAAACATGAGCTTGTGTGTATTTTTATGGTTTAGATGTCCACTTGTGTGTTGCATGCGGTCATGACTTGGTTGTGTTTTCAAAGGTTCAAATACGAAAATTGTGCTGTTTTTATATTAATTTCCAGGTAACCATTATTAGCGCCATTAGCGCCATTAAAATAAAAATAAATAAATACATTTACGCAATTACATGACTATCCATCATAATTAGGGGTCTTCCCCTCTGAAATCATATATAGACACAGATTGTGTGCTCTTTGTGCAAATGGGTTATGGATGAGATAAGAGGGCCAGCGTCAGGCAAAAGAGAAACATGACCTCCATGACCTCCTCCATAGCCCCATCCCTACCCACCCCTACCCACCCCCTCATCCCCTCCACAGTGCTCCGTATCTGGGCCAGCCGGCCTGTAGCACTGGGCTAATGAAGCACTCTCCAGGGGCCTGGAGGCTGATGATGGAGCCGCTAAAATAAGGGAAATGGGCGGTCAGACTCCTAAAGTTCTTTTATTGCTCTTTGGCACCGGGGCTGCGGGACACCCTCACCAGACATGAAAACACACACACACACACACACACACACACACACACACACACACACACACACACACACACACACACACACACACACACACACACACACACACACACACACACACACACACACACACACACACACACACACACACACACACACACACACACACCGCTCTCAACTTAACTCAACCCCACCTCCGACCAAAACCCCAAACTGCTTAAACTGCGCCATCACCACCCCCACCCCCAACCGGATAAGGAGCAATTTTGGGAGCAGCGAAAAGGCAAAGTGAGGGAGTTGATGGGGATTGAGGGACTTGTACTTCCCCACAAATAATAAGGGAAGGCATCTGCCAAAAAGCACATTGCATCCCCGGTGCCTCTGAGTGAGGAGGCCATTTAAAGAAGCCTAAATTGGTTTAAGCCCGGTCCGAGCAAACCATCTGTTTTAATGAGCACTGTGCTGCTTTTAATTGATTGGCAAGCACTTGTAATTGTGCATGTCAGAGGCTCAGGGTGGGGGGGTGCACTCAGAGACTGGCAATTAAAGGAGCAGCATCCCCAACGCCACTCACAGTGCCCCCAGTGTCTATGGGAGAAGAGGAGGAGGTGGAAGAGGAGGAGGAGAATGAGGAGATGGTGGAGGAAGTAGTGGAACAAGATAGAGAGATATGTAGGGGCTGAGGGCAAGAGGAGGTGAAGGAGGATGAACAGGAAGAGAGTGAGGAAGGGAGGTGGAGGAGAGGGCATAGATAGAGAGACAGATAGGAGGTCTTGGAGCCAAGAGGTTTGTTTGTTCTCTGGCCTGATGGCCTTGAACCCGGGGTCCCTGGGATGAATCCCTCTGTTGTTTGTGCTGGGCTGGTGTCGCCAAGGCTGGAGGCCTGGGCACTGGCATGTGTGGCTCCACAAATTAACCTCCTCTGCCGGTTCATGCACTCTGCGAATGTGTTGGAGTGTAAGTGTGTGTGTGTGTGTGTGTGTGTGTGTGTGTGTGTGTGTGTGTGTGTGTGTGTGTGTGTGTGTGTGTGTGTGTGTGTGTGTGTGTGTGTGTGTGTGTGTGTGTGTGTGTGTGTGTGTGTGTGTGTGTGTGTGTGTGTG
>NC_085878.1:10948239-10950739 GCF_034702125.1 Engraulis encrasicolus
GCAGCGGCTTCGCATTCACTTTTGTTTGTTGCCTAGGATGAAAGGGAGACGGGACGAGACATACACTGATAGCCACACACACAAACACATACAGGAGTGGCCCCAAAATGTTAATGAGCACATAGCGTCCACCTAACTGTCCCACCACCTGCCTAATTGTACAAACACTGACTGGACACAGCAAAACTGATCATATTTCTGCAGGACTCTTACAGACCGAATGGGGCAAAAGTGGTGAACAAAGCTTCTTGACGTTCAATCAGGGTCGAATCAGTTCGTATTGTAAATGTTCAATCAGGTTAGTTCAGTTTGTTTAGTAACTGCCAGGGGTGGAAAGTAACTAGTTACAGTTAGGCTACTTTTGTACTTGACAATATTTATGAGCAGTGTTGGGAGTAACGCGTTACAAAAGTAACTAATTACTGTAATGCATTACCTTTTTGAGTAACGCAGTAATGTAACTGATTACAGGGGGAAAAATCTGTAATATGTCCTCGTTACAATGCAAGTAACTTGCACATTACAACGCATTTTTTTCACCTAAATTTTGTGTGGGTATTTTGTTTTCTTTATACAATGTTCTCGGATCACCGCGAGATCAGCTATTGCATCTGATAGCCTACATCCGCGCAGAGATTTTAAAGTTCCACGCAGAACATTGCTTCCTCTTTCACGCTTCGTCTCTCGAAATGGCAGGATGACAAAGGATGACAATCCAGAAGATCCAGCTTGCTCGTTTTCAAGATGGGTATGCCCACTACTTTGACTTCATTGAAAATAAGGACGCCAAGAACATTTAAGTTAAATGCACACTGTACTTGAAACCCAAACCGCTTTCCACGTCGAAAAACAGTAGCCTACAAACAATTTGACGATTTGAAGAGGTGCCATAGCACCACCAAATTAGTCAGGAAAGGAGGGGATGCATCCCATTCGCACGAGACAGGGAAACGGTAGGCTATCCGACGGGGGGCATGAGTACGTTGCACCCCCCTCACTTTTGTTCAACTAAACATCACTAAAATGGAAATAAATCCATTGGAAATAAAATATTATACGTTCGCCTGTCAAAGTAGTGAAATTGAAAATGCTTGCTGTCGTTGCATCACTCTGTAGCCTATCACTGTAAATTCCAGCGCAATAGTTGCATGAATAGAACTGTTTGCGCAAAGTCGCAGAATATGCTGGCCGCGGTGCTGACGGAGCGCGCGTAAAGAATAGTTCTAGAGTTGTGAGTGAGTGACAAACTGATCTCCGCACGAAGTCACATGATTCAGGCGAGTCACAAGCTTGCAAACTGACTGGCTGGTATCCTCGCAATATGTTTTTTCGCCTATAATTTCGTTCATTGATAAGACATTTTCCCCGGTGTGCTGTATATAATTAATATTCAAAATGGGCCTACTGTAGCAATGCATCTGGACATATTTTTAAAAAAAAAGAAATTGAAAAAAAAAAATAGGAAAAAAACAAATTCCGACCGTACGATGACCAAACCTGACAACCAACCGGAACCAAACTTTTATTTTTCTTAGGCCTTATTGTATGTGGGTATAAGACGCAATTCCTGAAAATGTTGGTTTTCAGTCTGCAGGCTTCCAAAACGACTTGTGGATGGCAGGTGAAAGTCATGCCACCTCATAGATTTGCACTGTAGATTGCCAAGTCCTTATTTCCAGTCATTTTGGCTAAAGTAACTAAAAGTAATGCAAAAGTAGTGTAATGCCTTACTTTTTTTTTTAAAAGTAATGTTGTAATGTAAGGCATTACTTTTCAATGACAGTAATATGTAATAAGTAGTGCATTACAGTTTTTGAGTAACTTTCCCAACAGTGTTTATGAGGTACTTTTGGTACTTTTAGTTGAACTTGAGTGCATTTTGACCCAATTACTTTATTCAATTACACTGGACCATGGCCTGAGTACTGAGTAATAAAAATAGACTGAGAGACTAAATGGCATGCAAAATAATGCAACAATCTGCCAGAAATGAAAGCTTATGCAGGATTGCACATCAATATTCCGCTATTTTACTTATCCCACCTATCTTGGATCAATCTAGGCCAGTGATCCTCAAAGTGTGGTCCGGGGACCACTAGTGGTCCACAACAGAGCTCAGGTGGTCCACGAGGGAATTTCTACTTTGCCAAGACAAGCTAGCAGTAGGCTATATTTATATATGAACATTTTTGGGGGGACAATGTGGTCCTCCGTCTTAAAAAGTTTGAGAAACACTGATCTAGGCTATTGGATGATGTCTGGTGACATGCAAGAGATAGAGGTTAGGGAGGACGATATTCAAGAAAAAAACAAACATTGAACTATTACTTAAATTACATATGAAGTCAAATGCTTTTTACTCTTACTTGAGTAAATTTTAGACATGTACCTTTACTTTTCCTTGAGTAGGATTTAGGCAAAGTAAAGGTAATTTTACTTCAGTATAATTGTTTTAATCTTTCCCCTCTGGTAACTGCTGTCTCACCAACCAACCCACTTA
>NC_085878.1:10955739-10968239 GCF_034702125.1 Engraulis encrasicolus
AACACGCACCCCACCCACCAATCCACCACCACCACCACCCCACACTGAGGCGTCCGTCTCATTGCCCACGCCCTTGGAAGATCCCCCCCACTAATGCACCTTGAATAGATGAGTCAAGCGTCGACAGACAGAGCCCCCCCTAAAGCAGACAAGGCAAATGAATAGTCAATATTTGGGATTTGGTGGCGTTGGGGTGGTTAGCGTAGACGCGGGAGTGTGTTTCGACAGTGCTTAAGTTTGTCCTCTGCGCCTCATATCCGGAACAGGCGGCGTAATAGGCTATAGTCCCCCAGCAAACCACCTCTCGCCCATACTTACATTTCATACAGTAGATGTACGAGGACACGCGACGCATGCTAATTTGTTGCACTTTGTCGTGTAGTCTTTCATACACTTGCACTGTGGTCAGTGGTTTAGAGTGTAAACATGTATTATGAATTATTAAAACATCAAATTTCAGTTATTGAAGTCGAAATGAATCAATGTTGTTCTCAGAATTAAACTTACAGTTAATATGCTATTGACAGATCAATTGATGGAATACCAAATAAATGTCATGTTGTATTTTGGGCATATACAAATGAATTGAATGGACTTTCTGATGAGAGGGTTCTTTGTGAATTTTTGATGTTGTTTGTTAACAGTAAGAGTGATCCCCCAGCGCTCACTCTCACACACAAAGACACACTCTGGAACATGTGTGACCACTGACCTTGTCGCTTTTAAAGAGAGGCGGGCAGCTTAGTGACCCATGCAGACACATAGGGGCCCCTCTACTGCCACCTCCCTCCCCCATCTGTCCTCGGCCCACTGTCCACACACACATGAATACACACACGCACACCCACGCATGCACACACGCACACACACACTCGCACGCATGCACGCACGCACGCATGCACACACGCACACACGCATGCACACACACACGGACCTACACAGGCACATGCAGACACACACACACACACACACACACACACACACACACACACACACACACACACACACACACACACACACACACACACACACACACATACACACACACACACAACACATACACACACACACACACACACACACACACACACACACACACACACACACACACACACACACACACACACACACACACACACACACACACACACACACACAGGCACACACAGGCACATACAGACACATTTGATTTGCACACAGACACACAGACACACATGCACACAATACCACAATACACACACACGACATACACACACACCCACGCTCCCCTCTTTCCACATCACTTATCAGCCGATATGAATCTTGTCAGTGGCCGGCGTGATTGATAGGTGCTGGGCCTAATGCAGTTCACCTGTTCCATTATTAAAGCAGCAGGAGGAAGCTACACAGCTACTGTGTCTGCTGATGCTGCTGCCTGATGCCCCTTTGTCTTACTGTAGGAGAGAGCCACATATTTGCACACAGTCCCAAATTCAATGTTGGGAGTAACGCATTACAAAAGTAATTAATTACTTTAATGCTTTATTTTTTGCTGTAATACAGTAATGTAAGGCATTACAGGGCAAAAATGGTCATATTTACTTATTTGCAGTGCAAGTAGCCTACCTGAAGTTGCTATGCATTGTACTGGGACCTGGATTTTAATGACGTTCACTGTGGTGGGTCACAAAGAAGGTACTCTTGAACCTGTTACTTTTTGGTGTGCATGCTGCTGAAACACCTCCTGGATGGGTGGTGAATAAAATCATGACTCATGAGCTTGATGTTCACCATAAATTGCCTAATCCCAGTTATTTTGGCGAGAGTAACTAAAAGTAATGCAGAAGTAGTGCAACGCCTTACATTAAATTAAATACAGCAATGTTGTAATTTAAGGGAATACTTTTAGAAAGTGAGTAACATGCTATCAGTTACTGTATGTATTCGGTTCCTCTGGTTGGTCCTACACACTACAGTGTGGTACTGTAGTGTAGCTTTCTCTTTTCATCCACTCCTCTCGTCTTTCTCTGTGATTGTCATCCTAAAATCTCCCCGTGTCTGTAGCTACTAGCACCGTGTCTGCTGCCAGCTCCTGATACCCCCAAGTCTTAGGAAGGAGCGACATCTATGTGTTTCGCAGACACTACAATGTGCTATCGTGTTGTATCCCACCCCTCTGCTCTCTATTTCTCTCTTAGTGCACTCATCTCTTCTCTCCCTGTCATTGTCTTCCTCATCGTTCCTGTAGCTTGCACTGTGTATGCTACGACTCGCTCTGTTTCTTAGCAGGGAAGGACATGCATGTCTGAGTTTGCACACATATCAAACCATAGTATACCATATCCCACCTCACTCTAATTCCCTTTGTCCACTTCTCTCTCTCTTTATTCCTGAATTGCATACAGCTCTCGTGTGCTGTTCCTTTTCTCTCTCGTCATTACTTTTTTGGAATTACGCACAGAGTGAGATGCGGACGCCACTTTCACCTATTGTATCTCAGTGTGAGGTGACATGCGTGTATTTGGACACAGTACCATGCTATATCATACGGTATCGTATCTTTCTCTCTTAGTCCACTCCTGTCATCCCATTTCTCCACTAGTAGTGGCGCCATTTATACAAACCCTAGGTATTTTGACAAATTAACATTTTTCTTCCATACGTTTTACCAAAGTATTTTCGTTTACACCATCGGCAAATCCGAATAAATATACAGCTAAGAGCTGTAATAAATAAGCTAAGCCTGTGTGTGGTAAGGAGAATGCTATTCAAGTCTCCGTTTTTCTGAGAGTTTTTAAAAGATCTACACTTTCGCAAGAGTTTTTAGGAAGATTCGTTTTCAGAGGAAAAAACTGTTTGTATGTAAACGAAAGGCACAAACGAAGGGAAAGGAAATTCGTTTATCAGAATAGCCGGGTATGTATAAACGGCCCCTTTGTCTGCTACTGCTATCCCTGTGTCTTAGAAGAGGCTTATGGGCCTGTATCTGCACACACTGGCGTATTGTACACAATATATTTTGTAGGGTAAATTCAACAGTAAGACAGTCGAATTTGACACTATTTTAGTTGGTCAAGTGTTGAACTACAGTATCTTACAATTATACACTGTCTGCGGTTGTGTACCCATCCCGTCCCAATTTCTTTCTTTCTTCCCTCTCTTTTTTCGTGCAATTGTCATCCTCATCTCCCCTCTTGCCTATCCTCTTGCTAGCGGTGTGTCTGCTGCCACCCCTCTGTCTTAGGAGGAAGTACCATGCCTGCATTTTGCACATAGTGCCATATAATACTATACCGTGCCTCTCTTTCCCCTATTTCTCTCTGTGTCCACTCCTGTCTTATCTCCTTATTGTCATCCTCATCTCCCCATCTCTGCCATGTCTGCATTTACACATCCATACAGAAACTCTCTTCCCATTTTCACCATTCATCATTTCACTTTCATCATTTCATCCCTCTTACTCTAAATGTGTTTTACATCTGGGCTTGGGTCAGTCCCTACCTTAGGGGGGAGTACCAAGGTTGCAATTGCACACCGTACCAGTATCGTACCATATCGAACTGTGCTCTGCATTTTTCTGTTCTCATTCTTCTCCTTCTCGCTTTTCTCAATATCATTCTTGCCCTCATCCATCTGCGTGCCTGCCTGAAGAGAGGCTTGCTTGTAGTCATGCTTGAGCCATGTGCTGTCCCCTCCTTCTCTCCTCTCCTCTCCTCTCTTCTCCTCTCTTATATCCTTCCTTTCCTCGACCTCTTCTCTCATCCTTGTCTCTTCTAGTCTACTCTCTTTCCTCTTCTGTCGATTCCCCTCATATCTCTCTCTCTCTCTCTCTCTCTCTCTCTCTCTCTCTCTCTCTCTCTCTCTCTCTCTCTCTCTCTCTCTCTCTCTCTCTCTCTCTCTCTCTCTCTCTCTCCCTCTCTCTCCTCTCTCACACTTTATCTGTTATCACCACTTCTCCTTTCTTTCTCATGGATTCCCTTCTTGCCTTTCCTCCTTTTTTCCTCCTCTCATCCTCCTGTCCGCCATCATAGCTGTGAGATCCCTGCTGCATTAGATGCATCACAGGCCCCAGGGCGTGCATGCGCACACATATACACACAACCACACATACACACACCCACACCCACACACACACACTCACACACACACACACATACACACACCCACACCCACACACACACACTCACACACACACACACACTCACACACACATGCACACACTCACACAGTCTCAAAGACACAGGAAGAAAGAGAAAGAATAAAGAGAAATGGAGACGGACCAGACACTGCTTTGAGCAGGGCATTGTTTGTGTCGGTAGGGGAAAAAAGGAGGGGAGACAAGCGTTAGCCGTCTTGCGCCCATTGTGTGCAATCAGAGAGAGTAAAGGGAGATGCGGGGTGAAGGGAGATGCGGGGTACGTATGGAGGTGCGGGAGAGTGTGTGTGTGGAGTGGTGGTGGGGGGGTTATCGAGGCTGATGGGTGTGGGATGTAGCCGAAAGCCCACTGCGAAACATAGTCACCTCATTGTTTCTGGAGATGTTGATCAGAAGGTGTTGCATCAGCCTCCGTTCATTCCCTCTCTTCGCCGATGCCTGGGTTTCCGGAAGAGAGACGGAAAGGCAAAGGGAGAGAACATCACCCCGAGTGCAATTCCAGCTGTGACATTTTATGTTTCTTTTCCTTTGTTTCCTGCCCCCCTCCCCCCCTCCATGTTTTATTATTTTATGTTTCAGTCTGTCTTTTTTTCTAGTCATCTATTTTTCTTATTGACTCTCACACCCTGGCGTTTCTATCATGGGTGTGCACACACACCTTTACCCACCTACACACAGAGAGATTCAGATACACCTGCTACACACGCACGCGAACACACACACACACACACACACACACACACACACACACACACACACACACACACACACACACACACACACACACACACACACACACACACACACAGACACACACACACACACACACACACTTAAACTCTTACACACATGCATGTGCAGGCCTGTGTGCACGCAGACAGAGACACGGTAACCTAATCATCTGGTGCTTTTCTATTCACAAAGCCGTCCGACTAACGCGATCAGGACACCAAACACACACATACACTCACACGGACACACACACGCGCGGACACACACACGCGCGGACACACACACACACACACACACACACACACACACACACACACACACACACACACACACACACACACACACACACGGACACACACACGGACACACACACACACATGGACACACACAGACACACAGACACACAGACGGACATACACACACACACACACACACACACACACACACACACACACACACACACACACACACACACACACACACACACACACACACACACACACACACACACACACACACACACACACACACACACACACTCTGGCCTCCACCTCCAGGCGATGGGGCAGTGCTTGAGCGATGTGTCCCCGGGGGAGTGATATTTTATAGTTTGTGTCCATCAGTGGCATGGCCCGGGGCGCTGGGGTTGACAGTAAGTGCTCGCAACAGCGCTGACACTGATTCATCTGAACCGTGACACAGATGAGAGAAGGATGGAGGGATAGATAGATAGAGAGAGGGAGGGAGGGAAGGATGGGTGCTGGGGATGGAGAGGTGGAAGAAAGGAGAGAGAGAAACAAGACCTGTGTGAGTCGTGTGGCGCTACCTTTGGGTTTTTTTTCTGTCTTTGGTGTCGACATCATAGGAGGGCCATGAACTTGTGTGATCTGGTGTGTGTACGTATGTAGGCCTCCTCGATGTGTGTCTGTGTCCAGCAGTGTGGGTGTGTGTGGTGCTGTATATAAGAGAGAGGGTGAGAGAGTGTGTGGATGGGTGCCGATGGACACAAGTGTGCATGTGTGTCACACACCAGCTTTGCTCTGTAACAGCAGAAGCTCTATTCACTGTTTCTCTGGTTGTAATCACATGTTTATGTGTTAAATATATGTGTATGTCCATGCAGATGAATGTATTAATATTTTGTGCTTGTATACAAGCACACTTTATTTTAGTGATTTATTTTTACTTTTATTTTTGTAAGTATTTTGAACTTGAACTGTCTTTCTGTATGAAATCCATCATACAAATAAACTATCCTCGCAATACATCGCCCTGTCTTGCCTTGCATTGTGTGTTCACCACAAGCGTAGTTGTGTAGTGCTAGTGTGCTCATGTATGGTCGGGGTGGGAGGGGGCAGTTCTCTTCCCTCATGTTGGGGCTTCATGGCTTGAGCAGAGGCCCCAATCTAAGGTGGCATTTCAATTTCTGACCCCCCCCCCCCACACACACACACACACACACACCCAGCTACCTCCTCATCCCCATATCTCACCCTCCCCCACCCCCCCCCCCACTCCCCACTCAGTCTGCCGCGGCAGCCTCGTCTACATATATATAGGCAGCAGCAGCCCGCGAAAGCACCCGGCCACCAGGATGCGCATACTAAGCAATCAATGTGTCACCTCTCCCTGTCAATCCCATTTTTAACCCCCCACCCCACCCCCCTTCATACGGCGCCTGCGCCTCATTTTTTTCCTTCTTGTCAGCAGAAGGTAATTTGCTGTATTGTGATTCAGACTGAAGGCTTGGTGTTTGGAAAAAGGGTGTGTGTGTGGTGGTTTGGGGTGGGGGCTTGATAGGTCACCCAGTCACCCCCATTTCTAGCCCCCTCCAATTTTGATTTTCTCCAACACCCCTCCTCTTTCCAAATAGTCTGCCCCCCTGCAAAATATCCTTCCCATGGACAGGGTAGATTTTGATTATATATAGGCAAGTGAATGTGACCCTATATATTACACGTACATTATGTATGTGTTGGTTGGTTGGATGGTTTGGTTAGTGAGAGACATATGGTAGTATTGAATATGGTAGATGCATGTGTGTGCCTTGCTACATTTGTCAAAAATCAGTTTAAAACTGCATTTTCACCATGTTATCACAATCAAAAAGCAAATTAGATGTTAAAAATGTTAAATTAAGTGTTAAACATACAGCAGTTCAAGCCCAAAAAGGGTGTAGGGTCTAAGGTGTAAAGAAAGTGAGAGTGCGACCTAGTCAGAGATTTTGGGGCAGTGGTCTGCATATGTAGGCCTAGTATTTGTGTATGCATGAGTCTTCAATTTGGGGGTTCAGGGGTTGGGATATACGTAGGGTGGGGTGTAATGTGAAGGGGTGAGGGGGTATCGCTCCACCCTGGGCTGGGCTGGGCTGGGATGGGCTGGGCTAGGGTGGATTGGGACGGGACAGGACAGGGTGGGTTGCCTCCTGAGCTGCTGGTTGTGATAAGGACTCTGGTGCTCCCTGATTAATAAAAGATGCTGCGGCTGCCTCTGCTACTGCTGCATAGTGCTATTGCTACCACTGGGGGGGTTGAGGGGTTAGGTGTGTGTGTGTGTGTGTGTGTGTGTGTGTGTGTGTGTGTGTGTGTGTGTGTGTGTGTGTGAGTGTGAGTGTGAGTGTGAGTGTGAGTGTGAGTGTGTGTGTGTGTGTGTGTGCGTGCGTGCGTGTGTGTGTGTGTGTGTGCGTGCGTGCGTGCGAGTGTGCGAGTGTGTGTGCTTGCGTGCTTGCGTGCGTGCGTGCGTGCATGGGTGTGTGCGTGCGTGTGTGTTTGTGTGTGTTTATGTGTGGGGGGTGATATGGCCTTTCCAAAGGGACCTGCCTGTGACCAGCTCAGTTCACACACAATGACCAGAATAGAAAGCAAAAGCAAAAAAAAACTAAACCCTCCTACATTGCTTGCGAACCACCAGCCACCTAAGATATACAAGACCACACATTCAGTACATTAAAGAAAAAAAAGACAAAAATGCATTTGTGATTAATTTGTTTATTTTCCATATGGTTTATTGTTTGGCATATAAATATGATGAATAATGCATGTAATAATGTAAAAATTTGAAAATGGTTCCGGAAGGCTCCACCAATCACCCATGTGATCAGAAATGCAATTCAACAAATATTCTTGTCCACATAAAACATGCATTCATTCCTGATGTATACGTACGGTAGGTTTCATCCCAGTGGAAAAAGCCGACCATTACCATTTAAAAAATATATATGCCATTTGAAATAGGCAATCCATAAACTTCACGTGACTTTGGCCATATTTTACACTGAGGAGAAATTCTGGGGTTTTTTTGCAATTGGAAGCAAGAAAGGGAGCTGCCCTGTGTGTGTTTGTGTGTGTGTGTGTGTGTGTGTGTGTGTGTGTGTGTGCGTGTGTGCGTGTGTGCGAGTGTGCGTGTGTGCGAGTGTGTGTGTGTGTGTGTGTGTGTGTGTGTGTGCGTGTGTCAAAGGGAGTAATGTATAATGAATATGCAGCTCTATTAGGTGCTGATGTTTTCGCCTGGCATTAAGCGTCTCATTTTCCCCTCCGAAACGGTCGTCAGTGAGTGTACTATCTTGTGGTGTGTGTGTGCGCGTGTGTGTGTGTGTATGTGTGGGTCGTGTGTGTGTTTGTGTTGATGGGGAGGGGAGAATGTTCTAGACGCTCTCATGCAGAGAGCTATCACACAGATCGCCACGGCGTCATGTCACCGTGCGTGCCTCACGAGGCTCCCGCCGCAGTAATGGCTTTGTTACTGAGATGAGGGCTCTCTCTCCTTCATTTTCCCTCTCTCCTTCTCTCTCTCTCCTTCATTTCCCTCTCTCTCTCAGTCGCTCTCACTCTCTCTCTCTCCTCTCTCGCTCTCCCCCTTTCATGTTCTGTCACTCTCTCCCTCCCTCATTTTTTTCTTTCCCTGTCCCTCTCTCTCCTTCTGTTTCACCCTCCCTCCCTCTCTCTCTCCCTCTCTCTCTCTCTCTCTCTCTCTCTCTCCCTCTCTCTCTCTCTCTCTCTCTCTCTCTCCCTCTCCCTCTCTCCCTTTGCCAGCTTCACTCTTCTTTTTTTCTCCCTCCCTCCCTCCCTCCCTCCCTTCTTCCCTCCCTTCCATCTCTTTCATCCCTCTCCTTTTTTTCACTTGTTTACAAGAACAACAATGCAGCCCTGGTTGCCACGTAGAAACCATGGAGTGAGTGTCAGGGCTTTATTTTGTTTTCAAGCAAATGAGTGTTTTACAGTTAACATGCTCGGGCTGCTCATTTCGGCGCGGCATTTAGATAATTGAATGGAAATAAATGGAAATGTTGTTGTGCTGCAGCCCACACATGCAGACGAGCCGAGCAGGGGGATGACACATGCAGATACAAACACAGACACACACCGGCCAGCGATGACATAGCTGCGAAACGCACGCAGATACAAACACACACGCTCACTTATGCACGCACATGCGCACGCACGCACGCACGCACGCACGCACGCACGCACGCACGCACACACGCACACGCACACGCACACACACACACACACACACACACACACACACACACACACACACACACACACACACACACACACACACACACACACACACACACACACACACACACACACACACACACACGCAAGCACATACACATATGCACACTCATTCACATTGGCGCAGACACCTTTGTCAGGTGCTGAGTGCTAACCACACCAACCCACCAACACCCAACCTCACACCACCCCCTTCCCCCCACCAGCTCCGTGGTGCGACTATGTTGTGGCTGATTGCGGCGCGCCTCACGGACACCGGGGCATTTATCTTTAAATAACCTACGCCCCCCCTGACGGGAGCAGACAATAGAGGGACGCGTCTAATTTTCTGCTGGATAATGGCAGTCATATTGAGATGACAAGGGTCAGGGGTCAGCTCGTGGGGTTGGTGATGGGGTACCCCCGACGTGTGTGTCGTGTGTGTGTCGTGTGTGTGTGTGTGTGTGTGTGTGTGTGTGTGTGTGTGTGTGTGTGTGTGTGTGTGTGTGTGTGTGTGTGTGTGTGTGTGTGTGTGTGTGTGTGTGTGTGTGTGTGTGTGTGTGTGTGTGTGTGTGTGTGTGGTGAAGCAGTGGGGGTGGGTGGGGGTTATATGATTGGCTCAGTGCAGATCTCTGCCCTGCCAGATAAAATGGAGGCATAGCGTTTAATCTGTTTTAAGCCCCTATGAATGCAGCCAGCTATTCAGCGTTACCTCAGGAACATAAGGCACATGCATATTGCTCACGATGCAATTTGTCTGTGTAAGCGTGTTTTTTCACGGATATCAACTGTCAGCCATCGATTAACTTAAAAGCCAAGAATTATGAATTACAATGAAAAAAGACACAAAAAACAGCAAACAAAAAAGCACAAAAAACCCACAGCTATATGTTCTGTTCTGTGGACTTTAGAGAGAGAGACAGAGAGCGAGCATTAGAGAGAGAGAGAGAGAGAGAGAGAGAGAGAGAGAGAGAGAGAGAGAGAGAGAGAGAGAGAGAGAGAGAGAGCATAGAAGGCATATAAATGATGACATCGAGGTGTTTTCTGGTCCAGGCGTTGGAGGAGCCCCTAATGCTATTCATGCCCAAGATGTGTGCAAGTTCCTCTATGCTTGGCCCCCTCCGCCTGCCTGCCTCTCCTACCTACCCCCAACACCAGCCCCCACCTCAAGCCTCCACCCCCCGCCCCAGCTCGTGCCTCAGCCCCAGCCCCAGCTCCAGCCTGGGCTGCTGAAGTAGATTGATGCAGTGCTCCCCATGAATATGTATGGCTGAGCTATGGCTTGAACTTGCCTTTGACCTTGTTTTCATATACAATCCCACATATGGAGCCTCACCGCCACCCCCAAGCATAATAAATGTATATGTTGCCTCGGCAATATTAGAATCGGAAATGTATAAATTAATACAGAATTGGTTCGGTGATATATGCTTGTTTTGCATGAGGTAGCAGGGGGCTGTTTTTTCCGTTTGTTTGGCATTGGCAATGCAGTGCTGTTTCAAATATTTATGCATGTATATATTCAATGTTTAGACAGTGGCCCTAAAAACACAGAATATCTATAGCGCTATCCCTATAGAGCTTCCACTGGACACTGGAGGGACCATAATATTGGTCCGATAAACAAGTCTAGCAGACTACTTTATATCAAGTCAATCAAACTACTGTTTATACTTTGAACCCACCCATATAATATTGCCTTTGATCCAACATTGAATTTCAAGTTAGTCTGGCCAACCATTCTATTCTTAATCGTTCCTTCACCCTGAAAATCGAGCAATGATAAGGACAAACCTCAGTTTTCTATCATAATAATCAAAGACCTACTGTATGGTCTCTACAATGCTTTAGCTAACCTTGTCATTAATATCTGGAGCCCATCAACAGTGGGCCTATAACACACACTGTATATTGTAATATGGAAAGATTGTTGCTGATGTTTCTACTCAAAATGTCTGCTTTTTGACAACATACAGTATGTTCCAATCCAATCATAGACACAGAGGCTGTGAATAGATGGGAGTGCAATGAAGATGTGGAGCTTTCTCAGAGAATAGCGTAGCATAGCGAATAGCTTAGACGTCTTGTTTACGTAATTCAAAACAAAGTTAAATGCATCCACATGCACAAACTGCACCCTGTGTCTTCATGTGGGAAAAAAATACCACAAAAGTACCCTGGCACACTACAGAGGTGACCATGCACAGTCATTGTATCTCCCATTTACTATATGTATCCGTGTCCGTAGAAACACACTTCCTCCCCTTTTACCGTGTTGCCCCTGGAAGGTCATCGCTCATGGTCATGTGACAGGGGGCCCGAGCGCTGGCCCCTGGGGTCCGATGACTAACAGAGGCACACAGCGGCGAAGGTGTGTGTGAGTGTGTTTGTGTGTATGTGTGTGTGTGTGTGTGTGTGTGTGTGTGTGTGTGTGTGTGTGTCAGGGGTATTTTTCCACAAAGCATTCTATAAAAGAGTAACTGCCGCCTGTTTGCCCTTTCCGCAACCCGTGCGCAGGCACGCCTCAGCCACAACAGGCCCCTGAAGATCTCTTAAAAACTGCTGATCCACACACTAGCCCAGCTCAGGCCACTGCCACTGTTACTACCGTACCCTCTTTCTCTCCCTTTCTCTCTGTTCCCTTCCCACCATCCTCCTCCTCCCACTCCTCCTCCTTCTTCTTCTCCAATATCTTCCCCCTCACCTTGGCTTGTTTCCACAATTCTGTGTTTCCTATTTTCCCCCTCTCTCTCTATCCCTCTCTCCTCACACTGCATTCCTCTGCTCTTGCTGAATCATGCCAACCCTGTGACTGGTTCAGGCGGGGAGAGGAGAGGAGAGGAGGGGAGAGGAGAAAAGAGGGTAGGGGAAGATAGGAGAGGAGAGGAGGGGAGAGGGGAGGAGAGGAGAGGATCATAGTGGGTGGAAACACATGTTGGGCTTGGTGGTATGGCACGTGCGTGGCGGTGGTGGGGTGTAGTTGGGGGTTGAAGATGGGGGTTGGTAGTAGGCGGGTGGGCATGTTTAGGGTGCTTGTTTGCTTGAAGGGGGGGATTGTAGGGGCGTGGGAGGTAATTATTGCACATTAGAGCGCAGGGAAAATAAATCTGTGGCGCCGCTAATTGTGCATCAGC
>NC_085878.1:10973239-10975739 GCF_034702125.1 Engraulis encrasicolus
AATAGGCTCCCTCTGCGCACAGCGCAGCGAGAAGGTGTTATTATACCTGTTAGGTGTCCTGCTTTGCACTGACCCTGCAAGATGAGACACTGCTGTCCCTATTTGTTTGCTTGTCACATAAAAACACAATTTTCACCGCCGCCAGAGAACAGAATTGTACAAAAGCAGAGGGACATACAATAAAATATGAAGTCATACTCGGACGGACGTAATTTGTGTCATTTTTACAACTTGCATATGTTTTTTTTTCTGTAAGTGTGAGTGTTGTTTGCAGGCCTTGAGTTTCATTATTTGTTTGTTTGTTTGTTCGTTTTTTTGTTTACGTAGCACATTTCAAGACACAGTATATTTTCTACTGTGCCTCATCTCTCCATTAATGACCATGGGCCTGTAACCCAACCAAAAAAGAATGTAAGGTTTAAAAAATAAGATCCTGCTGTTCTACTGTTCAGTGTCTGGTAGTAATCCCCCTCCACACTCTGGGCCTCTCCAGGATATCCCTACTGCTCTGCTGAGCCCTGTCCCTACAGAGCCAAGAGCGGGTGGGGGCGTGTGGATGGTGGAGGCCTTGGGTTGGTGGTGGTAGTCAGAGCCAGTTTAACTTATAGTCAGACTAGGCAATTGCCTAAGGCCCCGCTAAAATCTGCCTTCTATAGGGCCCCCCAACAGTCATCCCCGACCATGGTAAACACCAGCAAAAGTAATTCATGAGGGCCCCATGTCTATATGCCGCCTAGGGCCTCCACATGGATAGAATCGCCACTGGTGGTAGTGGAGGTTGGTACTGTATATCCCTGCTACAAAGCCCTGTCCCCAGCCGACTGGGGTGGATGGTGGATGGTGGATGGTGGAGGGCCTGGGGTGGTGTTGGTAGTGGTAGTTGGTACTGTATATCCCTGCTACAGAGCCCTGTCCCCAGCCGACTGGAGTGGATGGTGGATGGGGCATGGATGGTGGAGGGCCTGGGGTGGTGGAGGTAATGGTTGTAGTAGTAGTCGTGGTGGATGGGGGTTGTGCTGATCAATAGCAGAGGATTCCCCCTCCTGGGCTCCCACAGGCTGAGCCCTCCTCCTCTCCTCTCCTCTCCTCCTCCTCCTCCTCCTCCTCCTCCTACAGCCCTCCTCACTCCACTCACTCCCAGCCAGACAGTGTTAGTGCAGCTGCAGGCCTCATGTCTGGATCTCCCAGCACCAGCAGCACTAGAAAACACACTGCTGCTCAACGTCATCCACTGTGCTGGGCTCAGGCCCTCTGGAGCATTCTCCTTCTCCCCCCCACCCCACTCCTGCTTCTGTTCCCCTTTACACTCCTTCAATCCACTCCAACCCATCCCAGAGTCAGCCTTTTGGGTTGGTATACTGCACCATGACATTTGAAAAAAAAATACATCATATATATCCA
This sequence comes from Engraulis encrasicolus, assembly GCF_034702125.1. Lineage (NCBI taxonomy): Eukaryota > Metazoa > Chordata > Actinopteri > Clupeiformes > Engraulidae > Engraulis > Engraulis encrasicolus. The sequence continues at coordinate 10,974,641 of NC_085878.1, forward strand.
TATTCGGTTGGATTCGGAATATTATAATATTTCCTTTCAAATGTTCCGCTCAAATCCACAAGTGCTAATAGGGGAAAGAATCCTCCACATTGGAATCTGTTGCCAGCTATTTCCAGTATGTAGCAGTGGTTTGGTGGAAAAGTCGTCAGCGTGTTGCAAGACCACAAAGAAGCGGTACATTTTTTTTCTTAGCATGTATCCACATTGCAGCAATATCCACGACAGCCAGCGAAGGAAGACTATTCCAGCTTTTCGGCGGTGCTCTTTCGCAATTGCCACGTCTTTCGTCATGTCTGTTAATGGGTCCATATGTTTTTTTTTTACGCTGAGGCCTGTTCCCAGTCAGCTTTCTACTGGGTCTACTGGGGGAAGCGATGTAGCCTCCCAGTATCAGCGCAAACACGGCTCCGTAACCGCAGCTGTCTTAGGGAGAGAGAAATTTGTAATTAAAATTCCGAAAGCAATCAGCGTTAATAAATGCGCGCAATCTCCATCAGGGACACACGCGTCGAACACACTTACCTTCCCCCCTTCAGACACACACACAGCCCCGAGCTCGAATACGCACATGCACATGCAACACAGAACTAACACACACACATGCGCGGCGAAAACATGCGCGCATGTATACACATATGCCGACACAGATGCGGCTATGTACACATGTAAACGTAACAGGCCAAACCAGTGCTTTCGACCCACGCATCACAGACCCATAGACTATCTATTGACCCCCCCACCCCCCTACATACCCCTTCCAATAACACTCCACCCCCACCCAACCCCCCCGTACTTACAGCAATACTCGTTAGTCACCCCTCCCTTTCGCCGTTAACGAGAAAGCGATTAGCATGCGTTTTCCCTAGCTCGTTTTTTTTTTCTTTTTGCATAATCTCCGCGCTTCTCTCCTCTGCTCTCCTCTACTGCGCTGCCGTCCAAAATGCTCCTCCTTACCTTCAGCTCCCTCCGTCTGTCTCTCCCTCTCTCTCTTTCTCTCTCTCTCTCTCTCCGAGTTCCCCTTCTCTCCCCTCTCTACCTTCTCTGTGGCTGCAGCCTCTCTCTCTTTCCTCCTCTCTCCCTTTCTCCTTCTCTCTCTCTC
>NC_085878.1:10990739-10998239 GCF_034702125.1 Engraulis encrasicolus
TCCCTACACCAGAGAGCTCCTGGCTGTGGACTGTAAAAAGGAAAGGAAGAGCTCAAAGTGTGGAGTGAGTGACATTTTGCGGTGAGGAGCGTTCTAATGTGAATTGGCCAATGCTAGTGGAGGGATACAGTACAGGAGAGAGAGATAGGGATGGACAGGATGTGTGGATGGAAGAGGGGGGAAAAGAAAAGAGAAATAGGAGGAATAGAGGGAGATAGAAAGGGAAATTGGAGGAATAAAGGAAAGATGAGAAGATGTGAGAGAGATAAGAAGTGAAACAAGAGGAAATAGATGGAGAGAGGGGAGCAGTAGAGAAAGAATAGAGGAAATAGAAAGAGGGAGAAGAGGAGAGGAGAGAGGAGTGGAGCAGCTCAGTGAGAGTTCAGTGGGCTTTGTCTCGTGGGACGGCTACACTGGTTCCTGCTGTTCCGTTTTGAACAGTCAGACAGACAGATAGACTGACAGACAGACAGCTGCGGGGGCGGCCCATTAATTGTTTGTTGGCCAAGTCATCATTAGAAAAGCAGACGCCTGGTGCTCTCCGCTTACTCTCTCCGGCAAGATGCGAAGGAGAAGACAGGAAGATAGACGTGAGAACGGATGAGAGAGAGAGAGAGAGAGAGAGAGAGAGAGAGAGAGAGAGAGAGAGAGAGAGAGAGAGAGAGAGAGAGAGCTGTGGGTGGTTGCAATGGTGATAAGGCATAAAGATTGATGTGATAGAAAGATGGATGTGAAGAGAGCGATAGAATGACGGAGAGCAAGAGTGAGAATGAAAGAAAGAAAGAAAGAAAGAAAGAAAGAAAGAAAGAGACAGAAAGAGAATGAAATCAAGAAAAAGAGAGGGAGGCACTGCACTGAATGTCAGGATCCCAGAGGCCCTCGCCTGGAACACTGGTGATTAACGCTTGGCAGTTGCCTTTGTAATTCCTCATACATTAAGACACAACCTTGAAAGGGACTCCCAAACACAAAAACAGAGCAAAAAAACTTCAATCAGGGCCCTCCGTATACTCTCTCGTGCACTCACACACTTTTCCTCTCTTCACCCCCTTTCTCATTTCTCCATCACCATCTCTCCCTCTCCCTCCCTCCCTCTCTCTCTCTCTCTCTCCCCTTTTCTCTCCCCTGCTCTAATTACCCGTACCTCTGTAATCGCTGTTATATTCATCATAGCTCTTAGTATTTATAGGGTCTGTTTTCATCATAGTAATAATGTCACTCTGGAATTCCCGTGCATAGAGAGTGAGACCGGGGTGGGGCAGAGGAAGGAGAGGAGAGACGTGAGGGGAAGAGAGAGAGGGAGGGAGGGAGGGAGAGAGAGGAAAAGAAAAAGAAGAAAAAAAATAATAATACAAGCGGGAGTGTTCCGATCCGGGCTTCTTTCTTTCTCTTCAGACGGCGTTTGATTTTTTTTAGGGTAGTGGATGGAGGGTGCTGTGAGGATGGAGGATGGAGGGTGCTGTGCTGGGTGGTGGAGCGGGGGAACAGAGGTCCCTTGGCTGGGGCCAGCTTAGATGGTTGGCCACGGGTGACCTGTGTGGGTCTCTGTTGGGGTTCTGGGTCTGCAGTGCTGCTCAGCCACTGAAGCTTGGCTTGGCTGTTCAGTTTGACGGCCGCGGCGCGTGCCAAACCACACGTCGTCGCCACGCCACGCCACAGCAGGCCGCACCAATCCACACCACTCTTCGCTACAGTACACTGCACAAAATCACACCACACCAAATCACACTACACCACACCACACCACATTGGTCCACATTACACCACACTACACCAAAGTCCACCACACCAAACCACACCACACTGGACCACAGTACACCAAGCTCCACCGTACCACACTACACCACACCACACCACAACAAATTCCCCCAACACCACAAATTCCCTCCACACCAGATTGCACTATACTGTACTACACCAAACACCACCACACCACATGTCTCAGGCTGTGTTGTGCCTGTAGGGACACCAGTGCTCCACCAGGCCTCTGCACTCTCAGCTTCTGGCACCCACCCAGCCGGCCGGCCAGCCGACCCCAGCTTCCTGCTCCAGCTGAGAGGCTCTCCTCATATGCTCTCTCGCACACACTTTCCTCTTTCTGTCTCTGTCTTACAGACACATATACACTCTTTCTCTTTTTGCCTGTGTCTTTCTCTGTGTCTTTCTCTCTCTTTCTCCCTCTGTCTACTCTCTCCCAATGACATGCTCATTCGTACTTGTTTTTGCTCTCTGTTCTTGCTCACACACTCACTCGCTCACTGACTGACTGACTGACTGACTGACTGACTGACTGACTGACTGACTGTCTGACTCACTCACTCACTCACTCACTCACTCACTCACTCACTCACTCACTCACTCACTCACTCACTCACTCACTCACTCACTCACTCACTCACTCACTCACTCACTCACTCACTCACTCACTTTCTCTTTCTCTTTCTCTTTATGTCTCTCTCCTTGTATTTCACTGATGTACGTGTGTCTTTGTGACCCATGTCTGTCCAGCTGTCTGTGATGGGGGAAGTCTTCCCATGGCGTTCATGTCTCTTGTTCCAGTGATAATTCCCATCTCTATGCTAATTTCCTGGACATTTGTTCTCGCTGTGTTTTCGTTCCAAGTGCTCATTTGCGGGCTAGTAACCAACATCCAACTCTTGACCTCTAGACTCTGAACGAACACAGTTCAGTCAACCTCCATCCCTCTCTCTCTCTCTCTCTCTCTCTCTCTCTCTCTCTCTCTCTCTCTCTCTCTCTCTCTCTCTCTCTCTCTCTCAAACTCTCTCTCTCGCTTTCTCTCCCCCTCATGTCTCATTCCATCTCACCCCCCCTTCCCCAACCACCATATTACTCTCCCTTGAGGTATATGTCCCTCGCCAACAACACATACCCCCTGCCCTGCCACCACCACCCTCAGCCACCCCCACCTCCCCCCCCCCCCCCCTCGGTCCACCCCCTCTATCCGGGCTCCCCTCCCCTCCCCTCCCCATGGCTCCCAGTGTTTGGGTATATATTTAACACCCACGTGTGAGGCCTGCTGGGAGCGCCAGGGGAATGGAAAGGAAAACAAGCGTGCCCTCTCTCCGGGCCCTCTGGAGGGGGCGCGCTGCTATAAATACCTCAGGGTGGCGCGCCAGTCCCAGCGCCCGTGGCATGGGAACCGCCGAGGCTCCCCTTGCCCATCACCCCTCTGGGCCGAGCTGGGCCGGGTTTGGGCTCTGGGCTGGAGTGGGCTGGGGCAGGCTCGGATGGGATGGGATGGGATGACATGGGATGGGATGGGCCACCAACAGCAGCAGCGGACACCACTGTGGGAAGGGTTCGGGCTAGGGGTCGAGAGGGCAGGATGGAAGGGGTTGATGGATAGGCCGTGATGGGGAGAGAGAGAGAGAGAGAGAGAGAGAGAGAGAGAGAGAGAGAGAGAGAGAGAGAGAGAGAGAGAGAGAGAGAGAGAGAGAGAGAGAGAGAGAGAGAGAGAGAGAGAGAGAGATATATATAGAGAGAGAGAAAGAGATGGAGGAGGCTACTGGAAGAGAAAGAGGAAGGAAGAAAGAGACCAGGTGGAGGCGTAGAGGGGAGGGAAAGATAGAAAGGACACGAAAAACAGAAGGGCTAGAAAAAGAGAAGTGGAAAAAGAGTTTGTGGACGTGGAGAGGAGAGTGGGCTGGTTTGGAAGGAAGTAGAAAGAGAGGGGTAGGCTAGAAAGCAAGTGAAAGAGGGAGAAATGGAAATAAAAGAATGAAAAGAGGGCAGAGGCGGGTAGAGGTGGAGGTGGAGGTGGAAGAGTTCTATACTTTTTTCCCTTTTCTCTTCTTCTTTTTCTGTGCTGCTAATGGCACGGCCCTTTGTTGTCTCTCGGTGAGAAGCCTATGCGTTTCATCCCCCCACTGCCAGAGCTAGACTCGGCTCATCCACCTTTTCAAAAGAGTTTATGTACACTGCATTTAGTCTGCTTTTCCTTATGAAGATTGTATGAATGTGTGCTTTTCAAAGTGTGGCGTGAAGAAGAAGAAGAAGAAGAAGGAAAAAAAAAACATCCCGCTTCGCAGCGCTAAGATGAAGCGTTTGTTTTCCTACCCCCCGAAAATTGATTTAGACTTTCAAAGGTTTGTTCTTCACAGTGCTGTCTTCCCCGTGTCGGCGTTCGACAGGTTTAGCTCACTTTTTTGGAATTTGAGGTAATAGTTTTAAACTGACAGACTAAACATCACTCCTCACGGCTGTTCCACTTGCGAATAGTAAATACTTCAACACAAATACACACAAGCCCCCGTCGCACACATGCATGGCTGAGCCCCTGCACACATGTGTGCACACAGATGCGCTCATACACACACACACACACACACACACACACACACACACACACACACACACACACACACACACACACACACACACACACACACACACACACACACACACACACACACACACACACACACACACACACACACACACACACACACACACACACACACGAGCGCCCGCACACACACACACACAGTTACAGTCACACAGTAGGAATGCTTCGGCTTTCATTCTAATGATTTCAAAGGCTATGGAGCGCTCAAAACTGTGAATGTCAATTAAGCAAATAAGGAGACCTACAAAAATCTTGCAAACTTTTTTGCCGTGCTTTTTATCTCACTGTACGGCTGGTATTCAAACGTGACTGTGAATACACAGTAAGCTACCTGGAAGCAGGAGTGTGACCAGGGGTGTGTGGAGGTGTCCAATACCCACCCACCACCCTCCACCCTCAGAGATAAGCCCGGCCCAGCTTGAAAATTGTTCTGTCCACCCGAAAAGAAGGGAGAAAATCCCATCAAATTATCCCATTGGTGTAGATCCGATTTCAGCACTGAGTTGGGTAAAAAAGAGTGGGGTTTTTTTTGTAAGTGAAATATGAACTGTTTTCAATGTTGAATAATTTGGATACTTTTATTAGGGATAACGATCCATGTTTTTCAAATATTGTGGGGGACATGTTCGACGGTTCTGCACCCCTCATTTGTCCACCAGCTAAGCCCCACCCTCACGTGGAATTGTGGTCACACCTCTGCCTCAGAGTCACCCTACGGTGGTATCCCCTGCAACCTGAAACAGTCTTCTTCTGCATTCCAAGTCCCCACTGTGATGTGCCAACCCAGAGGGCATGCACTCACCACAAACATGTGTTCCTCAGCAGCCCCTTAAAGTGTAAACAAGCCAACAACCCAGTCTGAAGGAGAAAGGAGGGGTTCTCCGTTTTTTTAGTTTTTTAAACTGGTTCAATATCCACGGTCACGTTATATTTTGTCTGCTTTGTTTGTGAGTCAGAGGATTTAAATTCGAAAAAGGAATAATACCTGTCTTTTTTCAATCGGCTTATAACTGTCACTAATGGCCCGGCACCAGATCCTGAAAACATAAAACAGATGAAAAGAATAATAATAAATAAAAAATATAAATAAATAAATAAATAAAATAAAAATCAGGCCAATGTTGTGTGCCTCTGACATCATAATGGGTTTTAGTGGCAGAATCTTCCCATCAGTATCTACACTTCCTCCCTCGCCCTCGCCAGCGACCCCCTCTCTACAGATTTCTTTTATTGGCTTTGCATGTGCTCGTCTTTATTTGATTTTCTTCTGCACACCCTCCTCTTTTTCTTCTTTCTTTCTCCTTTTCTTTCTTTCTTTCTGGCCTTTTTTCTTTCACAGCAGCCCCTCACCCCCACCATTCCTCCACCCACCCATCCACCCACCTACCCCTTCTCCCTCCTCGCCTTCCTCTCTCTCTCTCTCTCTCTCTCTCTCTCTCTCTCCCCTCTCTTCTACAAGGCACACTTGTTATTTCTTCGTACAAGGTCCCATAATTAAGTTTGACATAAGCGCAGGGATTAAATATGCGGTTTGGGAGGGGGAAAAAGAGGCTCTGTTACAATCTCAAGGCCAGCTGTAAAATGGAACCAGATTGCGACACTTGGAGCTGGAAAGTTTGGGAAGGGTGCCGAGTCTGGAGCTCTGTGTGTTCAAACGGCAACGGGATCCGAGAGCGCTCCGGAGCTGCCAGAGAGCAGTACAACAGACCCAAACGAGACGAAAGGCTCCGTAGCCAAAAGACAAACGTGCTCCTCGCCAAAAAGACTACTGCTTCTGGAGCCAAGTGTCTACTGCCTATCTAGCCAGCAGTCTTCCACCAGCATTTTTAGCCAAAAAAGACCAACACCTCGCCGCTCCGCCAAAAAGGTGATGCAACCACAGCCAAAAGACTTTTCCACCTTCACAGACAAAGGGCTGCCAGCACAACTAAACAAAGTGTCTTTTAAGCTGAAAGACAAGTTGCTAGCCAGCCCTGCTGAAGGTCTATTTTTCACGTTAGCCCAGAAAGGCTGCACTCGTGTTTTGTCAAAATACTACTGTTTCTGCTGCTAAAGACCTTTCATGTTCCAAGCCAAACGATTTTTTGGGGTCTGAAACCAGAAGCCTCTGCCTTTTCCATCAAAGGTCTACTGCCCTAAGCCAAACTGAGGCTATTTTCCAGCTAAGAGTACACTTGCATTCCAACACAGAATACCCTTCCACCCAGCCACGGCTCTGCCACCTTTTTTATTTTTTAACAAGCAGCAGCAAGTTTATGCTCTCTCCTTTATTATATTTACTCATTATATAAGCCAGTGTGAGGCTTCAAAAAAAAAAAGCCTCTCATTCCACGAAGCCTTCTACCGGTTCTGGGTTGCCGATGATTGTTTTCTTCACAGTCAGCCGCCGCTATGAGAAAATGTCCTCTGTCAGAGAGACATGCTTTTCCTTAATGAGCGCCGAGCCATGGGAGCCATTTCGCGAGCTATCATTCAATCACTGACACCAAACATGGAAATGGTGGGCTGAGCGCTCTCCTCCATGAAACAGGGCATGAGCATGTCTGTGTGATATTTTTTTTCAATTTCTATTTCTTCTCTGCTTCTCTCTCTCTCTCTCTCTCTCTCTCTCCCTCTCTCTCTCTCTCTCTCTCTCTCTCTCTCTCTCTCCCTGTCTGTGCGGTGAACTCCAAGAGGTCTCTCAGGGAACTTTGCATTCTTAAATAACTCTTGCAAAACGGTCTTAATCTTAATGAGTCTGAGCAGCAAATCTCTCATCTGCGGCAAAAAGGATTAGGAAGGCCAAGAAGAGGAGAGGAAGAGGAAGAGGAGGAGGAGGAGAAGGAGGAAGGAGGAAGAAGGAAAAAAACACTGCTGTTCCACTTTGATGAATTGTGTTTTGGCAAATCCCCGGGCATGAAGTTCTCCCGGTGAACAAAGCAACGGGAGCGAGCAGGGTGCATTTAAACAACACAAGTTATCGGAGAGAAACAGAACATGCATTTAAGCGCAAATACAATGGCAAAGCAGATTCGTCACTTCAGCAAATGATAAAAGTGGCTAACTCTTTCCGGCAATCCACTTAGCTAGTTTCAGAAATCAAGTCCAAAGAAGCTTTGCACAAATTAAGTGCATTGTGCACGCGCCGCCTTCCC
>NC_085878.1:11000739-11005739 GCF_034702125.1 Engraulis encrasicolus
CACACACACACACACACACACACCACACACACACACACACACACACACACACACACACACACACACACACACACACACACACACACACACACACACACACACACACACACACACACACACACACTTATGCACACACACAGACACACACAGACACACACAGACACCGACACACACACACACACACACACACACACACACTTATGCACACACACAGACACCGACACACACACATCTATGCACACATACGCGCGCACACGCACACAGAGAGAGAGAGAGAGAGAGAGAGAGAGAGAGAGAGAGAGAGAGAGAGAGAGAGAGAGAGAGAGAGAGAGAGAGAGAGAGAGAGAGAGAGAGAGTACACACAGTGCACACATACACATATGTGCATACACATGCATGCATGCACTCATACATATAGAGAATACACATACAGATAGGCCTACATATAGTGTGCATGCAGACACTCTCTAATCATCGCTAACTATCACACACACACACACACACACACACACACACACACACACACACACACACACACACACACACACACACACACACACACACACACACACACACACACACACACACACACACACACACACACACACACACACACCACCACCACCACCCCCACCCCCACCCCACCCTGCTCAGCCACTGAGTCGAGGAATGCATATGGGAGGGGAGGCTATGTATTGCGTGACATGGTGCGGCCCAGCCCGACACAGCCAGGTCCCCCTGGATGCTGTATGTGCAAAGCCCCCCCTGTGTTTCTTTTCATGGGTCAAAATTTAAATTTGTCCGATGGATGCTGTGCCGTGACCTCCAGTGCAGCATTTAATGTTCAATCAGAGGGTTATTAAAAAAAAAACGACAATCCCGACACTGAATAGTTTCCCATGCCATTGCATGTCAATAAGTCTGCAATCACTTGTGTGTAGTTGCGTGAATGTGTGTTTGCATTTATGTGTGTTTGTGATTGTATATGTGAGCGTGTTAGTGGTTGTGAGTGACTTTGTATGTGTGTATGAATGCACGCTGATGTGTAGATGTTTTGTGTGCCTTGGCCCAAATTGGAGGTCTGTCTGAAGCGATTTACATTTCGCAAATAAAAAACCACCAATGACCTCAGACATAAGGCTGTGTGATGCATACTTTAAGCGGAGCAACATTCACAACTGTTTCTGCATTTCCCCCCCCATTTCCACAACATCATATGCACAAGAAAGAACAGGGCCTGAGAGTGTGTGGGAAAGCAAGAGACAGACAAGAAGAGAGGGATAGAGAGAATCAGAAAGAGAAAGGGAGAGAGACATGTGCATATGGGAGAGTGGATTTGTGTGTGTTTTGAGAGAGACAGAGAGAGAGAGAGAGAGAGAGAGAGAGAGAGAGAGAGAGAGAGAGAGAGAGAGAGAGAGAGAGAGAGAGAGAGAGAGAGAGAGAGAGAGAGAGAGAGAGAGAGAGAATGCTAGAAAGAAAATACAAGAGAGAGAGAGAGAGAGAGAGATCCTCATTCAAGGCATGGCTCGTCTCCCAGCTTGTCTTCCCAGGCTTGTGATGTACAAAGAGCCCAAAGCAGACAGCTTCACAGCTGTTTGTAAACTACGGGGACAGGGGAGGTCATCGTCGTAATGCGCCCAGTTTTTTGTAACGTGTTTTTCATTTTGCCCCTGTTGAATCAGAAACACCCCTCAAACACCCGCCTCGGAACACACACACACACACACACACACACACACACACACACACACACACACACACACACACACACACACACACACACACACACACACACACACACACACACACACACACACACACACACACACACACACACACACACACAAATGTTCTCCTCGCCAAAGCAGTGTGAGTGCATTTAAATGACTGCTTGTTGCCTGCAGAAGAATGGTTAAAGCATAACCCCATTGTACTCTTTGATAAACTCCTGGAAATGCAAAGCATAAGCTGGGGAAAGAGGCACTGTTTAAGGGCATGGTTTGCTGTGCCAATTTAGCATGGCAAAGTTCTCCCTTTTTTATCCCAAGGAGACGACAGTGAGTGAGAAACATGGAGGAGACGAGGGAGGGAAGGAAGAAGGAACGAAAAGAGGGATGGAAGGACCATAGAAAGACAGAGAGTGAGCAGAGAGATTGAGTGAGTGACTGGGAGAGAGAGAGCGAGAGTGTGTGAGAGAGAGAAGACAGTGAGGGGAGTTGGATGAGGGGGTATATCTCAGAGCCCTCTGCCTTATCTGTTGGCACAGGGCACAAGTCTACAGATTCACCCCTGCCTGTGTGCGTGTGTGTGTGTGTGTGTGTGTGTGTGTGTGTGTGTGTGTGTGTGTGTGTGTGTGTGTGTGTGTGTGTGTGTGTGTGTGTGTGTGTGTGTGTGTGTGTGTGTGTGTGTGTGTGTGTGTGTGTGTGTGTGTGTGTGTGCTTGTGTGCTTGTGTGTGCTTGTGCGATTGAGTTTTGGGGTGTTTTGTGCGTGTCAATGCCTTCTTGGGGCGCAGGGTTCATGTGTGTGTATGCGTGTTCATGTGTGTGTGCATGTGTGCGTGCGTGCGTGCGTGCGTGCGTCTATGTCTTACTGCCTCCATGGGGAGATCAGAACTAAACGGGGAGAGGGAGAGAGAGAGGGAGGGGGGAGGACAATGGCTCCTCTAATCCAGTCTCCATCCCCATGGATTAATATTCAAACCCCCAACAAATATTAATTCCAGCCCTCCGAGGGGGGGAAATGCAAAATGTGTCAAAACACTCCAACAAATAAAGACAACAACAATGAGGCAAAAACAGGGCGCAGGGAAATACGCACGCACACACACTTGCAAACACAAATGTGCACACGCGTGAACACAAGCAGCATTTGCATATTCCTTTTTTTCTCTATCTCTTTTATTGGTGCATTATTTCGGTGGAGGCCGGATCCGTTTCCTCGTTGTCTGAGCATGAATGCGGTTTATTAATCTGGGTAATGATTTCTTTTTAAAGAGCGGTCGACTGACGACGACGGAGTATAGGCCTCCCGCCTTGTTTTCTCGAAACTATTCTCTCTCCTCCCAGCGCTAAAGCTAGGGAGGGGGGGAGAGGGGGGGCTTTTTATATGGGGATTTGAATATTTTACAATCGGAGGGGGAATAATGGAAGTTGTAAAAATAACTCCTGCTGCCAGGCCTCTGTAAGTTGGGGAGTAAACACAACACACCGACTCCTTCCTCCAACTTCAAAGCGGCCCAAAGTGTCCTGGAGATGTTTGGCAGTAATCTGATGGCGGCGTAACTAACATACAGTACATATAGGTCTACTGTTTCTGCAGGGTGTGTGTGTGTGTGTGTGTGCGTGTGTGTGTGTGGGTGTGTGCGTGCGTGCGTGTGTGTGTGCTTCTACAGGCAATTCTATAATGATGACAATGAGTCTTGAGGTATTGAAACGTGTGTCTTGGTTTTTTATTCGTGTGTGTGTGTTGATGTTGGTTTGTCACATAACGACGAAGAGGGCTTGGCTGATATCTCTGTATACTTCCCTAATCCGCAGTTCACAGTCACAGTTCCATCTATTTCGCTTGTCGTTACTTTTAAATTCAGAGGCACACAGGGGCTGGTGGCACAGTGTTTGGCACTCACTTCTGGCATCTTGTGCCACCCTGCCCATCAAATTCCCCCTTCCCTTGCACCATGGGGCATTCACAGGGCACTGCGGAGCTGGCAAGGGCAGATGGATGCCCCGTGGGCTCATCCAAACACACACATACACGTGCACTCTCAAACAACCACAAACACACACACATTCACATACTAATCCACACACATCACATCACACATTGGCAGGTGCTTGGCCTTAAAACCACAACGATGTGTCAGGGTGGAAAGAGTCCTGTGGAGGGAGCCCAGAGATTTAGTAGGAGATGGAGTGTGTGAGTGTGTGCATTCATGCGTGCGTGCGTGTGTGCATGCGTACGTGTGTACCTGCTTGCCAGTGTGTGTGTGTTGGTGATGGTGGTGGTGGTGCGATTGATGGCGGCACGCAGAAAGTGATTAGCTGACAGGTTAAGTGTTTTACACGCAGGGAAGGGTTTGACGAAAAGGCTGACGCCAGGCCGCTCATTACATTCGCACGGTGCTGTTATGTGGAGAGGGCCAGCGGTGGCTGCCCAGGATGATGGATGGTGGAGAGGGGGCTCCAGGACTGGAGCACTATAAGCTGGCCTGAGGTGGTGGCCAAGGCCCCACCACCATCACCACTACCACCGCCACTACCTCCACCACCTCCACTAACACCATCATAGCCCAGGCTGGCACTTTAGCCCCTCAAAGGGCAGGGCTTTTATGGGCAGTTATGGGGGTGGCGATTTTAGGACTCTCTGGCAAGGTTTTTGTGTGATTCGGTGTGATTTGTTCTCTTCATTCTGTAGTTCTTTCTGTCCGTCTCTCCTCATTTTGTCAGTTTCACGCACATAAAAAACAGATTATTTCCCCTTTTTTGTTCGTAGCCTCTAAGACACACACACACACACACACACACACACACACACACACACACACACACACACACACACACACATGCACACACATGCACACACACACACACACACACACACACACACACACACACACACACACACACACACACACACACACACACACACACACACACACACACACACACACATGCGCACACGCACACGCACACACTCACACGCACACGCACACGCACACACACTCACAGACACACACATGCACACACGCACACACACACACATGCACACACACACACACACACACACACACACACACACACACACACACACACACACACACACACACACACACACACACACACACTGTTGTATTACTATCTTTGTGAGGACCTTCCTTTGACTCCAATGCCTTTAACTAGCATTCAAAATTGGCAAATGCTAAACTGTGCCCGCACCAAAACAATCCCTAACCAAATGTTTTTTCATTTTTAGTTTTTTCATCATCAACAAAACAACATAT
>NC_085878.1:11010739-11015739 GCF_034702125.1 Engraulis encrasicolus
TGTGTGTGTGTGTGTGTGTGTGTGTGTGTGTGTGTGTGTGTGTGTGTGTGTGTGTGTGTGTGTGTGTGTGTGTGCTTGTCTTCAATGTGGAAAAGGCCACACTGCCTCTGGTGCTCCCACACAGAGATACTTAGGCAGACAAACATGACAAACACGACCACAGGCTAACACAGCGCATGCACAATCAAACCTCAGAATACACGATGTGCCAAATGAAGGTCTAAAACGGGAAAAAAATATGGAGTCATGGAAAGGGAATGCCTCAAAAGCAGAGGATGGGGCAGCTGGCATCTCATGCAACAGCACACTATAAACAAACAAAAAAATATTATTTCCTATTTTTCGGTCATTTTCTGTCAGAAGACATTATTTACCTGCTTGGTTGATATTTTGCTGCGAGCTCTGTGGCGTGTGTGTACACGTGTGTGTGTGTGTGTGTGTGTGTGTGTGTGTGTGTGTGTGTGTGTGTGTGTGTGTGTGTGTGTGTGTGTGTGTGTGTGTGTGTGTGTGTGTGTGTGTGTGTGTGTGTGTGTGTGTGTGTGTGTGTGTGCAGGCCCGCTGACAGCTTTTGCTCTGCCCAGGACAAAGTCATCTGAAAGGGCCCCCTACTCAATACATACAATGTCATGGGGACCCAATTCTGGGCCCTGTGTCTCCCTGGGCTAGGGACAACATACCAGTTTGTCCCCTCCCCCTGTCGGCGGGCCTGTGTGTGTGTGTGTGTGTGTGTGTGTGTGTGTGTGTGTGTGTGTGTGTGTGTGTGTGTGTGTGTGTGTGTGTGTGTGTGTGTGTGTGTGTGTGTGTGTTTGTGTGCGTGCGTGCGTGCACTTGTGTGCGTGGTGTGTGTTTGTTTCCCGGCACAGGGACAGGGGAAGGGGAAGCCATGGTGGGGACGCCATGGGGAGAAGAGATGCTTTATTGCACAGATAGTTTTGGCGGTTTGGACTGGGGACAGGATGTGGCTTTTTAGGGATGAGGCTCCGGCAGATGTTTACGCCCCGTCACAAGATGAGTTGATTTAGCTGACAGTGTTTGTAATTAGGCCCACGTTGTTCGGTCCGTGATCCCGCCGATATTCGGCCCATCTGGCGCGCATACGCAAAAGCCAGCCAGACACATGCGATGCGACGCAATGCACAGTCATAGCCTGGCCTGCGTTCCCTTTTGGTGTCTGTGTGACAGTCTGTTTAGTATCAGTGGCTGTTTGTTTGTCAGGCTGTCAGCCTCCAGTTTGTTTACTGTATGTTTCTATTTATGTGTGTATGCATGTACAGTAGGCTATGTGTTTGTACTACATGTACGTATGTAGCCTACTTTATGTATGTATGTTTGTATATGTGTGTATGTATATTTGTACAGTATGTGTATGTATGTATGTATGTATGTATGTATGTATGTATGTATGTATGTGTGTGTGTGTGTGTGTGTGTGTGTATGTATGTATACGTATATGTATGTATACATGTATGTCTGTATATGTATGTATGTACTGTGCGCCCACACTATGTATGCATTCAGTATGTCCTGTATGTATGACTTCATCTTACTGTACGTTTAAACCTCTTTATGCATGTCTGTATGTGTGAGTATTGTGCACCTGCTTACTAAAGGGCATCCTGCTTCACAAGCCTGTCAGGTCACTCTGTCAGGGGTTTCCCTCCTCCAGTGCACAAACACACACACACACGTAACTCCCCACTCCCCAATGCAGGTCACTAAAGGCCAGGGAACCCCCTCCCCAAGCCCCTCCCCCCACACCTCCTCTCACACCCCTGACCACTACCACCATCACCAGCAGCCCTGAGCTCCTTCCACCCTATACACACACCTCCCGAGACCCTGGCCCCCACATTCCACCAGCTGCTAACCATTTAGTCGTCAGTGATTTAGCTAAGTGGAATTGACTTTTATCTAAAGTGTGCTGTGGGGCTGCCACCGGCGATACACGTTTCTCTCTTCCTCTCCCTCTCTCTCTCTCTCTCTCTCTTTATCTCTCTCTCTCTCTCTCTATCTCTCTCTCTCTCTCTCTCTCTCTGCTCTCCTCTCGCCGGCTCCTGTCACATCCAGGCCCATTGCTATTGGCAGCTGAGGCGTGCCTGATCAATAGCCTGGGCCACGGATAGCCCGCGGCGCTCGCGGGGTCCAGGGAGGTGTGTGTGAGAGTCTGGGAGAGTAGCCTACACGTGTGTGCGTGTGGGTGTGTGTGTGTGTGGGTGGGTGGGTGGAAGGGTTGGGGTGGTTGAGGGGGGCTACAGGTATTGATCCAGACTATTGTCCCCCCACAGGTCGCTGGGCCTGCCTGGGTGCACAAGCACACACACACTCACTACACATGCACACCATGAGAGAGGTGGCCAAGTTAGAGAGGTGTGTGTGTGTGTGTATGTCTGTGTGTTGGGTGTTGTGTGTGTGTGTGTATGTGTGTGCGTGTGTGTTGGGTGTTGTGTGTGTGTGTTGTGCGTGTGAAAAAGGTGAATGATATTGAATGCACATTGTTTAACAAAAAAGTGTCCAAAATAAGATAAACTAAAAGATGTAATGCCAAATATCAAAGATTTTCATCATTTTTACATAATCGGATTAGTTTTGATTGACTGTTTGATAACAAAGAACAAATCCACTAATTCATACATACATTCATACATATGTAAATACATACATACGTGTACATAGCATACATAAATAGTATACATACATACACACACACACATACATACATACATAGATACAGACATACATACATACATACATACATGCATGCATACATGCATACATACATACATACATACATACATACATACATACATACATACATACATACATACATACATACATACATACATACATACATACATACATACACGTTTACCTACATACAATATGGAATATGAAAAACAGGACATTTTGGGAGAAAAGTTTTCACTATGTGCTTGCACAAGGAAATTAGCATCTCATTGTGTGTATTACTTGAGTCTGAGGAAGGAGTCATATAACACTCCAGGCCTCTTTGAACAGTATGCTATAAAACACTCCCCCCTTACGTACATTATTGCAATACAATATTTCCCTCTATTGCCATGCATGCATCCATTTTGATTGGATAATAATTTGGTTTGGTTTGCATTGACATAATTCCTCGCCAAATGACACAACAGTAATGGAATTTTAGTGGAGCTGGCGGTATTTTGGCTATGGATGGAGTTATGGATATCGTGATAAAGTGAGCGGCCCAGGCCCCCCCTGCCCTTACAGACACCCCCACACCCCCACCCCTCTCTCCCTCTCTCTCTCTCTCTCTCTCCCTCTCTCTCTCTCTCTCTCTCTCTCTCTCTCTCTCTCTCTCTGGGCTCTGGGCTCTTGAGTGGCCTTGTAGACCAGGGAGCTGTGCCGCACCATACATTATACTGTAAGCCAGGGCCCCATTTCATTACCTCGCCTCTGACAGGCTTTAGAGCCCAGATGTTAGGTACCGTGCTCCTGAAAAAAGCTCAGGCCTCTTCCCCACATCCCAACTAACCCTCCACCAAACACGCACAGAAAATCCACCAAGACACACATGCGCATTGTTCAGATACACACACACACACACACACACACACACACACACACACACACACACACACACACACACACACACACACACACACACACACACACACACACACACACACACACACACACACACACACACACTGTACACACACACACTACATGACTACACCCCCCACCCCCCACACACACACACACACACACACACACACACACACACACACACACACACACACACACACACACACACACACACACACACACACACACACACACACACACACACACACACACACGCTGTATGGTATACTACTACTACTCCTCTTATTCACCTCCCTCATTTTTCTCTCTCTTTCCTTTCTTCCTCTCCTCCGGTCCTCTGGGGTGATTCAAGGGGAGTATTTGTGGGCGGGAAGCGGGGAAGGGATTGTTGAGGAGGGGAGGAGAGGAGAGGGGAGGGGAGGGGTAGATAGGGAGCCAGAGGAGGGCCCCTCCACCTCCACCTCCACCCCCCTCCTCCATCCCGTGTCCCCTTTGGCCAGCGCCACTACTTCTGGCTTCTGCTTGCCGCTCGCAGGCTTGACGGGTGGGGGCTGCCAGAGCTAGGCTTCCCTTCCCTGCCCTGCCCTGCCCTGCCGCTTGTTTTTGTTGCAGCTTTTAAGTGGCTCTCCCCGGAGCTGCTCATCAGCAACTTAATAAGAGCTCAGGGGAACAATTAAGCCGTGTCTTTAACTCTCGCCCTCAACCACAGAGGTAGAAAATAATCGTAAAAATGTTGCCAAATACAGCCGGGTCTCAGAGGGACCACCATTCAGCAATCACACACTCTCTCTTTCTCTCTTTCTCTCTCTTTCTCTTTCTCTCTCTCTCTCTCTCTCTCTCTCTCTCTCTCTCTCTCTCTCTCTCTCTCTCTCTCTCTCTCTCTCTCTCTCCTTCCTCCGTCTTTTTCCTTCTTCCTACCAGTCCTCTCTTCTTCCTACTCCTCCTGTTTCTCTCCTCCTCTCCTCTCTTTCTCTTGTCTCCCTGAGCAAAGTTATGGAGCTGAGGAGCTGTCAGAAGCCGGGCCCCTGACAAGCACATTCACTCATCTTTATACCACCAGGTCCATGTGGGATTCAAATGGCATCGCTTTTCTCTCTTTTCTTTTTCTGTCTATTCCCTTTTTGTCTGTCACCCCTTCTCTCTTTCTCTCTTTTTTTATTTCATGTCCTCCTTCTCTCTCTCTCGCTCTCTTTCTCTCTCTCTATCTCTCTCTCTCTCTCTCTGTGTTTCTGTCTTCACAGGAATTGGCATTTGAATAAATATGTATTGTCGAAGTGACTTTGTTGTGGCACATGAGAGATATTGTGCAGAGCGCACAATTATGCACGTTATTACAGGAATATGTCTTGTTCTGGTTGCAGCCAAATTAAGTTTCTTCGGAAATGTTATTATTATTTATTCTGAAAAGC
>NC_085878.1:11020739-11045739 GCF_034702125.1 Engraulis encrasicolus
CAGTGGCAGCAGCAGCAGCAGCACCAGGCCCTGCCCTGCTCCAGCTCTAACTCCCCTACTCTGCATGTGGGATCCCCAGCGTTGGGTTGGAGAGTCAGGGTTAGTCCCTTTGTGCTGGCCCTGCCTGGCCCCGCCATGGAAAAAAAGCCATGCATGATTTCATACATGAAAGATATATGTAATTGGACAGCACTGCCTATACTGCACATTTACAATTCTAAACAGAGCATGTTAAAAGCAATTCCCTTCTATCTTTCTCCTGCCTGCTACCACTCACACCCCCCCCTTACACACACACACACACACACACACACACACACACACACACACACACACACACACACACACACACACACACACACACACACACACACACACACACACACACCAAACCCTTCTCTTGCACTCTATTTTTTTCACTCTTCCTTGCTTGAAGAAAATGTATTTGCACATATCCAAAGACACATGATACACAAAAAATACATGAAATGACGATTATCACACCTTTTATTTGCATGCATTATGCATGCATTGCCAGAGATTTCTACTCTACTCTACTCTCTCTCTCTCTCTCTCTCTCTCTCTCTCTCTCTCTCTCTCTCTCTCTCTCTCTCTCTCTTCGGGACTCATGCAATGCAAGGTCTGGATGTCTCTGTTTGTCCTACTTTTTTTTTCGCCATAGCTCCTGGTGTGTTTATATTAGGGTGGGGTGGTGGAGGGGATGGGGGGGCGCCGAGATAAATTGAGCCCATACCAGTGCTTTACTGTGTGGGGGTGGGGGGACCCATTTGCTTTGCTGACAGTGGGATTTTTCAGTCTTATCTGATGGGTCTATGCTATGAAATAAAAAGCGTTATGCACACTCTCTCTCGTTTTCATATGCCCATGAATTCATAATCAAATCGTGTTGGGGGGGGGAAAATGAGGAGGAAGAAGAAAAAAAACGGCTGGATCAAAAATGGCCCTTTGTAGACTGCCAGAGTCTTCTGAGGGTCCTCTGCAGGAATCACACGCTCTTCATTTGCAATTTCCCTTTTTATTTGGTGTGTCTCTTGGTGCAGCCAGGTTTTTTTTTTTTTTACAAATGCATGGAGGAAGATGGGGGATTTATTCGTTTTTTGCACATGATGTACTTCCTAGACTGGCTAGTGGATAATTGTGTGTCATTACAACATGGGACCCATGTGGAGGCCATTTTGTGCCGTTGTCGTGTAATTTATGTTTACCTGGAGAGGGCCTGACAGAAGGCGCTGGTTTATGGAGACAGGTGTGTGTGTGTGTGTGTGTGTGTGTGTGTGTGTGTGTGTGTGTGTGTGTGTGTGTGTGTGTGTGTGTGTGTGTGTGTGTGTGTGTGTGTGTGTGTATGTGTGTGTGTGTGTTTGTGTGTGTGTGAGTGTGTCTTTGTGGGCATGTGTGTGTGTGGATTGGTTACACACACAGACACACACACAGGCACACACACGCACACACACACACACACACACACACACACACACACACACACACACACACACACACACACACACACACACACACACACACCCTGTGGACGGCTATAATTCGTCCGGTGCTGCGGTAACCCCGGGCCTATGTGTGCACCCTCCTGTTGTGTTAATGTTGTGCCAAGGTAAACACCTCAGCTGTTAATTGCCCTAACGAGCTCACACCTTGCCCAAAGGGCGGCCCCCCTCCCATAATCTGGTAGTTTATGTTGGCCCTGCTACGTTGGCACACTGTGCTGTGTGAGTGAGTGAGTGAGTGCTGTGTGTGTGTGTGTGTGTGTGTGTGTGTGTGTGTGTGTGTGTGTGTGTGTGTGTGTGTGTGTGTGTGTGTGTGTGTGTGTGTGTGTGTGAAAGTGTTTCCGGCCTCTGCTGTGGCCACGGGGGCCAATGCACCACCCCATACACACACACGTGCACACACACACACACCCCAAATCTCCTCCATGCGGCGCACCTGATTGGGAAGTGCAGAGGTCAGCGGGGCATGTGCGGAGGGGAGGGGGCATGGTGTGGAGAGTTGAGGGGGTGGTTGTGGGGGGGCCCCGGCCGGTTGGGTTAAGTGGGCCATAATCCCTGGCAGGCCGCTTTAGTCACCTGCAATTATAGGCTGGCTACATCAGCTGGCCTCCTGCCCCCCCCCCCCTCTCTCTTTCTCTCTTTCTCTCTTTCTCTCTCTCTCTCTCTCTCTCTGACCATAGTTATCATAGCTCCATCACACACACACGTACATGTGTGCACACACACGTGCACACACACACACACACACACACACACACACACACACACACACACACACACACACACACACACACACACACACACACACACATACACACACACATACACACACACACACACACACACACACACACACACACACACACACACACAGAGAATATGTGTAAGAGTCGGACTTGCAAAAGCAATATATTTAAGGGCAGAGAGGGGAGATTTTGCCTCAGCCTTATACATGTGTTTTTTGGTAGAAGTCGGAGGCGTATAGCAGAGGCTTCCTGCTGTTCGGTGTGTGCAAGTGCATGCCTGTGAGTGATCCTGTGTGTGTGTGTGTGTGTGTGTGTGTGTGTGTGTGTGTGTGTGTGTGTGTGTGTGTGTGTGTGTGTGTGTGTGTGTGTGTGTGAGAGAGAGAGAGAGAGAGAGAGAGAGAGAGAGAGAGAGAGAGAGAGAGAGAGAGAGAGAGAGAGAGAGAGAGAGAGAGAGAGAGAGAGAGAGAGAGAAGGAAAATGGATCAGGAGCCAAGTTCAATGGCACAGCAGGTTGAAACCCAATGACCACTGCACTTATCTTTCCTGTTTCTTTTTGAGCGACGCTGTAGTGGGGAGCAGACTTGTGTTTTTGTGTTTTAGAAGCATAAAGGAACATGCAAACAGGCCAGTCGTTTTGGTCGCAGCGCACGTTGGCGTTTTAACGTTATTTCAGCGTTCTGAAAAGAAATGGATCATTCATTGAAACAGTTCATCGTTTCCAAACGAATTCCTTTTACTGAAAATGCTTATCTGTTTTGAGAGTAGTACTATTTAGTTAATCACTGCGGTTTCTAGTATAAATATCTAAATTAAAAAAATTAAATATGTCATACATCGATTTCAAACCTGACATCGAATAGTAGAAAAAATATTGTTCTGGTTCATGGACATGCTGTCTAGCTATCTTCTTGCAGTTAATTTGGCATTCATTTTATGAAGATGCCTTTTGCAGAAAAGAAACCTTCAGTATTAGGCTACTGATTTGTTCCTTTGTTATATTCTACATTCGACCTAGAAAACAGATTATTCTTCAGTTGGACATTTCAGCGTCATTTGGGAACATGTAGCCTAATGCACGTCTGTCTCGTGTTAAAAGCACGAGGACAATAAAAATGGAACATACTGTATGTCCTTACACACACAGGCTTGGGCGATTCCCTGCCCGCGCCCAAATGCAGTAATTATGCAATAAAGAATTCCACAGGTTAATTTTCTTATAGGCCTGGGTATTGGCTAGTCTAAAATCACACTGACATTACAACACAGAAGTACCACAGCATTTGTCATTTCGAATTTTCAACAAAATGTCCTCTATTCGGAAAGTGTGCCTTAATTATTTGTTATTCATACTTGCCTCGTAATTGTTGGTGACATTTGGATCGGCAAATAGAAGAATTTTCCTGTAGGCAATTCCAAGTCCTCGTCGCTTTCTCTCTCTCTCTCTCTCTCTATCTCTCTCTCTCTCTCTCTCTCTCTCTCTCTCTCTCTCCCTTTTTGAAAGAAATTATTTCCTAGTAAGGCTTGCACATAATCCAGCCGTATATGTGTCAGCTGATAGGGAGGCATCCAGGGGCTGCGTGATGCTGGATTTGTGTGGTGGTGACCCTTTGGCGGTAGCCCCTAGATCTCACTTGCCCTTCTCCGCTGCTTCCACCTGTCATATTTCATTGCTTGCGATTAGGGTGCTCTTTCAGGCAAAATCTCAGAGAAAATTGCTCTCTGTTCGCAGAAGATGGGGGTAGATGTTGGTTGCAGTGCAGACCACACAGGAAACACACAAGCTGTGGCTTTATTGAGATGCATGTATTTAGAAAGAGTATTGTGTGCTGCTTTGCGGATATTTGTTTGTGGTATACATTTTGGCATGGGCGCCAGTCGCACTTCTACGCACGGCGTGCCGGCCGGTGCCTGGTGGCTTTCCCTGCGCTGCGGCTGTATGACAAGGAGCCAGGCAGTCGCCATATATAATTCATTAAGTCCCAGAAGGGAGGGGATTTGTGAGGTGTGTATGGCTTGCAAGTCCAGAACTAATCTTACCTGCAATGATATAGTCCGTGATTATCCCGTGCCTTCCAAACAGCCTGTTATGGGGCAAACGCACCTCATATCCCAAACAAGGTTCCCCCTGTCGAGCTGATAGAGGTTGAGCTTGGAGTATACGTTTTACATTTTAAATTCCCATTTCCTTTGCTGTTCTTTGTGTGGCTGAAACGGGCATACACTGAACAAAGTCATATGTAGGCTATATAAACCGTTGGCGGTGCTGGAGTCAGCGAGGCCAATCCGGGATGGAAGTGGAAGGCAATATTATTTGGCTTTTTCCTGACCCTTTGGAAAGAGCGTGGTCTAGTGTTGAAGTAAACCCTTTCAGCATATGTCGTTCTCATTAAATTCATCGGTCTCCAAATTTTGGAAGAACGTCCGGATTGGCAGGCTGCAGTGAGCTACCAGATGGTAAAATTACCCAAATTTACATGTGAAGTTTCTGAAAACCAATAAAAATTGCGCACATAATTTTGGAGAAAGGATAGGCCAAATGGTAATATAATATAGAAAATATATCCACAGACTGTTATTCCTTCTCTCTCTCTCTCTCTCTCTCTCTCTCTCTCTCTCTCTCTCTCTCTCTCTCTCTCTCTCTCTCACACACACACACACACCACAACACACAACACACACACACACACACACACACACACACACACACACACACACACACACACACACACACACACACACACGTAGCCTACAATACGGTATACCCTGCAGTCATTGGTCACACATTTTTTGTAGGCCTAAAACATTGTGCAAAATGTCCATTATTACATCGTATCGTATATTCAATGTTTATTATTATCATTTATAAAACGTGACATTCAGAATTTATTTCAAATTTCAATATATTTCACCATTTGCATAATGCCAAGATGGAGAAAATAATGCAGGGAAATAGCTTTACGAATTTCACATTTTTGTTGCTAATTAGTGAATTAATCAACGTAATTATTAATTAGTTAATTACTCAGGTGATTATAATATGAAGTCTGCATGTCACTTCCATAATATACCTAGGCTACTACAACTTCAGTCGCCTGACGTTTACACAAATGGGGCAATTAACATATTCTGAAGTTATTAATTAACATGTTGCGTACAATCGTTCTGTAAATACAAACAATGGTTTCAACAGACATACTTTCGATTTATTAATATGTAATCAATATTCCACGCCAAATTAATTAGTATGCAAATACGTACATTCCATGCAAGCAATCAGATATTACAAAGTCCACTGTATATTAATTTCACTTTTATTCTGTCTCGAAAAAAGTACAAATCAGATCATTAAAATATTTGCAAAAGGTGGAAGTAGATTATGCAATAGGAATGGTTACATTAATCAGCCATATTGACATGAGAGGGCTATATCACATTGAATGTTGGAAAAGGTCCCTGCATTGAGGATTGTGGCAAGGTGAGACAAACAGGTCATTAGCAAGTCAACTGCTACTAAAGTAGTTGTTAACTAAATATTTGCATTTTTCTACTAACTGCAAACGTTTACAACAAACACCTGCTAACACACGTGTATTCAGCAATTAACATGCCTCTGTTTGCCCAAAGAAACTTGCAAGGGCACGTCGTAAATGCTGAGTCAAAAAGCGTTCCCTAAACCTCATTCACATAAAAAAGTAAAGACAACAGTGGATTGTAATATTTCAATGCATCTTTTTTTGTGTCTTCCCGATATTTGAAAAACACACCAACGAGCAGGATCTGATGTCTTCAATGTTTCCAAATATCAAATGTTTCGGCACGAAATCAGCTGTAGCCGTCCACGTATCGGCAGTGCTTTTACCGCCTGAAGTAAAGAATTGCAATATTGCCTATACATGGTAGTAGCATCAGTCCAAGCATCAGAGAGATATGAAATATGAGATAGGGAATGTGTGTGTTTGCGGATATAGTCCAACATGGATGTTTGCGGAGCACTACACAAATTGGCATGCTTTTGGCTCAGTTGAAAGCCTATATTTTAATGCCATGTGCGTTCAAATTACATTCGTGATTTAGAACTATCCTAACAAACATAAACAGTTTTGTTTATCTGTCTGTTTGTTTGTTTGTTTGTTTGTTTGTGTGTTTGTTTGTCTATCTCTTTTGGAGAGGGCGTATATAGCCTATTCAAACATTGTTTTCTATTATTTAAAACAGTCTGTGTATTTAGCAAAATACTCGTGGCATGCTTATTGAACAGTGATTATCAGTTTTGATTGCCATGTTGAAAAACTTCCACAACTTCAGATCATTAGGCAGTAAACACAGATTCCTATGGCTGATCATTTCTGCATATTTTTTATTAAAAATAAGGAAATGTAGTCCTATTTGATACCATGTCGTCTTCTTACAATGACAAATCATATAGGCTGGAAAACATATACATATAACGTGGTTCTATTTTTTGTTGGTGTTGTGCTCAGAGTGAGTTATCTGTCTACTTATGAATTCACGTTTTTATAACATAAGTCGAGCTGGAGAGTGCATTTGGTCCATCTTACACCGGTGGTTTAGTTATCGAACATGCAGCGTTCAAATTGATGTTTTTGATAGCCTCTATAAGTGCTGCGTATGGGGTTGGCAAGTCGATCCGTCACCAGGGCCGAAAACGTCACTTCCGGATCCATTCCGGATCCATTCGTTATCAACTACCATGTAAACACAATGTAATAAAACTCGACAAGAAGCGGATTAAAAATGGTACAGTGCTGTGTTACCGTTGTGTCAGAGAACAGAAACGACGTCGACAAAGGATTCCCTTTTAACGTTTTCCTGTCGACGAGAAAAGTCAGCAAAAATGGCTGAAGTTGAACGGTAAGTTTGATTCAAAAATTCATAATGAAATGGCTTAATGGTAGTAGCTTACAATCAGCTAACTAGCGAGTTGTTAAGCTGTGGAAAAGCTGTTAATAGGCAACAATGATCTATTTTCTCATCCATAACAGACTAGTTTCATGATGGCAAATCGTTAGTGTCTATAGCCATCATCGAAAATTGATGAAGTAACCAGTACCAGTCGAAGTTTTTTTTATGATAGTTGGAGGGAGCTTGCTTGCTATTGAAGGATAGCTCTCACTAGGAAACAGCTGGCCAGATCAGCTGTCCTTACGTGTTGTTAGTTGTGGGAAAGCGGTCAGAACCACTCAACCCCGTTCCAGGACACTTAATTGAGCCAAAACCGATATAGTATATATTGTTTTAACAGGAATAATATTTATGGTAACGTGGTTGGTACAGGCATGGAAAAAATGAGAAAAAAAAAGTTCACCACTAGTACCCGATGTAACAGAGATTCCCCTGATTGTCGACTTCCCAACGAGGACGCTCCCAGGCTCGGCTCGCTCCCACTAGCCCAGACAACTCGATCCCACGCATATAACGGAGCTAGTTATATTTTTTTATGTTAGTTTTTTGTTTCTAAACCCTAAATTTGCTTGTTGTGAAAGTTTGTATGAAGATACGTGAAATATATCGGGCGGTACTACACAGTCAGGGAAGTGATAGAAAAACCTGGGACTAAAAAACGCGTCGGGAGCGATTCAGTTGGGAAGTGGCAATCTACCTCATGGTAGAGACTATCTGGGCCCCCATCAACTGGCGATTCCAGATGATATAAAACAAGACGCGACTGGTCTGAAGGAATACGCTCAGTTTAAAAGTGACATTTACTTTCGACCAATTCCCATTGCTTCTAACATCTGCAGTCGCCAGTTGTTTACGGCCCAAGATAGTATTTTACTACCGTGTCAAAAGTTGACCTAGAGATGTATAGGTGGGAGTCAGTGACTGCATATACTATGACAGTTTTCTATGGTTCCGTTCTCGTTCTTGTGTCTTTTTCCCCAGACGTGACAATTTCACTCCACTCCTAATACCAGGATCTGCGTTTGGGCATTTATCCCGAATGGAAAGGGCAGCCGGGACCCACAAGATTTGCCTGGAGCGAGGGAAAGGCCTTTTCAGTCATAGAACAAAGCCATCCAAAAACGACTGAGAACTCCCTGTCACTGAGGAAGAGGAAGACGAGGGCGAGGCCGGTTCATCCACTTGAAAGTTCAAACGATCAAGCCCGAATTGTTGCAAATGGGAGGTATGCCCAACTGAAAGAAAGAAAATTTAAGATTGCATGCACAACTACAGAATCAAAAGCAAACATTTTCATTCGACCAAATATCCTCTGTGCCCCGGCAAAGTCATTTATTACACAGGCATGCCTGATGCTGCCACAGTTTTTTCTTTCATATGCCCTCTTTCCAAATTCCCCTCAAAGTATCACTATGATTGGACTGCTCCAAAGTATGCCACTAATTGACTCAATTCTGTTAACTCTGATGAAGCTCCGGCTGAATTGTGGGGATCGGAAGACCTCTCCACAGATTTTAACTGCAGTAGAAGTTAAAGTGAACCACAGTCACCAATATTTTTATGACCATCTCCAGTGACCTTTATGACATCTTGGTACGTTGGAAATGATGGGGGAAAACAAACATCCCTTCCGTTTCAAAAAAACCAACCTCCCCTGCTCCAGAGTGCTTCCTCCCATTCCCCAACTGCGTATTGTGCTTGACTGCACTGAAGTGGCTCTCTGTCTGCATCACCGGAAGAAGCCTTGAGGACCAAAAGTAAGCTGTACAGCCATTACAAAGGATGACCACACTTATTAAGGCGGATCAGCTGGTCGGTGTGGTAATGTTGGTGTGGGTCCCAATGGAGTTATCACGGTTTTCTTGCGTATGTTAGTGCACTGTATGGTGGGGAGCATATCCGTCAAAAGCCTTAAAACAGGCTGGAAGTGGAGGTGCTGGAACAACTTGTTCCAGGGGACATGAATGGTGTGATGGCTGACAAGGCTTCACCATCCGCGACATTTTTTTGCATCCGAAGGTGTTTCCCTCAACATCCCCACATTCCTTGTCGAGGACAGTTCACAGTGCAGGAAGTTCAGTATAATAGAATGATTGCTCAGTGCCAGACGTCTCCATGTGGAGACGGTTCTATTCAGCGCCTGAAAACACATTTCGGATTTTAAAAAGGAGATCCCAAATTCAGTACAAGAAACATGGAAACATATCTTATCATTGGAAAAAGTCTGAAGCTTTATTTAAGTGAGCAGTAGCTTTCTGCTGTCTGTTGTGTTTTATGTGCTTGATTGTTGAACTTACAGACACCCATCCTGAGGGAAGTAGAAGTCTGATCTTACCAGTCTTCATAAATAATCAGTTAACATAATATTGATAATATAAATAAATGTTATAGTATGTCTTAATTTGTGTTTGTCTTTTGCTTTATATTCACACAGTTAATATTGTTTAATATTGAAATGAATTATATCTAAGGAGATTAAGTACGTGGGCATCTCCAGCGGCGCAGGTGTTGGTCCCAAAACAAAGATCAACTTTAAGGATATCTTATTCAGTGAAGTGTAACCATGAAGTATTTTGGAAGCATAGGGGGGAAGAAAACAGTGTGAATGTTACTTTTGGGAATTAATGGTAATTTATAAAAACCATTAATGAGGGTTGGTTTGGTTGGTGTTGAAGCGGGGGTACTTAAAAGTGAAGTTACTTGTCAAGGTTAATTTTTGAAAGAATGCCACACTGATATAAGCTCCCATTCTACACCATTTTTTATTCCGAAACATCACTGGAATTAAAAAAAATAGTAAGGAGGTTAATGGTGAGGAAGACGGAAAATAAAAGAGTAAATGGGAGAGGCTCACGGGTGTGCGGTTTCTTTTCATTACCTTGCAAGTACTGTGGACATTCCCTTTGTAAGTTGCTAAGATGCAAGAAGATGGAGACAACTTCCTAAAGACAACATGCTCTGTTTAGTAGGTAAATTCAATGCACTCTCCCACTCTGACTTTCATAACCCCCGCTGATTTCAGAGAATGTGTAAAAAAAAAAAAAAATAAAAAAAAAAAAAAAAAAAAAAAAAAAAAAAAAAAAAAACAAAAAAAAAAAAAAAAAAAAAAAAAAAAATATCTGACACATATATTTCAGTGTAGTAAATAATAAGTTCTCAATAAGGTTTAACTATATTTGTTATTAAGAGGAGCCGGGGCAGAAAATGAAAGGGGAAAAAATGGGTCCTTGTAAAAATTTTTCCGGACCTTAAGATTTTGATGACCCGGCTGGGTCTTTTTTAATCTCTACAATGGGCCATGTCCTGAGTTTGTCCCATACAAAAAACACCCTCTCCTAGAGATGACAGGTGGTTTAGCCCCCCTCTGTCAGGCTGTTGCAGGGTTGCCCTGAATCTGATGCCAGAGTTTGTGGGTTGTTCTTCAACCTAAATAGCCCGGTGGACACTTGGTTCCATCGTACAGGGGTTTTAAAAAATTAAAAAAACTATTTTTGTAAAAAAAAAGGGGGGAAATTTTTTACTAAAAAAAGAAAGAAAAAAAAAAAAAAATTAAAAAAAAACAAAAAAAATTTTAAAAAAAAAAAAAAAAAAAAAAAAAAAAAAAAAACAAAAAAAAAATTATAAAAAAAAATTTTTTAAAAAAAAAAAATTTTATAAAAAAAATAAAAAAAAAATTTAAAATTTGTATTTTTTAAAAAAAAAAAAATAAATTAAAAATTAAAAAAAAAAAAAAAAAAAAAAAGGAAAAAAAAAAAAAATTTAAAAAAAAAAAAGTCTCCTTTGCCTCTGCACTGCTCTGAGCGATTTTTTGTTTTTTCTCTATGGCAGGACCAGGGGAATATCGGGGGCATTTAACCTCCACAAGGTAATGCCTGGACAGTAGAAAAAAGTCGCTCCATCTGGGGGAGGCCCCAAGCAGCCCAAAGTCAGGACCAGGAACAGTTCCCTTCCCAGAATTTAGGTTCTCCCCACTTTGTTCCATGAACTTCTTTTTGGCCTCTTTCTCGTGCACGGAATTCCCCAATCACATGCACTGCGCGGGACAGAGAATGAATTAATATAATGATAAACAAAAAATATAAAGAAATTAAAAAATTGAAACACAAGTTGGAAAAAGAATCAACAATAAGCAAATAAATGCAAGTAGCCTAGGGGGAGCGTGGACTATGGGTTGCAAGCTTTTAGGTTATTATATCATATATAGTTTGTTTAGAAAGATTTAAATTTTATTAAGACTTAGTAAATTTAAAGTTGGTTTCTCTTCCTAAAAAATTACACGGGTAGTGTTCGAGGGACGCTCGCTACTCACACGCGGAGAAGCTCCTCTGTTAGGGGGATTGGTATTCTCAGCATGTGTCTTGAACAAAGAAGGTTGGGGGGAAAAATCGACTGTCTTGCTTGACTGAAGACCCGCTCCCCCCCCCAAAACCAAACCCAATGTTGTGCTCGCTTCTGCTTGCTGTGGGGATCCTCTTCTTGCGATTATATTGGCTTGCCCTGTTACAGAGGGAAAGATTTTAGTTTGTTTTGAAACATAGATGGATTTTTTAAGGAAGGAGGGGAAAATACGGAACCACCCCAAAAGACTCATGTTAATCCAAATCGGCAAACCTTTCCTGACCCCCCCAAGAGAAATAATTGTACAAGTTTTTCCCGTCGATTACATTTACCCATTATTTTGATTTTGTTTTTTGTGATTTTTCTGTTTTTAAAGTCAAAAAGTTACCCATTTCAAAATGAATTGAGTCTCATTGTCTGTGAGCCAGCTTTTTCTACAATATCAAATAACTGAATTAAAACATCCTCCAACATTGGCGCTGTGTTGCCCATGTGTACGTTACCATTTAATGCATTTGCTCGTCTGCCAACTGTGGCCCTCTCGATGGCTTCTTTTTTGTTGCTGGCCTGCAGGCAAGAGACGTCATGATGAAGTCCTCTTTGTCTTGAGCATCGCTGTGATACTCCTGAATGGCCAGTATCCCATCAAATAGTTTCTTGGTAGGGATGGGGTTGTCAAAATTCATGCCCCCAAACCAAATTTAAATCAAGGAAAAAAAGAAAAAAAAGGGGGGGGGGGGGGGGGGGGGGGGGGGGGGGGGGGGGGGAAAAAAGGAAAAAAAAAGAGGAAAAAAAAAAAAAAAAAACAAAAAAAAAAAAAAAAAAAAAAACGATTTATGAATAGGAACAATATTGGCAACACAAAATTTATATTTTGGGTTACACAGCACGGCCCAAAAAGTATTTATATCCTAAAATAAATATGGCTAAAGGATGTTTTGTGCCCTCTGGTTTTGGCCGTCATTTGATGAGTGATGAGGAAATAGTCAGTGTGGATTTGTCATTGTAGAAATGAATTTGTTCAGCTATTCACTACGATTGCAGCTTTGACATGAGAAGTTGTAAATGCTAACTGTGTACAGTAGGCCTCAGTAATCTGGTAGCCTATCGTACAGTATTATTTTGGATTTCCAAGTGTTAGATTATTATTGTCATTGTCAGGTATTTTGGTTATCACGACACTCCTAGTCGAGAGAATGTATAGACCTTGGGATGATTATAACAATACATCAAAAATATAAAAAACAGAAAGCATACCTGATGTATTTCTGGGGCTAAAATAAAGCCCAGACCTGTGAAACGCCCAAATTGCGCCAAAGACTGCCTTGTCCAGCCTTTGTCTTCTTCGGTCACTGGGCGCTTAATTCCAGCTGAAATAAATGCATAAAATATAATTCAATTTAATATGTAAAGAAAATGTAGGTCCATGTAGGTTCAACATCAAAGCAGAAAGCATGGATAACTGGTGATAAATATTTTGTGGTTGTGAGTCATTATTCCAAGTAGGCTGGGCTACTAACCTTTTGATGTCGAAGGTGCCATCACAGACAGCCTCTTGGCCACAACGTCCTCTGTTTTGGGTGCTGTAGGCCTTCTCCACACACACTCCACATCCGTCCGGGTCATGTTCTTCTCCGCCCAAATGAGGAGGGCTGCAATGTGGTGGCACTTGGCTAGACCAACAGCACATGTACACCTGCTGTCCGTCACCTCCTGATCCTCTACATGCACCTAGATGAACACAACTTTTCTTAGTCCAAAGCCAGGCTCTAAATTAACACCAGCCAAATGCTGGTGAAAAGTCACTTTGGCTGGAAAAACGTACCAGCCATTTTTACCCATCAGTGAGTGTGTGTAGGCTATGGCAAGAATAACATACTTTCAACATTTTGGCAGGTGATAAAAAAAAATAGAGCCATGGTCGTAGGCATACAAGAACATAACATAACATAAATCGCCGCTGAGGGAACAGCTTGAGCACTTTGATATTTAAGTTTAGACGACCACTAGATAGCGCCACTGTACCAACTAGCACTCTGTGGATAGACAACCATTTCTCACCGATAACAAACAATGTTGCTTAACTGACATAGATTGAACATATTTCACATAGTAAACGTCAACAGTTATATCGGTTTTCAAGTCGACACCCACATATTTAGCTAATGTTTCGCCTCACCTCCACCTCATATTCTTTTTTCTTCATAGACGCCTGCACTTTTCCTTTCAAGCTGCCACCTGACATAACATTGACACTAATCACTCTATTTGAGTTGTAGGAGTTCAGTCCCTTTTTAACTGACTTCGGATGGCTGGCGAAATACGAAGTCACGGTGAAAAATGTGACTGGCTCCTTAGCAGTAGACATTTTCGTATAGCAATCACTAGATATTACCTGTCGTTAACGTTCACTGTGTTTAGAATTTCTGTTTATGTTCCCGCCGGCGGCTAACGTTAGCACAAACAGCACTGGGTCCTTTTTGCTGGTCGCACTTTCATGGAGTTTATTGAATGAGATATACAGGTCTGATCGACTTACTTTAAAATGCAGATGAATCCGCGTGGTTTCGTCTTTTCAACGATGTGTTCCGTGTCTTCGTAACCTTAGCAGGCGTTTTACAATCCAACCGTGAACATTGGCTGTTATCATTACAGTATACATTGGGAGCTGGGGATTTGGATCCGTGACGTCACACTTGCCAACCCTATAGCGTGGAGGACTAATGCACAGCAGAGATGTGCACACTCGCCTCTCCGTCTCTACCGGGAGTCCCACTCGTGTTAGCTCGTCTGAATATGCAGATGAGCAATACTTGAGGACCATGCAGGGCAAAGGTGTCCCGCTCCGCACTGCTAGCGTGTCCCAGTCGCGGCGTGCACTGGGGTGGGGTGGGGCCGGGGGGATCAAGGCTTCGGTGTGACAGGTCCATTGCACTCGATGATCCCCATGGCCGGAGTGAACATAAGGGGGCGCTGCCATTGCACCTGGTAGCAACATCCTGCCCCAGCACCCTGGGCGGAGGGCCGGACAACACAGTCCTCTCTCTCTCTGCTCTGCTGGCTGCTAAGTTCCAGAAACTCCACCTCAGTGTTTGATTAAGGGGCCAGATACAAAAATATTATTAGCTTTTACACCACATAGACCTCGAGGCAGATTCATACAGATTCATACTGACTGGTCAACTACTCGAAGACGTCAGTCGAATTTACCGATGACCACACCAGATGACCAAACCCATATCTCAAGCCACAAACAAAGTGGATAAAAATGTATGAAACAAAGAAGACCCATAAGACAGAACCCCTACCACTTGTTGAGCAAATCCTTTGAAATAAGAGAACCAAAGGAGTAGGGGATGAAGAATATATCACAAAATAATGAATATCTTTTGAAGGTTGTTCAGCGGCACATGTCCTCTTGTTTATCTAAATAAGGCAACGTGGACTTACATGCTTCTTATATTAATACAGTTGCATAAAGCCCCCAAATCCGGAGACCTAAAATGTTCATCATCCTTTAATAAAGTTACGAGATTATTCCAGACAGATGCTTTTATCTCTAAATGCTTTCACCCCGCTCCCATTTCCTCACTGTGCGCTTTTGTGCCTCATGATATTGGGATGGCACGCGCAGCGCATAAAAGGTTGAAGCAACACACACACGCGCTCTCACGCACACACACACACACGCCCACGAGAGAGCATAATAACATAACAGACAACGGCAAAAAGGTTCTTTTTCAATTTGACCCGTGATTTTGAAAAAAATAAACATATAAAAATAAACTAAATCTGTAGATATATTTCAAAAGTGTGCCTTTTGAATAAAGGCAAAAACACAACTTTTGCTCAATGGCAAGGGCTTTTTGCGCATGACTGAGTGATATGTTAGTTTTGTTATGCTATCCAGCATGATCTGGCTTTAGTTCCTCAAATAATAAAGGGATTGGGTGTAGCTTGCAGATGTCCTTTTCTTGAGCTGCACCTCTCCATTGTGGTCACTGGTTATAAGAGCTTTACTACACTCACAAACGACTAGATGGAGGTCCAACATGGGCTAATAACCTGTTTCATGATCAGTTTAAACGTGTTTAGTGAAAAAAATGGCTGATTATGCACTAAAGCATAGCACTACTCTGTGGGTATGATCCAAAAAAAGTTTTTACTTGTTAATGACAGCCCGTTGGTTAATTTTGAATTATTTTTTTAATCATAACAACTAATGTTTAAAACTGTCTTGCCTAAACTTGCCTATTGCACCGCAGTTTATTATCTAGCGGCCCTTCAGCTGTCGCACTCTATATTCAAGCCATTCATTTTTACAGTCTTTCTTTCCCTCGAGACAAGGCACATCACAAATCCCAACAATCCCCATTTTCTGCCTCTGTTGTGCCATTTAAATGTGGCGCGTAGCTACTCAACGCGACGCAGTGTCCATACTAAGGTGTTGCATATTTGGAGATGCCCAAGAGCGCATGCAGAAAAGTTGACTTTGCATATGCACGATATGGATGATGCCGATTATCTGAGCGCTGTAAATCGTGATGGTCGTGATGTGTCACTGCAATCACACATGGGCACGCTGGCAACACGACACAAGCGCGCGCGCACGTTCACTCTCCTTGCCTCCCCTCACTCCAGTAACGCACGCGCGTCCGCGCTCCCTGTCTGCTCTGCACGCGTCTATTTTGCATGGACATTGTCATTAATACCACTGTTGTTTGCATCGTGTGTTGTTGCTTTTTTGGGGGGTGCCAGGCGTTCCGCGCGTGTACAGCTGAGGAGTACACACTGCCGGGTGTTTCATATGTAGATGCGTCCCTTTGTGATCTGACATATCCGTGTAACATACGTCTTCAATGGGAGGCTCCCCATCTTCACTATCCCTTGTCCTCAATCCCACCACACATCAAGATTAAGTTTTCATGATCATGATGTGACATTCCTTTTTTGGGGAATGATCAAACGACTATTTTGGCCATGCATTACACCTCTGTGAAAATATAAACAAGTCAACAAGTCCACGTCGCCACCCAACGCAGGAAAGCGCCCGTTTGCGGTCTCAGACACCCATCTTTACTTCAACATAAGTATAGAGATTGGACACCAGTGATGTTAACATGTGAACATTTTAATTTCTCTTTTAATTCTGACATGGTAAATCAGTGACTGTTATAACACATATACACACGCATAGTTTGCACATTCTGAGCGGCCTATGTGGTCCTTAACTACAATTCTTTTTTAAGACTGTTTTGTCTGTTTGACAGATGCCTCTTCACATTCAACAACCAACATGCAAAATTTCAAAACATTTCGTTCACCCAACAATAGAAATAGCAAACAGGAATAATGCCAGATTAGGATTATTCAATAAACACTGCGCGTGCAATTAATGCAAAATGGTTTGGTTGTGGATTAGGAGCCTTCTACGCTGTCATAGGAAAGGATGCATACAGAGATGGAAGAATTGCACATTTCTTCAGAGCGTATCCACAATGAAATTATCATGACAAAGACCACTGGGCCAGTGTCAATGGTTTAATTCTTGGAAATAAACTTTCTTTGGATTTCAGGAAGAGATGGTAGGACCTTTTAAGATGGCTATATTCAGGAGTCAAAGTGTTTTGGGGGAAACGTGGGGTAAAGCAAACCTGTGGACAACCTCGTCGATCTATACTACAGTTGTTACTATTGATCAAATGTCACCTCTTTCAACGCAGGCGTTTGAAAGTTACTCTATTTATCAGGGATATTTTTAAACAGCGGGATGGACGTGCATGTCTTTTTAGAGGCCTCTTTATTTTGGATCATGTCACTTAACGTCATAAAATACTTTATACGTGGGATAAAGTCGCTGCCCTTTGCTTATGATGGTATAGGCTATATGATGCAGCGTGGAGAGGAAGGGCGCTCAGTAGCCTACCATCCTGACACTGCCTTATAAGTAGCAACGGGCCAGAATAAAGAAAAAGAAAAGAAAGAATAAATAAAAGTTAACGTTATTTTATATGTTCATACTTCAAACAACGCACTGAGTCTATCGTGGGCATATGCACACACATATTCTCTCTCTGTCTCTCTCTCTCTGTGTGTGTGTGTGTGTGTGTGTGTGTGTGTGTGTGTGTGTGTGTGTGTGTGTGTGTGTGTGTGTGTGTGTGTGTGTGTGTGTGTGTGTGTGTGTGTGTGTGTGTGTGTGTGTGAGAACGCGCCTATGTGAGTATTACTTTTACGCGCCATAGATATTTTCATTAACAACTGTTTCAAAAGCTCTTTCAAAGGCCCTCTGCTCCCAACCAAATAGTAAACTGAAAATATTTTAAAAATATATTCTGATATACACATGCACTGACACTACTGGATGAAGAACGCAGGTTAACTCAGAACAGTGCACTAAGATCACATGTCAAGTTCACAAATGGTAATTTTCACTTGTAGCCTATTTTAAAATCGGCGTTTCAATCATTCAAACCATAGTTATAACACTAGTTTACCATTTTTTCTGAATATGGTGTACAGTTTGAATCTGCCAGGTTCCTAATCTCAGCATTGTTAAAAGATACGCGATAACACCACATCTGTTTATAAGCGGCACGAAAACAACACAAGGTCTGGTAAATATACGTAGGTAATGGCAAAACCGCTTTACATTACACTAATCTCTGCATGCATGAATTCTACGTCGTACTTTGTAAATCCAGAGAATGTACAGTGTTGTAGCTCTGAACTTGCATCTCACACTAATTTGAAACAAACTGTTTTCAACATGTATTATAGCACCGGCTGAAACTTACATATGACTATGTAATAAACAAACTAGCAATGACACGTAAATACGCTATTTACCTCAGCTGTGGATATGTAATGTTATCATCCGCTCTCTGAGTGTGTGAGGATGCCTTGCAAGCAGCATAGCCTACTAAAGCACAGCACAGCGTTGGGATGGTTCGAATGAGAAAACCGTGAAGCAGGCTGATGCGACGTTTATTAACATATATTATTTTAGAATATCCTATTGCATTGCCACTGAATAGCCATGTAACATAGCCAACTTGTGTAATAAAATACTTTAAAATATATAAACGTGTTCTGAACTCATGAAGTAGAGTGAAGGTTTGTCTTCAACTCAGAACACCTCGACATCTGTAAAGTTACGTCGTGGCACACGTCGACTTTATTACCGTGTGGTTAGTTTAGCATTTCTTTGTGTTTTATATTATTTTCACATGTTCATTCTGCACATACTTATGATAGAATATCGGTAAACATTTCACTTTACGTTCTATGATTTCCATCTTAAAAACTTAGTTATGTACATAAGGCAATAATACAGTGCGCCTCGGCTTTGAAAGTTTGTTTGGTCATTTGGGACGCAGCTTTACGCATCGCATGTTACATTGCGCATGGATTTCTCAAAACATAATAAAACTACAAAATACCAACGTTTGACATTCGCATTTTGAGTTTACAAGCAGCGAAAGAGCGCAGTGAAAGCGGGCAAACAGCGATGCCGCAACTGTGCCGAGTCTCCAGTATTAACTTTCGCTGTCTTGCTTCTAATCAAACTCTTACTTTCCGCTGTATCTAATTCCATATTTTCAATTCCTGATCATTACTTTCCTCTTTTTCTTGCTCTATCTATCTATCCATCCCTCCCTCCCTCCTCTTTCTCTCTCCCTCCCTCCCTCTTCCTAGCTCTCTCCTTTGCTGAATCTTATTGATCCAGAAGGTGGCTAATTAGCCCTTCCCGTCGTGCCTGTGTAATGAAGCACATGCGCACTGAATTAATCACAGCCATTTTTTGCAGGAAACTAATTAGCAGGAATAAAGATCCAAAGAGTTTTTTTCTTTTCAATCATCAGATCTCACTTTCACCTCTTCCTCTCTCCCTCTAACACAAGACTCATCGCCTGCTTTGCATCCAAATTATTTTTATATTGCCTTTACAACTAATACTTCGTTTTTTTACTCTCCGCAACAACAATGATCTTTCTTTTGCCATCCTAAACGCAAACTGACCAAAAGGGACTGCCTTGATGGGATCTTTAGCCAAACCGTCTCTATACTGGATTAAAAAGCGAGGATCTCAAAGCGGCAGCAAAAAATTGTAAGTTTCAACTTTGGTTTCTCTCTCCTGTGTGTCTATCTTTACGATAACGTTTCTTTTTAGTTTCAGTAGCTGCCTTGTCGAAGGTTTTGGGGAATTTTCCTCAACCTTCCGAAGACTATCCCTTCGCCCACTATGAGAAATAACAGGCGATTGCAAGTTAATTTTCATGCAAGTTGGTTTATTTATTGTGTTTTATTCGTATCTTTACCTGTGTTTACATCTGGTTCGTCCTCGTTCTCTTGACTGGAAGAAAAGAAACGGACAAGACAGCGATTCCTATCCAAGCAGTTGTCCACAGATCGTGAATTTAAACCCATTTTCAGCACTTTGCTCAACCCGCAGTATTCAGGAAAGCAAAATAGATACAATGAATGTGTTAAGATGGTGATTACGACGTGAAAAGCCAAGGTTGATCAGTCCGGAGGTAGCGGGAGCTGCACACGAGCGTAGCCTGGGAAGGAGCACATTAGTCCAGCCTGTGGGTCCGTCTACGTCCGGCGAAAGGAAAGCGTAGCCTGTTTCCCCGTGTTCTCAGATAAATGCCAGTTCTTCCTCAGCCTCTATTTTCATCTGTTTTCAGCAACAACACATCTTCTTTGACTCCTTAGCTAGTATTCGACACATCTTTACTTTTCGAGTCCTTTATTAGAATGGAAAATCTCTCCGCCCTGCTTTGCTTTTCAGAACTACTTTTCTGTCTTTCCTCTTTGGCCACATATTCTTATTTTTCATTCCCGTTTGCTTGTCGAAGCCTTCTTTAAGACGATTTTGTTGATTCCCAGACGGAGTCACATGCAAATCGATCGGCATGTGTGTGAGTGTGCTTTGAGAGTGTGTTGGATTTGAAGACGGAGCCCCGACTCTCCCTCATGACACGAGCGGATCATCCAGGGCTCGGATACGGCGGAGCGCAAAGCCGAGGGCAGAGAGTTTAAGAAACAGGTCGGAGAAAGCGGCGTGAATTGGACAGAAAGACGCAAAACCACTTGAAAGGCAGTCATGGGACCGCTATCAGTGCTTTAATGTAATGTTCTGCAGAATGCTGAGAAATTGCCAACGTCCGTAGACAATAAACAGGGAACACTAATAATCATATTCGCTTGCATGACCGTGGGGAGCGGTGGCCAATTTGGAACAGTTTATATTCTGGATTATGCTCTTTTGGCATAACGATCAGCATTCTAAGCAATGGTCTTCAGTATGTATTTTTGAGCGTTTTTCTATAATTTGCGAACTATACACTAACTTAAGTATTGATTTGATAATTGTGCTAATAGACTATTTTGGCACAAAAATCTGAAAGAACAATCTCTAGTCGTCCAATTTTACGCGTAACATAGGCTAATGGACGAGGCGATACGGGGACCGATTTGGCTGGATAGATAGTGCATAGCCAGCCAGTCCCTCCGAGATAGATTGGAAAAGCGGAAATGTTATGGATCCCACGATGCAGACTACAGTAGAGTAGAGCACATGCTACTCTGAAAAAGAACCGAGAGCTCAAAAAATACAGATACAAGGTAGAGCAAGGACGCAAAAACGATGGTTTTTCGCGACTGGGAGTCGGCAAAAAGAAAATGTGTTGGCAAGCTGGAGCAGAGAGATGTGCTTTGGTTGTGGCAGAGTGGAAGGGGGAGGCTGGGAGACTAGGGGTCAGACGGCAAGAAACAGGGGAGCAGGGGTCACCCAGTGAGTGTAGGAAAGATAAAAAAGAAAGAGAAGGGAAAACCCTACATTACCAGCTAAAGGAAAACAGGGGAAAGGAGTGTGGTGGGTGTGGGTTATGTTAAGGGGTCACACAAAGCACAACACCAAGATTGTGGGGGTCAGCGAGCAAAGGATAAAACAACCCCGTCGTTTTGGCCAGTGGATAAAGATTCAACGGGTTAGCGTTTTATCATAACTTTGTCATTTGGTGAAACAAAAAGACTGCTACCACACCAGGGTAGAAGCTCTGGCTTTTCAGTGAATGGCCTTGTTTGCTTTCCCTGTCATAGAGGAAGGGAGATGAAGGCAAAAGATCAAATTGTGAGATGAATATGAAGGAGGATGGTAAGAGGTCAAATAGCCAGTGGCTGGAGAGAGCTAGCCAGGGAAGAGGTCAGAGAAACACAGGCTTCAAGAGTGCCTTCGTCCCCCCCAGACCTGTCCCGGCAAGAGGGGGGCAAGTACACCCATGTGGACCCTCTGTAGTACACATATGGCCGCCAAAACGTTGGGGTAAAAATCAAACTGCACGTTTTCGTTAACAAAATGGTGCCATTGCTCACTCTGAGGCTGTTTACATCACCACATTTTAAAGGTGGGGTTGGGTGGATTGGGCACCCTCTTGTCTTTTGCATTTATTGCACTGCCACATTAAGTCTAGCACTGTGACTATTGCTTTATTCTTTACTATTTATGGAAAGGGTAGTGAAAGAGTTGCAGGTAGGCCGTCGCTGAGACAGATAAGGTTTGGTTTACGCGTGTAACGTTGGTATATTATATTGTCGGTGCTCACATGCAAAAAGGAGTTCTAACACATTTCAGGTGCTGTGCTAGGACACCATCACTCCCGCCCTTCCTTGCCTACTTTTTTTTGCCTCTCTCTCTCTCTCTTTCTCTCTCTCTTTCTCTCTCTCTCTCTCTCTCTCTCTCTGATTCTCTTCCTCAGTCTCCCACTTCCACTGTCATTCACTTGTACAAAACAAAGACAGCAGACGCCGCCATTGACTCTGCTCCTCGAAAAATTCCTGGATTATGTCTTTATGTACATGCATATTTTTCTTTGTTGAAAATGAGGTGACTTAGACTGTAGAGGT
Organism: Engraulis encrasicolus; assembly: GCF_034702125.1. Classification (NCBI taxonomy): domain Eukaryota; kingdom Metazoa; phylum Chordata; class Actinopteri; order Clupeiformes; family Engraulidae; genus Engraulis; species Engraulis encrasicolus. The sequence goes on from NC_085878.1 coordinate 11,043,178, forward strand.
TTGTCAGGACAGGTTATTTAAATGCATGTCCATTACAATGATCAGAATGTAGGCCAGGAGATTATTTCTGTTGTTGATTTATTTAGATTTTATTTTATTTTTTAGCTTTATTTTTGACTGCCTTCCTGACTGAAATTCCTGAATAATTTCAGTGTTTTTTTGGTGTTGTTGAATAGGACTTCTCTGCATGTATAGGATGTGGCTTGAAATGAGGAAGGAGGGCTATTGCCAGAGAGTATTATTGTAAGTAGTGGTCATGTGTGACAGTAGTGGGGAGAGAGAGCAGTATATGCACGTTGTGTGTGCTGTATGTATGCAGCCGGCTTCCCCTAGCTGTCTTCCTGTGATGCGTGCAGGGGAGGCTGTTGTACCAGTTGGGAAGGTAAAGCTACTCTCTGCTGAACGGGTTAACCCCTCACTCTTCTCTGCTCTGATTTTGACCTCATTAGATATGGTCAGGGTGTGTGTGTGTGTGTGTGTGTGTGCGCGCGTGTGTGTGCTTGCGTATTAAATTTCTCTGATACTTGTCAGCCGGACAGAGAACAATATGAATTGTTGGTCTTGTCTTATATTTATATGGTGTGTGTGTGAGTGTGTGTATTTATAACATAGATTGTAATGATAAGAGTTGTAATATTGGATATGATATGTGCCTGTATGCTGTATTACATATGCAGGTATTTGTAATAATTCATTTATATATCTATATTGTGTTGTTATTCCTATTATAGTTATGCTTGTGGTACATTGTGTATTGTTTTTATTTAATTTACCACATTCAATGCATTTTGATTCAACGCTTGGCAAATGCATGCACGTACTACTACTAGCTGACCGGTTGTGGCGAGGAGATAAAATGCAAAAAAAGTTATTTTATTTTCCTGTTATTACCAGTGTTATTTACAAGACGTCAGTCTGGCAGCGGCCGTGTCATAAATAATGATACCGTCTGACAGGCGGCGTGATGCTTTTGAAGATGGTTGGCGTTTCATCGCCGAGGCGAAAATGTCGCTGCATTACATTACAAACGTCTCTGTAATTTTACCTGAGGCTGTAGCAAGGGCCCTCGCGGTCCTTTATTATTACACGGGCCGGGGCCGTCCAGTGGACTTGTTTTTTTAAATTATTTTTTTGGCTTTATCTCTCGCCATGATGTTTGGTGGAGAAGAGGGAGGGTAGCTTTGACAGCATTGTGCCTTTAAAAACACTAACAAAACAACAACAACAAAAAGTAGGAACGGGATGTGTATGTGGAGATAGGATTGGAGGACTGTGTGTGTCTGTGTACCCTATGCCTCTCTACTCCCTCCCTCCTTTCCTCCTGTCTTCCTTCCCTCTCTCCCTCCTTTCTTCCTTTTTCTCCCTCTCTTTCTCACTCTTTTTTTCTTTCTTTCTCTCCCTCTCTTTCTCTCTTTCTGTGGTACGCACACCCTTTCTCTCATGGGCTGGCACCCCAAGGGAGTGGAACGGTCGGTCATGTCCTCAGTGTTGTGTGAGAGAGAGAGGGAGGGAGGGATAGAGAGACAGAGAGAGGGGCGAGAGCAAGAGAGAGAGGGGTGAAGCGAGAGAGAAGGAGTGTGTGTGTGAGAGAGAGAGGGGTAGAGCGAGATAGAGAAAGGGAGAGAGAGCCCTCTTTTGGGCAGAGACCAAGGGCTGGCAGCCCCGGCCATGACATAGTATGTTAAGGCAGCTGAACTCCATTCAGCATGTTGGCCATGCTGATTTCACTTCAGGGAGCATGTCTTTCCAATTTGCATTTACGTTCTCCTATCTACATCTGATTTCTCACAGCCCCGACATTTTTTTTTTCTGTGTGTTATTAGCATACGCTCAAAATAGATTAACTAATATGTTAAGTATTACTATATTGTACATTATAATTATAGCAATTGTTAATCATTTAAAATGTCATATATATTTTTGAAAAAGAAGAAATAATGCAAAGCCATTTTTTCATTTTTGCCAAAAAAAAAACAAACCTAAATAAACAGACTCTGTAATGAGGTGGTTTAAATGCAAAGCTAATCTTTTTGGGGGGATTTTTGGGGTGGGGGGTAGTGTAAAAAGCTGCGTGGTTATTCTGGCCTAGTGAAAGGGGCATTCCGTGTGTGCTAGGAGCGGTAAGGTGAGAGCAGATTGGAAATGTTTGTGTGGATGAGGCCATCTCTGTCATGAGCTTTCCATTAATCTAGCTGAGCTGTGGCGAGAGAAGGCTAGAGAGAGAGAGAGAGAGAGAGAGGGAGGGAGGGAGGGGGCAGAGGTAGGTAGAGAGAGAGTGAGTGTGTGTGTATCTGTGAATGTGTGCGCGTATAAGAGAGGGGGGACGAGAGAGAGAGACAGAATGAGGGAGAGATTGCAACCACCTCCATTTGCTGTAGGTCTCTGTGTGTTACTACATGTACATATATGCTTGTGTGTGTGTGTATAGGTATACGTGCGTGTGTGTGTGTGTGTGTGTGTGTGTGTGTGTGTGTGTGTGTGTGTGTGTGTGTGTGTGTGTGTGTGTGTTTGTGTGTGTGTGAATGTCTGTGCTGAGTGCGTAAATTAGGTTAGAAGGAGCTG
>NC_085878.1:11050739-11060739 GCF_034702125.1 Engraulis encrasicolus
CAAGTTTAGTTTGAATCCGTTGAAGAGCTGCCGAGATATGAGCTCATTTCCTGTTACCTGTTGGTGGCGCTAGAGAGTTTGAGCTTGGGGTCTGGATTTTTTTGTGGGAGGTCATGGGAAGGACTAGTATGTGTGCAAAAAATCCTAACAGAATTTGACAAACGATTGCTGAGGTATGACCTCACTTCCTGTTTCACCACTTTTACCACAATTTTGATTGGCTGTCACCCTCAAACGATAAGAGGTATCAAAAATTCTTTGAATACCCCAAAGAAAATCAGTGCCAAGATGAAGTGTACCCTTTTGTAGGGCATTCTGACCAAAATTGTGGGACAAGTAGCATTTTTATTGAATTTCACAAAATTCAAAATGGCTGACTTTTTTTCTCCGGTTGACATGAAGTCATATAGTGCGTTGGATTCGGCTTGGCCCAAGGATTCTAGTGATAGTATTATTTTCAAAATTAGGCATACGGTGTAAAAGCTACAGGCAAAAATGTAGCTAAAAATTTGACCTGTTGGTGGTGCTGCAGAGTTTGAGCTGGGGATCTGATTTGTTTTGTGGGAGGTCATGGGATGGACTACTATGTGTGTAAAAAACCCTAGCTGAATACGACAAATGGTTACTGAGATATGACCTCACTTCCTGTTTCGCCACTTTTACGACAATTTTGATTGGCTGTCACGGCTAAACGATTTAAGATATCTAATATTCCTTGAGACCCCATACAAACCTCAGTACAGAGATACAATATACCGAATTTCGGGCGAAATGTTCAAAAATTGCGGGAAAAATAGCATTTTTATTGAATTTTACAAAATTCAAAATGGCGGGAAAACTATCCAGGCAGAAAATGACGTCATATGGTGCGTTGGATTCGTCGTGGCCCAAGGATTCCAGGGATACCAGGTTTATGAAAATTGGCCCAGCGGTTCAAAAGTTACAAGCAGAAATGTACCTGCAACTTTCACCTGCTGGTGGCGCTAGAGTATTGGGGCTGGGGACCTATAACTCGCTGTGGGTAATGTTGATGCTGCCTCAAATATGTGTGCCAATTTACAGCATTTTTCTATGTATGGTTCTATGGGCTACCATGGACTTACAGTGAATTTTACAAAATTCAAAATGGCGGAATTTCCCTTCTGCGTTGACATAACTTCATATAGTGCGTTGAATTCGGCTTGGCCCAAGGATTCTAGTGATAATAATATATTTTACATCGTGCATATGGTTTAAAAGCTACAGGCAAAAATGTAGCTAAAATTTTGACCTGCTGGTGGCGCTACAGAGTTTGAGCTGGGGTTCTGATTTTTTTTGTGGTAGGTCATGGGATGGACTACTATGTGTGTACAAAATCCCAGCCTAATTCGACAAACGGTTGCTGAGATATGACCTCACTTCCTGTTTCGCCATGTTTACGACAATTTTGATTGGCTGTCACGGCTAAACGATAAAAGATATCCAATATTCCTTGAGACCCCATGTGTAGCTCAGTCCAGAGATACTATATACCGAGTTTCGGGCAAATTGGTCAAAAATTGCGGAAAAAATAGCACTTTTATTGAATTTTACAAAATTCAAAATGGCGGGAAAACTATCCTGGCGGAAAATGACGTCATATGGTGCGTTGGATTCGTCTTGACTCAAGGATTCCAGGGATACCAAGTTTTTGAAAATTGGCCCAGCGGTTCAAAAGTTACAAGCAGAAATGTACCTGCAACTTTGACCTGTTGGTGGCGCTAGAGCGTTGGGGCTGGGGACCTATAAATTGCTGTGGGTAATGCTGAGCCGAGCCCGAATGTGTGTGCCGATTTACAGCATTTTCCTACGTACGATTCTATGGGCTGCCATAGACTTGCTAAGGAGAAGAATGGTGACTAGAGAATAATAATAAGAAGAAAACCAGCTAAAACAGTAGGGGCCTTCGCCAGCTTCGCTGCTTGGCCCCTAAAAATGATTCAGTTGCAAATGTGAGGCAGAGCCTGACTGGGGTCCCCACAGGGTGTAGAGCGAAGGAGGGAGGGAGAGACAGAGAGAGAGAACGAGAGAGAGAGAGAGAGAGAGAGAAAGAGAGAGAGAGAGAGAGAGAGCACAGACCAAAATATGGAGCATGATGGAGAGAGAGAGAGAGAGAGAGAGAGAGAGAGAGAGAGAGAGAGAGAGAGAGAGAGAGAGAGAGAGAACAACAGACCAAAAAGAGGGAGCATGATGGAGTAAACGGACGAGAAAAGCAAGAGAAAGACGGGGAGAAAGAGAGAAACAGAGAGAGGGGTACATACATACACACAGAGGCAGTGTTGCAATCCTGCTCCCTCCTGCTAAGCTGTTTGTGGTTAAAGGCCTCGCTAGTGGCTGCTCGGGCGGCTGCTGCTGCTGCTGCTGCTGCTGCTCTGGTCTGATCATCACAGTGGCTGCTATCTGCTATCTGCTATTTTAGTCTGCCGCCACTGCAAGGCCGTTTGAGAATTGTGCGTCTGCTGCTAGTGGCTGGGTCTTACGGTGACACAGTCTTTCAGCAAGGCTTTTGGGTCAGTGTGCGAATAATAACCTAACCATGCCCTGGGCTGGGGTGTGTGTGTGTGTATGAGAGAGAGAGAGACCATGTTCGTGTGATGCTCTCACACACACGCGTCCGTGTGTCAGTGCATTTGCTTGTTCGTGTGTGTGTGTGTGTGTGCACAGGGGGTGTCGATGTGGCGGGGAGGGGGTTAAGAGGCAAGGGGATAGCCCCCCCTTTGTCTCGGCTGCTGCCGCCCCTCTCTCTCTCTCTCTCTCTCTCTCTCTCTCTCTCTCTCTCTCTCTCTCTCTCTCTCTCTCTCTCTCTCCCTGCACTGCCATTGTTGTGGGGGGAACTGAGCCCTCTGCACCTCACTTGACCACAGCACAGCAATAAAATGGCCTCTAAGTGCTGTAGCCACCCGCTCCCAGCTACGCCAGCCCTCCTCTGGGCTTTCTCTGTTTTCTTCCACGTACGCGTGCGCGTGCACACACACACACACACACACACACACACACACACACACACACACACACACACACACACACACACACACACACACACACACACACACGATTGAAAATACACACATTTGAACGCACGCATGCACACATGCGCGCGCACACACACATGCATCTAAACACACGTTTGTAGACATACACTCCAATATAAACACACACACACATGTTCAAGCTAGTAGACAGTACCACGTGCTTATCGTGCTTTGGATGATTTGATATTTAGAAACAGTATTTCTTTTCACCTTGAAATATTCAGTTTCATTTTCCCCCTCTCCTGCTGTTCTCTCACGAATCTCAGGAATACACAGTCAAACGAGATATATATCATTACACTGTTTCCACAATATCGCATGAAAATAGATAAAGTATTTTATCTCAGGGTGAATTTTTTTTCCTCCCTTTTTTTCATAACTAGGTCATATGTCTGCTGCGTTGTTACAAAGCTAAGAATAGTCTCTGTAGCAGCAGACATGCCGTATGGATGCTCGTTTCATACGCAGATATATATTAAAGATAATTTAGTTTATTGTCAAGAAAAAAAATAATTGGAAATCGAATTATATTCCAGGAGCAGCTTCATGTGGTATATTTACATGCATGATTACATTTTCCCCGACTGTCAGGGGCACTAGCATGTTTCACGTCAACATGTAATTAAAGATACTGTGATTATACTCCTTCTTATTTCCGTGTAATTCATCAACTGCTTATTGTGTCTGTTTGTGTGTGTGTGTCAAGGCCAATGTGTGTGTGTGTGTGTGTGTGTGTGTGTGTGTGTGTGTGTGTGTGTGTGTGTGTGTGTGTGTGTGTGTGTGTGTGTGTGTGCTTGAGTGTGTGTGGTGTGTGTGTGTGTGGTGTTTGTGCGTGCAGTGAGATCATATCTTTTTATTAGAACAGCCATTTTGGAATAACTTCTGGAATGTCTCTGGACATAACTGAGTGCAGCTTGTGTGTGTTTGCTTGCACTCTGCGCTCTCACGTTCACTGTTTGGCATTTTACCGATTTATGGTCTCATTTTCAACATTTCAATTCCACAACTCATTACATTGTAACAGTAATGCGGTGGTGAAGTATAGTCAATAAAGCTGAAGCATAATGGCTTGCATTTGGAATATATTTAATACATTCATTTAATTTTTGGAAGACTGTTGCTTACAACATAATAACAAGTCTTGCATTTGTTGTTAATAATAAATGCAATTGTTATAATCAAGAGAAGGAAACACCAGGCACTGTTATATTATTAATGCTTAATTGCAGTGGTTTAAAAAATGCCATGTTCTCGCTCCTTCAAGGCGAGGTGGTTGTTTACTGGCTGAGTTTCCACCTTCTCCCAGACATTATCATTAAGTAGACATAATTCCTGTCTCTTTCTGTCGCCTCTTGATCAGATATGCATTTAATGAGACGCGAGAGGACCGGTAGCCCATTGGTCCACTCACACTCCGGGTCCCTGGGAGAGGCCGCCGATTGGATGGAGCCTTTAATTGGCACTGTCCTGCACTCCCCACACGCCACTCCCCACACCCCACACCTCCCCCTTCTCTTGGGTGTAACCTGTTTATGGCAGGTGTAGCGCTAGGCAGCGCTAGGTGCTACACTGGGCCTCAATTAAAGCCGCCCTGCCACACGGCCTAATTATGACACGTTTGCAGCCAGCTGAAGGGCTGGCTGGCTGGAGTCTCTATCACCACACACACACACACACACACACACACACACACACACACACACACACACACACACACACACACACACACACACACACACACACACACACACTCTCATCTCTCCCTCCCTCTCCTCATCCCTCCTTCCCTTCATCCCTCCCCCTCTCCTTTCCTCCCTCTATCCTTCCAACTCTTACTCCCTCCACTCTTGGTTCTCTCCTCTCCTCTCCTCTCCCCTCCTCTCCTCTCCTCTCCTCTCCTCTCCCCTCCTCTCCTCTCCTCTCCTCTCCTCTCCTCTCCTCTCCTCTCTCTCCTCTTGTGGTCCTTAACCACACACACTAACAGTAGCTAAGTAACGACATCTTCCCCCAGCCCCAATACAAACACTGGCCTTCATCCGAGTAAAGAAGAAAAAAAGGACTGGGTGTTGTTAGACTGTGCATTTGTTAGATTGATTAAACAGATATTGTGAAATTATTAAGCGCAGATGTCACACGCAGAGACGCAGTTCAGCTGCGTCAGGTTGTGTGTTTGTGTTTTTGTCTGTGTGTGTGTGTGTATGTGGGTGTGTGTGTGCACATTCTGGCTTTCGCAGACCCCCATGACCCCCTCTATGTCTGACCTTTCCCCTCCCCCCCTGACGTCAGGACTTGATTTTCATTTGTTTTTCATTTAAATTTCAGCCACAGTCCGCCTGATGTCTGCACACACACACACACACACACACACACACACACACACACACACACACACACACACACACACACACACTCTCTCCCTCTAGCCCCACAGTCATTACTGCCAAGAGAGGCTGAGGTTTTTTTGATGAGGCCAGGAGGTGAGAGGGTTTGTGGGGTGGGGTTGATGGCGATGGTGGCGGAGGGGGGTGAGGTTAGGAGGGGTTGGGGTTGTCAGGTCTCAAGGGATCGATGAGGCTGGAGATTTAGGTTTGGGGACTGATGCATGGTCGCTGGATGCTGGAGCACGCTGCATGGCGTGCAGCCTGGGCTAGCGAGGGGGATGGGTAGAGGAGTCTGGGGATCTGAGGTTTGGGGGGGTTGGTGACGGTGACGGGGACTGAGGACGTGGGTGTGTGGGGGTAGCCTAGCCACCAACGGTCGACGGATGGCTTTGACAGCCCCCGTGACCTCGGCGGTGGTGACATCACAGACGGCTCTGTCTGTCTGGCTAGCTAGCGAGCCCCCAGAGCCAGCCCCGTCAGCCAAGCAGTCAGCCAGCCAGGTCCCTCTGTCTGCGCCTCTCCACCGTGAGTCGCTCTCCTCTGTTTACACTTTCCACAAGCACTGCTGCTGCGTTTATAAGGCCACTGGTTTGACAGCACACACCTCCAGGCACCTAATCATTGTGTAAATCCTGGCTGGCGACGCTTCCTGACACAGATTATTTTATGCCAAACACTGGCAGAGCGTTTGATGGTGTGGGTGTGTGTGCTGTATGTGTACGTGTGCACATGGGCGCCTCTCCGTGCCTGTATGTATTTTAAACACATTAACGCATTCAACCGTTTTTATAAATGGGGTGACACGAAACAAGCCAAGTGTCATTTCCACCGTGTCAAGCTAAGAATAACAACACAATTATATTTCAAAATTAAGTTCTCTTTTGTTTCTGCCTTCCTTTCCTTTCCTTTTTTTGTGTGTCCCCTCGTATTTTAAAATAGAACAGGCCAGACCGGATCTTTTGTTGTCGTCCGTTGGTCGTCCCAAAAGCAAACATTGCGCTGTGCCTGTTGCGGGAGCAGCTGATTGGAGCAGGCCCAATCAGGTGAGGTCAGCCAGGGGTGATGTTTACACAGCGGCCTGGGTGCTGCTGGACGTCACACAGACCTACAGCACGAGCAGCACTGCCTTGCCTGCCTGCCTGGATGGCTGGGTGGCTGACTGGATGGCTGGGTGGCTGACTGGCTGCGGTTGTGCGAAAAGAGGAGAGGCTGCCACACACAAATGTGCATACACACACACACACACACACACACACACACACACACACACACACACACACACACACACACACACACACACACACACACACACACACACCTTTAACCCTATGCAAAAAAGGGCACAAACCTCACACACATACTGTATGTGCAGATCTGTGCAGAGAGAAAGAAATACACATAGAAAAATAAATACAGTTGATTCACATACAGCAGCCATAGCGCAAGAAAGGAAGGTGGCTTTTGAGGGTAGACTACACTACGCTAGTCAAGGGAATGTCATGGACGGCCTGGAGTTATTTTCAGGCCAGGGGGCTGTTTTATTTTCTCACCCGCAGGGCCTATTTTTAGGCTTCCAGGTGTTCCCGTCCTGTCCCGGCGCTGGCTCTTCCTGTTGGGCTAGAGATGGCAGCTTTGGCCCGAGAGAGATAGCGAGAGATGGATAGAGAGAGACTGAGAGACAGAGAGAATGAAGGTCTGGTCTGAGGGTCAGCCAGCTCTTTGGACAACAGGCCTTCAGAGGGCACTCAACTGGTGATCGGGCCAAGATTCTTCTGGAACAGCATACGAGAAGGGCTTGGAAAGACAGGAACAAACATACAGTAATCAGAGAGAGAGAGAGAGAGGGAGTGCACTGAGAGAGGAAGGTGTGTGTTGAGGTGGGGGGGAGCTTAGGTAGGGGCAGTAATAGTGGTGACGGGGATGGGGGGGGTACAGACACACAGGTTTCATCACTTCCTTCCTCTCGTCAGTTTTTATGAATTGCCTCTGTCATAGCAGCAGCAGCAGTTTGGGCTGAAGAGGAAACGAAAGACAGACAGGCAGGCAGGCAGGCAGGCACACCGAAAGAGAATAGAATAGAGCTGAAAACAAAGCAGAAAGCAAAATGGCCCGAGAAATGGACTAAGTGAGAATCATGTGAAAACACCCTGTGCTGAGGGAACAATAAGTCATGTCCCAAGGCCGGTGTGTGTGTGTGTGTGTGTGTGTGTGTGTGTGTGTGTGTGTGTGTGTGTGTGTGTGTGTGTGTGTGTGTGTGTGTGTGTGTGTGTGTGTGTGTGTTTGTGTGTTTGTGTGTGTGTGTGTGTGTGCATACATGTGTCACATGCGTGCGTGAATGTGTGTATTTCTACTGGTAGTAGTCGTAGTAACTGTATTTCTTAAATTCCAGGGCCACGGCCGAAGCAGCTGGCTGTGCAAATTCTTATCTGTAAACAAAGCCGGCTGGGCCTCAGTCCGCTATCTCTTCTCCTCTCCTCTCCTCTCCTCTCCTCTCCTCTCCTCTCTTCCTGTCCTCTCCTCTCCTCTCCTCTCCTCTCCTACCCTCTCCTCTCCTCTCCTCCTCTTTCCTCCTCTCCTCTCTTCTCTTCTCCTCTCCTCTCCTCTCCTCTCCTCTCCTCTCCTCTCTCCTCTCCTCTCCTCTCTCCTCCTCTCCTCTCCTCTCCTCTCCTCTCCTGCCGTCCAAGGCTGTGTGTGTATCAGTGAGCGAAAGAGAGACAGGGACAAAGACAGAGACAGCCACCCACACAAACTTGACCATATAAAAGGCTTTTTAGGACATGTTGTGAATATGTGTGCGTGTGTGTATTTCTATACCCAGACACAAATATCTATGCAGATACAAATATGCCATTACCCTCCTCCCTCTCCTCCTCCTTCTCCTCCTTCATTTTCTTCATCTTTTTATGATTTTTCTCTCTTTCCGCTGTGTTTTGTTTTGTTTTTGTTTTGTTTTTCTGGCCTGTGTGCTGCTGTGCGCCTCACTCTCGGTGCTGCTCGTGACCTGAGCCGTGAGTGGGTGAAGCTGTGCAACAGGAAGCCAGTCTGGTGCCTTTCACAATCTCCCTAGAAACAGGAACTGTAGAGGAGCATGCTGCCTGCAGCACAACACAACACACACACACACACACACACACACACACACACACACACACACACACACACACACACACACACACACACACACACACACACACACACACACACACACACACACACACACACACACACCACTCTGTTGCGCTGCGAATAAAAACAGCTTCACCACAGACGGGTGCCATCCTGTGGCACTTGTTGTGGGCAAGTGGCCGAGAGAGATGAGAGAAAGAGCGACAAAGAGAGCGAAAGAAAAAGGGAAGGGGAAGGGGGTTCTTTTCCTCCTTTACTTCTAAACAGGGCCCCTGGGACCACCCCATCTACCACCAGTCCTTTCCACCTACTCCAAAATGGGGGCCGAGGTGTGGTGACCGCCTGTTTTGGGCCTGGCCCTGTGCAAAAAGCTTGTTTAGTAGCTTTGGCAGGGCCGCAGCATTTATATGCAAATGCTAAACAACCAATTGGACAGCTAATTGCTGAGCGCGCGGGGGCCTCCTTTGTGTAGCGTGCCAGCGGCACCAGCGCAGCGTAGTGCAACCCAGCGCGAGGGGGGCGAAGCTGGTGGAGTTCTGACATGCAGGGATGGACTTTCCCAGCCTATTTCGCCATTGTCTTCCCTTATTACCCCCTCATTGACACTCCCCCTTTGTATGGAGGTGCCAGCCTTGACAGCATGTCTCCCCTTCTCCTCCACGTTCTCCCCTCCTCTCCTCTCTCCTCTCCTCTCTCCTCCAACTGTGTGTGTGTGCGCAGTGAGTGTTTGTTGTGTGTGTGTGTGAAAAGTGTGCGGTGTGTTAATGTTGCATGCTTAAAAAGGGAGAACCCGGCGACTTGTTTACCACAGCGTTCAAACACGCCTGAGCTTAAGTGCTGCGGTGTTAGCTTACAGCCGTGGTCAAGGCAGAGCAAGACAAGGCAAGGCAAGGAAATAAAAGGGAAATGGAACCATGTCTCTCTCTGTCTTTTTCTCTATCTCTCTTTCTCTTTCTCTTTCTTTCTCTATCTCTCTCTCTCTCTCTCTCTCTCTCTCTCTCTCTCTCTCTCTCTCTTTCTGTCTCCCCCCTTCATGCAAAATAATGCTCTCTGCTAATTACTCTTGCCTGTTCAAAATGCATTCAGGTCAGGTTTTTTAATAGCATGCAAATTCAGGAGCAAGGCACGCGGGTAAAAAATTAACTTGTGGCACTGCCGAACGTTTTGGTGGATGGCGACACTATTTTAGGAGAGGCAGTGGCAGTTGGGACATGTGTAAAAATGGCATACCTAAGACCCCGTTTGTCTGCTCCACTCACGGCTATTTGCTCTACCCCACCATGCGCCAGTTCGCCACCCAGGGAGTCCCAGGCAGTGAGAGTGGGGACAGCAGGGGGCCACTGTGTGCGCTCTGGCAGCCTCGCTGTCTACTCTAGCCCCAGGATGTGTCGGGGCCTACTGCTGCTGTTGCTGCTGCTGCCATTGCTCCACCTCCCCACTGCA
>NC_085878.1:11065739-11070739 GCF_034702125.1 Engraulis encrasicolus
GTGTAAGTGTACATGTGTTTGTGTCTGTATGTGTGTCTATGTGCTTTGTGTGTGCGTGCCTGCGTGCCTGCGTGCATGCCTGTGTGGATATGGAACAGACGAGCAGATTAGTTTACGTGTCAGCCCCTGCTCCTGATTAAAACCATTTGAAGAGCAGCAGCAGCACAGCTTTAACCCAAGATATGCAGCTGGGCTGGCTAGGAGTCCTGTGTTTCTGTGTATGTGTGTGTTTTTGTGTCTGTCAGTGTCTGTGTGTTTGTATATATATGGGTGTGTGTGTGTGTTCGTTCCCTTCATGAACTCCAAAAGAGATATTAGTCTTCCACTTTTGACTGTGTGCGTGCGTGCGTTCGTGCGTGCGTGCGTGCGTTCGTGCGTGCATGCGTGCGTGCGTGCGTGCGTGCGCACACGTGGGTGTGTGTGCACTGTACGTGCTTGTGCCTGCGTGTTTGTGCACGTTTGCATATGGGCTAGCCCCCAACTGACACATGCTCACCACTCAACTCCCCCTGACCCGCTGGTGTGTCAGAACAAGCTCCCTGGCCATTGTTATCAAAGGCACGATTAATCATTACATTTGTGCAAAGCAGGGGCGCCGTTACCATGGGGACTCCAATGATCCGCGCCGCTTTGCATATCAACAGAAAAAGTTTACAATCGTGACGGAGCGGAGAGCAGAGTGTGCGAGCGAGCGAGTGTCAATGTGTGGAAGACTGAGAGAGAGAGAGCGAAAGAGAGAGTTGGAGAGAGAGAGAGAGAGAGAGGGAGGGGGAAATGGGAAGAGTAGCGTGGAAAGGAGAGAAAGAGAGATTGAAAGAGCGAGCAGCATGGAAGGAAGAGAAGGAAATAAAGAGCGAGGAAGGGTGTGTGTATGTGTGTACGTGTGTGTACGTGTGTGTGTGTGTGTGTGTGTGTGTGTGTGTGTGTGTGTGTGTGTGTGTGTGTGTGTGTGTGTGTGTGTGTGTGTGTGTGTGTGCGTGTGTGTGTGTGTATTTCTCAACTGAAACCAAAGCCCTGCCCACCCCTGAAGCGACTCTCTTTTAGCCAGCCCTCACTCCCCTCTCTCCCCTCTCCCTCTCTTCCCCTCTTTTGCCACCTCCCAGCAGTCCTCTCTTGTTTATATACAAATAGCCCTCAAACAAAGACCTCCTCAGCACATCAAGATGGCCTGTTATGAGCCTCCGGTTGAAAAGCCGAAAAGGGAACGAGGACTAAAAAAAAACAACAGCACAAACGCACATTAATGCCATTAAGTGAACTCGGGCCAGCAGAGCTCCTTTTGTCTCGCTGCTCGCTGATTTATTTCACATCATTACTTGTCCTTAAGGGAGGTTCTGTTAATCTGCCCGAACGAAGGATTTTTTTCTTTCTGTTTGTGCTTCACAATTCACTTTGGTGGACGTTTGTGTGTGTGGTCAGTTGTGTTGGGGGGCCTTGTGTGACTATCCTAGAGACATACTGCAGAGAAATTATTTGGTTGTGAGCATGTGTGTGAGTGTGTGTGTTAGATAGAGTGTTGTCTGTTGTCTTGTTGTCTTGTTTGTTTGTTTTGTTGCATGTGTAAGTGTGTTTTTGTTTGAGGTCTGCTTGTGTGTTCACGTTTGTGTGATAGAGAGTACGTATATGCGCACACATGCACGCACACACACACACACACCAGCGCGCAAGTACTCACAAACACACACGCACTTGGCCTAGTGTCCAGAGCAGTGTCTGCTAATGCTCCTTTACACCCTGGTGCAGCGCTCTGCAGGCCCGGCCCGGGCTATGGAATGTTTTAGGCCATCGCTGGCGAGCGCAAGGCCCCTGATGAAGCTTCATAGGCCCTCTGCCTTTTTTTACGCAAAACGCCACACCACACTACACCGCAGCGTGCCAGGGAACACAGTGAGAAGTGGAGCGGAGATGAGGACATTTTTATGGCCCATTATTAAGGCTGTTACAATATTGTGTGTGTGTGCGTGCGTGCGTGTGTGTGTGTTTGGAGTACGATGAACAGTGCACTGTGCACTAGGTGTTAGTTCAGGATGGTTCCACTGCAAGTTCAGCATCTCTCCCTCTCTATCTTTCTCTTTCTTTCTCTCTCTCTCTCTCTCTCTCTCTCTCTCTCTCTCTCTCTCTCTCTCTCTCTCTCTCTCTCTCTCTCTCTCTCTCTCTCTCTCTCTCTCTCTTTCGCAATGCAGTTAATTTCAAATGAACTTTATTGGCCAGGCAAATAGTTCATTGCCTTTCCAAAGCATTACGTCCAAACAATACAATCTTAACACACCAATACAATGAACATGCATGGATCCATGACCTCTATCTCTCAACACACGCACGCACGCATGTGCACACGCACATACACACACACATACACACAGCCTTACGCTTGTGTTCATAGCCCTTATTGAGGCAGAGCTTTATCCTCGTCGATTTGAGAGGAATGGCCGCAGAGCAGCAGCAGCAACAGCAGCAGCAGCAACAGCAGCAGCAGCGGCGGCATCCAAATGGGGGTCTGTCCCGGGCTCGGCTCTGCTCGGCGCATGTAAATACCATTTGGGTCTGTCCCGGGCTCGGCTCTGCTCGGCGCATGTAAATACCATTTGGGTCTGTCCCGGGCTCGGCTCTGCTCGGCGCATGTAAATACCATTTGGGTCTGTCCGGTGAGAAACAAAGTTGGCTAATTATAGCCACTGTGAGAAACACGAGGAGGACAGTGGAAAATGTTTCCCATTATGCTCCGCTCTCTCCTCAAGCACTGGGCTTCGGCCCGCTCCAATAATTGCATCAATTGAATCGGGGACATGAGAGGACGCCGGATAAGGGGCCCGCCAAAAGGGTCCGTTTCTTTTTTTTTGTTTTCTTTTTTTTTTGCGAGGAGAGGAGAGGGCAGTCGGTAGAGGCTGAAAAATCCCCGTCGCTGCGCCATGACACAGAGGCCTGTGGGATAGGTCATTGGGGACATGATACACGCACACAAGACTGTAAGGGTTGTGGGATTTCAGTGTGTGTGTGTGTGTTTGCGTGTGTGTGTGTGTGTGTGTGTGTGTGTGTGTGTGTGTGTGTGTGTGTGTGTGTGTGTGTGTGTTTGCGTGTGTGTGTGTGTGTGTGTGTGTGTGTGTGTATTGGGGGTAGGGGGTGCGTAGAGTAGAGCGGGCAACGCAAGGACGCACACTATACCGTTAAGTTGTGGGATTTTGGGGGTTGGATGGAGGGGGAGAATTGCGGAGCAGACCAAGCAAGGCAGAAAAGCGGGTCTGGGAAGTGTCCCGCATCCCATGTGATGTTTGGACACGGATAAAGCGGGCAGTTTATCATTTGGGAAGCAGGACGTGGGCCTCCATGATGGCTACAAGGCCCCCCTGATGCCCAGAAGCCCGGTACATGGACCCTTTCATGTGGACAAGAGAGGCCCGAAGCCGGTGTCTGGAGCCAGGCCTGTGTGTGTGCTGATAGCACTCGTCCACCCGGTTCTGCTAGCCTGTTTTTACCTTGTGCTTCCGCAACAGACACCCAAACATTTTCTCTAACTAACTGTACCCTCGAGGACCAAAAAAACATTGCCCCAGAAAAGGAGCTGTTTTAGTACAACCGTGTTAATGTGAATGCCACACAATGATGACTGTTTCTGTTGTACCCTGAATTCCCCGAATTTTCCCCAAATGCATTTACACCTAATCTAAAACCAAAAAAATAAACCTTTTTTTTTGTTATCTTGTTTTTGTACTTCTAGTCTTTCCGTAGCTGAAAGAAGTCCCTGATTTAAAGTATCAATTAAAGGCCCTGAAATAGTCTGTACGAGAGACTGAGAGGCCACAGAAAGTCCTGTTTGGCCTCTCGCCTAATTCATAGAGAGAGAGACACAGAGAGAGAAAGAAGGAGAGAAGGAGAGGGAGAGAAAAATACACCAGCTGTAATTACATGTAATACTGTCCTGTGTTTAGGCTGAAGCACTGGCGGACAACTTTACGCTTAATGACAAAGTAGCACTTAAAATTCCCCCCGCAAGTAGCCTGTCTCAGCATTCCTCCCCCTCCCTCTCCTTCTCTCTCGCTCTCTCTCTCTCTCTCTCTCTCTCTCTCTCTCTCTCTCTCTGTCTCTCTCTCTCTCTCTCTCTCTCCCTCTCTCCCTCTCTCTCACCCTCTCTCCTTCCTGCCCAGGGTATTATCAAAAACATTCTGTCACAAGACAAGCAGACAGACCCTGAATGCATTCTGTCCTGTTGTTTATGTGCCGTGTTGCACAGTAGAGATATCACCAGGAAAGTAAAGAATGAGAGGGGGGTGGAGAGAGAGAGAGAGAGAGAGAGGGGAAGAGGAAGAGAGGGAGAATGAAAGCGTTTTTTTTTTCGGGGCGAGAGTCTGAGATATACTGGGGCTTGTGGGTTTTTGAAGATAAATGTGCTAGACAGGCACTGCTTAGAAAGCCCTGCCTTATGTTTTCCCTCATTTTGGATCCCTCACTCCGGGAGGAGGGAATGAAGGAAGGAGGTAGTGAGAGGAACAGGGGAGGGGGGGGGGAGGTTGTTTACTTTACCTGAGTTAATGCCTCTAATTCCCTCAAATGGGCCATGTTTTGATGAATTCAAAACAGGCCACGGGTGGGGGGTGGAAGCCTCAGCCTAAATGGTGGGTGTCAGTCTCCCAGAGCCCCTCACTGCATGGTAGAGAATGACACGCACGCATGTGCGCACACACACACACACACGCGCGCGCGCGCGCATAAACACCCACGTGACACTGTGCGCGGTTGATATCGAGGTCAGCTGTCCAAAGTGATCTCACGTTAAGGAATGGACCGAGTCAGCACGGGTCACGATGTTGGAGACAAGAGAGGGGCAAGGGAGGGGGAGAGGGGGTGTGGGATGTGGAGTGGACTGGTACAGTAGTAGGGCACGAAAAATGCCATGACCACACTTTCTGCGTGACGATAGTGCCACCCGCTCCTCCCCCTCTCCACCTTCCAGATCCTCCCAGAATGTTCCCAGAACATTTTGTATGTTACTGGCGTGCGTTTCT
>NC_085878.1:11075739-11078239 GCF_034702125.1 Engraulis encrasicolus
TCTTCTCTCTCCTTCCTCTACCCACGCGGCACACAACTCGGGGAGTCGGGGAGGAAAGAGGGGGGGTTATGGGAGTTCGGGATGGTAGTAGTAGTGTTCTAGTGTGGATGTACGTAATTGTGCACAGTATATCCAATATGTGAATGTGATGACTGTAATATTGCCCTACAAAGGAAAAGTGCAGTGACTACGTCAACATTGAAACTGAGAAATATGCCTTCACATTTTTGCTGTTAGGTTAAGTATTGTAGTTAATGCAAATGTGACAGCAGTATCTCTAAAACGGGACACATTTGGACCATAAGGTTTTGTCACAAAATAAAAGGTGTGTTATGAAGACCATTTTTAGTAGCCTAGAAACTCAATTTTGACAAAATGTGCAGTCAATGCTCATTGCCTTTGTGTCACAGTGTGCTGTGTAGGGGACACACCGTTTTACAACGTGCAAGTGTGCACTTCTCCGAGGGTCTGATATGGTTCCAGTGTTGTAGTTGTTGCCTTGGAACGCGTCCTTCTAGTTATAGTTTTTTGTGGCCGTTTCCTTCCCCTTAGAAGGACTCTCTGCTTGGAGATGGGCCAGCTGAAGGACCTGCTGTTGGCCCACACAGTAACATGCATAGATCAGGTCCCACTATGGGGATGGCAGGCAGGGTTGGCTTGGGATCCGCGTTGAGTGTGAATCATAGGGGTGTGGAGCTGTACTATGCCTGCGTGTGTGTGTGTGTGTGTGCGCGCGTGCGTGCCTGTGTGTTTGTGTGTGTGTATGTGTGTGTGTGTGTGTGCGCACGAGTGCTTGTGTATCTGTGCTTGTGTGTATTGTAACGCCACGTGTTTGCATTGGAAGGGCTGTGCACTCGTGTCCATATGTCCACACGCTGCAAAAGATCAGACGTGTGAAGGTAAATCTCTTTAATCTCATTTGCCTTCCCTTTCCATTTCTACATGGCTCTCTCCCAGCACCTCTCAGCACAGCACCGCACCGCTCCGCTCACAGTACGGACACACAGCTGATGGATAAGAGACCCATTGGGAATGTTACCGCACCGCGAGTGTGGAGAGCATATGTAGCCCAGAGCCCAACGTGTTCAGTTACACAGCACTGGAGTAGAGAGTGTAAAGACAGGCCTTTCAGTGTGTGTTTGTGTACGTGTGTGAGCAATGGCTGTGTGTGTGTGAGTATGCATGCTCGAGCGCGACCGTGTACTCCCCATGTGTTCTGTGGAGTGTAAAAGGATGTGTGTGGCGTAGAGCGAGAGCAAGAGCAGGAGAGAGCGATGGTGAGCTTCCCCAGATGTCACAGGGCTACGGCAACGTAAAATATTGCCTCAGGTGATGGCCAGGCGAGACGAGAACGCGGCAAGGTTAGCCCGTGACACCGTTACCCAAAGTGCAGTGTATTAAAAAGCAGTCTGTCCTCACCCCTACTGCACTACACCACACTACACACACCCCCCCCCACACAATCCCACAATCCCCCACACACCCACCCATCGCCCCCCCCCACCAGCCCCCCCAGCCGCAGATCACAGTATATCACAGCGCCAGGCAGCGCGATAAGGCACTGGCTGCCCGCCTGTGGATCAATGAAGGTTACTGACATCATATCACAAAGTGAAAGCAAGTGCTCTACCCCCAGCTATTTATCAGGTCCCAGCATCGGGGAAGGAGGGGTGGACGTGTGTGTAGTGTGTAGTGTGTGTGTGTGTGTGTGTGTAGTGTGTGTGTGTGTGTGTGTGTGTGTAGTGTGTAGTGTGTGTGTGTGTGTGTGTGTGTGTGTGTGTGTGTGTGTGTGTGTGTGTGTAGAGGTGTGTGTTCATGTGGCTTGAGGCTGGATTGAGTAAGCATGCGACAGCACTCCTGCTCCCCTGAGCCCAACCAGAACACACACACACACACACACACACACACACACACACACACACACACACACACACACACACACACACACACACACACACACACACACACACACACACACGAACACAGCATAGTCCCATAGAGAAGCACAGTTCTTATTTCTTCTTCTCACATCTCTCTTTTCCCCTCTGGGGTAGAAACTCTCCCTGGTGGGGGTGTGTCAGAGTGGTCTCAAAATGACACACACACACACACACACACACACACACACACACACACACACACATACAGAACGCACGCGCACACACGCGCAGTGCACACACACACACACACACACACACACACACACACACACACACACACACACACACACACACACACACACACACTCACACACACACACTCCAGAACACAAGTAACATACAGAATGGCCTCGTCACCGTCAATCTCCATTCACTAACAAGCTGTGCACACTGATTATTTTATAGACGCCACAAACACACACACACACACACACACACACACACACACACACACACACACGGAAACACACACAAACACACACACACACACACACACACACACACACACACACACACACACACACACACACACACACACACACACACACACACACACACAC
>NC_085878.1:11095739-11103239 GCF_034702125.1 Engraulis encrasicolus
ACTAGCCTAACACCCTGTCTGTTTACTTTTTCCATCTCAATTAGCAGCCCCAACCCACGGCACAATGTGTAACAAGTATAGACACATACTTGCCAAACCAGTTGCCTGCGTGCGTGCGCGTGTGCACGTGTGTGCGTGCGTGCATACGTGTGTGTGCATACTATATGCTTGTATCTACATGTGTGTGCGTGTGTGTACACGTGTCATGTATGTGTGTGGGTCATTCAGTGTGTGTGTGTGTTTGTGTGTGTGTGTGTGTGTGTGTGCGTGTGTGTGTGTGTGCGCGTGTGTGTGAGTGTGAGTGTGTCAGTCATGTGTCTGAGTGTGCTTGCCATGCATGTACGAGCATTAATTGTGCTCACCTCTTTATGAACCGTCACATACTTGGAGGATGTGGTAAGCAATGGGACGGAGACAAAAAAGAAAGAGAAGACCCGCCCCCTCGTTTCACTCCGGAGCTCAGCCCTTGGCCCTCTCACTTGTCCATCAAGTCCGACACTGACTTCTTTTCTTTTAGTCTCTCTCTCCTTTTTTTCCATTTTCTCAGGCAGTGTTTGACTCGGCCTGCCCTGAGGGTTAGTGAGAGAAAGAGAGAGAGGGAGAGAGAGATAGAGAGAGGAGGGGAGGGAGAAGGGCTTTCTCTTTTAAAGGATGTGTGAGGAGCGTTTGAAAAGGGGGCTTGTGTGTCAGCATGTCATCTTAACCTTTGGGAAGGGGTCAGCTCCTCTTCAGAAAAGTGCTCGGGGCGAGACAGAGAATCCCCCTGGATCTCTCACAGTAAACTCCCCTTCTTACTCATGCTCTCTCTCTCTCTCTCTCTCTCTCTCTCTCTCTCTCTCTCTCTCTCTCTCTCTCTCTCTCTCTCTCTCTCTCTCTCTCTCTCTCTCTCTCTCTCTCTCTCTCATACACATGTACACTTCCTTCTCTCTCTACCTCGTACCTTTCCACACCCTCCACTCCTCCTCATACTCCCCCTATCTCATACTATATCTGCCTATTCTACAATTCTCCTTTCTGTCTGTCCACTATGAGTCTCCTGCTCCTCCTCCTCCTCCTCCTCCTCCTCCTCCTCCTCCTCCTCCTCCTCCTCCTCCTCCTCCTCCTCCCTCTGCATTCCTCTGCTGTCTGTCTGTCCGTGTGTCACTCAGTAGCCTGTGTGCTGTGAGAGGGCCTCTGTGTTGGGACCTATGGGCTCCTCTGGGCTGCTCTGTTGGGAAATGTGAGTTGCCCCCCTCATCAGTCCTAATAACAGTGTGTTAGTGACGGCGGAGATGCTTGTGTGCCCCGTGCTACAGACAGACATGAGAACACATTCAACACACACACACACACACACGCACACACACGCACGCACGCACGCACGCACGCACGCACGCACGCACGCGCACGCACACACACACACACACACACACACACACACACACACACACACACACACACACACACACACACACACACACACACACACACACACACACATGTACCCACATGCTTGCACGCGCACACACTCACATCCACACAGACCCACACACACTAACATACCCTCTTACACAGACACACACACGCACACACACACACACACACACACACACACACACACACACACACACACACACACACACACACACACACACACACACACACACACACACACACACACACACACACACACACACACACACACACTTACGTACCCGCATGCTTGCACGCGCACACACTCACAGCCACACAGACCCACACACACTAACATACCCTCTTACACAGACCCACACACACACACGCACACACACACTGACACCAAGTCACGCTCACACACTCAACTCATGCAAGCTCACAGTGAGCCAGCAGACAAGTCGGGTATCTAGTTTCCGTTTTGCCCGTCTGGCGAAGGCTGGTTAGAGTATGATGGCAGCGCTCTCTCTCTCTCTCTCTCTCTCTCTCTCTCTCTCTCTCTCTATCTATCTATCTCTCTCTCTCTCTCATGCGCTCGCTCTCACTCTTGGCCTCTCTATCACAAATTCTCTCTCTTTATGCTGTCTTTCACTGTCTCTCTCTCTCACACACACTGTGAGTGTGTGTCAATGTGTATGCCCATGCTGGGCCTTCCTCATACTCAAGTGACAGGCTTGCGGAGATAATGAAACGTTTGAGTTGTTTCAGTCGTTTAGTTTCCAAATGTGTCCATCACACCGTGGCACATGGCGTTCTTTCGCTTATTCATTCACTCCCTCACTCGCTCTGCCTTCCCAAGATTCTCTGATAGTTTCTACCTTCAGCCTTCCCACCCCACTCACCCCTTCTCCTGTCCGGACCATTTTCACTCAATTTGTTGAGGCATAATCGTGGGAGAGACTTAACTTAGAGACAACATCACAGTTACAGGGGATTTTTTCACATGGGGGGGTGGATATGGGTAAGGGGCGGACTGCTAGTGAAAAAACACACACACACAACTCTTCACCCCCCCCAAAAAAAACTCTTCCCATCAACCCTCCTCCACCTCTCCACTCCATTCCACCCATCTCCCTTTCCCAAAAAAACTGACTCTGTCCCCCTCCTTTCTCCATTCATTTTTTGAAATGAATCCTACTTAATTAAGAAGCAATGAGAACCGGGCTAGATAGCATTCCTTAATTAGCCTAAGCTGGCTCCACTGTAACCAGATCCGCGGCATTAATGACAACACAGCCCTCGTGAAAAGCATCATTGTTCTCCAGATAATTGTCCTTTTAGTTAACGCGGCAGGGGAAAGGCCTCTCCCTTGTTAGAGGAGCTTGGCTCGGCCTGTCGACAGCCAGAGGCGGGGACGAGACTTCGGGGTGGTGGTGGTGGTGGAGGAGGTGGAAGGGGAAGAGCGAGCAAGCGCGCTGGGAGCGGGCACTGGCCCGGTGCCCACCTTGACAAGCCCACTTGTGCCCTCTGCCGAAATCCCCTTGGCATGCAGCGGAATTAGCCCTCCCTTGGGAGATGGATGGGGGCCCAGGGGGGGAGGAGGAAGGAAGGAGGAAGAGAAGAGGAGCCAGGGTGAGGTGGTGTGTAGTGGGGGGAGGTGGGGAGGGTGGAGGGGTGCAGGCTGTTAATTATAGGCCCTGAATCTTAATGAATGAAGGGGGATCAATAAAATAAGGCAGATGTATGCAAACAGCATGCTGATTACTCCGGCTAATGATGCCTCGTGTTGCAGTCCAAGTAGCCTTGGGAAGGGAGGGAGGCAGGGAGGGGGGGAGGTTAGCGTCTGCCTGCCTGTCTGTTGCGTTGTGTTGTGTTGTGTGTGTGTGTGTGTGTGTGTGTGTGTGTGTGTGTGTGTGTGTGTGTGTGTGTGTGTGTGTGTGTGTGTGTGTGTGTGTGTGTGTGTGTGTGTGTTCGGATGGATAGATGGGTGAGGAGTGGGGGGTGGTGGGGGGTATGTTTCTGTGTACAGCCTTGAGCCTCTGTACACAAGTGAGTGCCGCAGCCAAAGAGCCTTCATTCATCACGCTAACAGGAACTAGCATCCACAATTAGAAACAGACTCTCAGCCACCGTGTATCTTTATTTATTTTTATTTGCAACGGACGCCCGGGATGGGTAAATAACCACGTATTTCCTTATTTTTTTGTCACTGCTAAAGTATCAACTACAATTTTATCAACTGTCATTTTGTGATATTTACTTTACATGTTCTGCAATTGATACCCTAAAGGGAAGTGTGCAACACAGGTAGGCAAATTTGGTTTCAAAGGGGGAGGGGGGCTTAACTTTGCCTCAGGTGAGGTGAGGTAGTGTGGTCTGGATGGGGGTAGCTGAGAGAGCGTGTGGTTGTGTGTCTGTGTGTGCGTGCACGTGTATGTGTGTGAGTGTGTCTGTGTCTGTGTCTGTGTCTGTGTCTGTGCGTGTTTGTGTGAGTCTATGTGTGCATGCGTATATCTGTTTGTGTGTGTGTGCTGTCGAGTATGGAGGGGCAGCGGAAGGGGGGGTGGTAGGAAACGAGACGGCAGCTTCACCTGTTTGGAGCTGGGCCTACTCTCTGAGCTCTCTATTGTATGCAGCCAGCCAGAGCTGTTAGAAACCCTATACCTGCTGCCTTTAAGCAGCACCGCACCGCACAGCACACCGCACAGCAGAGCAGAGCAGAGTAGAGCGGAGCAGGGAGGGCAGCCAAGACCTAACTGCTGCCTCATCCTGGCAGACGCTGAGCTGAGCTGAGGATGCTGTCTGCCTCCATTCATGGAGAGAAAGAGGGAGAGAGAGGGAGAGAGAGAGAGAGAGAGAGAGAGAGAGAGAGAGAGAGAGAGAGAGATGGGAGGGAAAAGAGAGAGAAGAGAAGAGAAGGAGGGAGGGAGGGAGGGCAAGGAAAGAGAGGAGGAGGAGGAGGAGGAGGAGGAAGAGGGCCTGTGTTTCCCCTATGGATCAGCTCTTTTTCTGGCATGAGGAATGTGTCCTGTTTTTGGGCAAATGGGGCAGGGTTTTTTTTGTCTCTGCCTCTCTGTCCCCCCACACCCACCCTTCAATCCACACACACACCCCTCCCCCCACACACAACCTGCCCCCCACCCCTCTCCCTCTCTCTCTCCCTCTCTCTCTCCCGCTCTGTCTCTTTTTTTCATGGCCAGGAAGAAAGACACTGTAATAACTACAACAGATAAAACCCCCAAGCTCTGCATTTCCTCTTAAGCGAGAGGATGGATGGTGTTGGGTGACAGTGTCGGATGTCTGGGCCTTTCAGATTTGAACGGGGGGGGGGGCCCTCAGTGGTGCGCCTTGTCTCTGGCCAGACCGTGCAAAATGACATTTTAAAGGCACCGTGCCCTCCCCGCGCACAAGTGTGCCAAGAGAGGGATAGAGAGCGGGAGGGAGGGAGGGAGGGAGGGATGGAGAGGGGGAGCGAGGGAGAGGTAGAGCAGGCCCCCAGTGTGTGGCTCTGTGCCAATGGGAGAGTACAGCAGATAGTCATCAGTGTAGCGTTAGGAACAAGAACTGTGCATGGGCTGATCTAAAGGAAGGGGAACGAGAGGAAGATAGAGAGGGAGAGAAAGAAAGAGAGGGAGAGAGATAGACAGAGAGAGAGAGAGAGTGGGTGGGTGTGTGGGGGGGGGGCAAGATTGGGACAGTGCTGGCAGGCACTGGCAGCTGCAATGACTTTGTCTCCCTGCATTACTCTAATGAAGGGAGGATTCAGCCATCCATATCGAAGTGGCGTAGACACACACACGCACACACACACACACACACACACGCACGCACGCACGCACGCACGCACGCACGCACGCACGCACGCACGCGCGCGACACTAAGCGCTCGACAGCAGCTGCGTTGTTTGTTAGTGCACCGTGTCCCGGTGGCTCCAGAGGTTTTGATTTCACCTCCTCTGGCCTTCCCTAACCTCGTCCCCAACCCCTAACCCTCCCAGCAGTTACCAACCCGACCCCCCCTCCTACCACAACAGTGATACCGGAGAGCACACCTTTGCCTTGGCCCTTCCGGAAGAGAGAGAGAGAGAGAGAGGGTTAGGACAGGAGAGGCCAAGAGAGCAGGTGGTGACCCCCTGTGGCTGGGAGAGTATATTATTGACCAAGGGGTCTGCCAACCCCTCCATTGATCGCCTTATTGAATTGCCATGAACCTCAGTTGGCTGGAGACCTCGCGCTGACCCCGGCCAGGGGCGGAGCAGCCAGCAGCCAGCTAGCCAGCAGCCTGCACTGACCCTCACCTCAGCGGGGAAGACTTATGTGGCTTTGACCCCCATCTGGATGGAGGAGGTGGGTGGTAGTGGGAGGTGGGGGTCGTCGATGGGGGCAGTTGGCTGGGCTGTGACCTGAGGTGACCATAGAGCACAGGCCAACAGATAATGTAGCATCCACCCCCCACCACACCCATCCACCCATCCTGTCCAGTCACCTCACGTCAGCCCTGCCTGTAATTTAGAGGGCCAGGGTTGGGTGGTGGGGGGTAGCTGGGAAATGGAGGAGCAGTTCAGAGGTCTGAGAGGCCACATTCGACTGGCCACAGTGACCCTGCTGATGCATTCTGGGTAGCTAGCCCCGCTGGCCCCGGCCCGGAAGACCTTCTCGTATGACCCGGCGGTGTACATCACGTGGAGAAGGGAGAGGGATGGAAACCAGGGGGGGTCGGGGGGTTGGGAAGGGTTATG
This sequence comes from Engraulis encrasicolus, assembly GCF_034702125.1. Classification (NCBI taxonomy): domain Eukaryota; kingdom Metazoa; phylum Chordata; class Actinopteri; order Clupeiformes; family Engraulidae; genus Engraulis; species Engraulis encrasicolus. Next base: position 11,101,870 of record NC_085878.1, read on the forward strand.
AGGGCAAAGAGGATCGGTAAGGGCAGACCGGCGAGACACTAATTCATCTTCTCCAAATTACACCAAAATGCGGCGCCGGATCAATACTCCGGGGTTCACGGCGTTCCCTGATCGGCACTCGAGCGGAGAAGAAGAGCAGCGGCGCGGCCTCGCAGCGGCAGGGGTCTGCTGAGAAATGGATTTATAATGCCGGATGGTGGCATATAATGTGTCGTACAAGACGTGAGGGTTGATAGTCAGAGATGGGGGGGTGGTGGAGTGATTGGTGGTGGAGGGTTACGTGATGTGGAGTGGAGTAATGGTGGGGGGGTTGGAGTGGAAATGGAGTGGAGTGGAGTGGAGTGGAGGGGTTTATGTGATGTTGTATGGAGGAGGAGTAATGGACCGGGTGGATGAGAGGGTGGTGGTTGGGTGTGTACGGTATGTGTTCACTCGCAGTAGCTTCTAGTGTCTCCAGACACACAGAGATGTGCTGAGTGGACGCCTGGCGAAGGCGGGATGGAGGGGTGGGGGTGATAGCGGTGTCCATGGCTTTCGGGAAAAGCGGCCGACAATGGGGCGATTTGTTGATCTGAGAGAGGCGGCACGGAGTTCCTTCCCATGCGATGGAGTAGTGGAGCTGCTCGGATTAGCCTCAGTTCTTCGCTTTATTAGTGAACCCCCGACACACACCAGCACACACTTCAACACACAGTACAGAACAGACACTGACTTCAACGCTTCTTCAGACACACTGACTGACAGTCTTCAGGATGTTCACCATTATAATCTCTCCCACTTCTTTCTTACCTGTCTTCCCCTGTCTCTCTGTCTTGCTCAGTCTCCTTACCGCTCTCTTATTCTCTCCCTCTCTCTCACCTGTCACGATGGTGCGTCTGATCAGGCATCAAACACAGGAATGGCGGGTGTGAAAAACACACACATAAACACAGAGTAGATCAGGATTTGATGTGAAACCTCCCTCTTTCTTTCATACATAGAGATCTCTACCCATTACCTGTTAGTGCCTGCTTTTATTTGTTCGTCTCTTTAAGTGGCAGGCTCCTTACTGTAGGCTTTGCACTGTGAAAAGGTGGGCCGCTTAAACTGTTTGAATTAGGGAGCCTCTCTCCCTCCCTGTCTGTCTGTTGTGTGCTGTAAGAGAGAGATCTGAGGTGAGATTGGCAGCACCCTGCACACCTCTCCCACACTCGTCTCGTCTTGTCTCGTCTTTCTCTTCTCTTCTCTTCTCTTCTCTTCTCTTCTCTTCTCTTCTCTTCTCTTCTCTTCTCGTCTCGTCTCTTCTCTTCTCTTCTCTTCTCTTCTCTTCTCTTCTCTTCTCTTCTCTTCTCTTCTCGTCTCGTCTTTCTCTTCTCTTCTCTTCTCTTCTC
>NC_085878.1:11118239-11123239 GCF_034702125.1 Engraulis encrasicolus
GGTTACTCGGAGGCGAAAAAAAGGAAGAGAGAGGGAGAGAGAAAAGAAAACAGATGAATGTGATTCGATATGATTTATGTATCTCTATGTAAACCACCGCGGGGAAACCCACAGAGCGGTGGTGGAGTGGTGGATGGCACCATCTGGGCACAGTAGTATAACGTGTTTGTGTTTGTGTGTGTTGGTGTGTGTGTGTGTGTGTTGGTGTGCGTGTGTTGGTGTGCGTGCGTGCATGTGGCGTGCGTGCGTGCGTGCGTGCGTGCGTGCGTGCGTTCGTGCGTGTGTTGGTGTGTGCGTGCGTGCGTGTGTGCGTGCGTGTGAAACATCCATATGCGTGCAAGTGCGTGTATGTACAGTATGTTACATTGTGTAAGTATGTGTGTGCGTATAATGCACACACTAACACAGATCCATAGACACATAGACACACACACACACACACACACACACACACACACACACACACACACACACACACACACACTCACACACACACACACACACACACACACACACACACACACACACACACACACACACACACACACACACACACACACACACACACACACACACACACACACACACTCCTGTTGATGTGGTTGAGTGTGTGTCAGCTGGATGTGGCTTGTTTTTGCGAACCGCCCGTGAGGCTTGCCCCTGCTTGCCCCTTTGTCAACCTCCACCTTTGTGCATGTGTTCAGTGGAATCTACACAGAGGGCAGGCGGTACAGTGTGTGTATCAGTGTGTGTGTGTGTGTGTGTGTGTGTGTATGTGTGTGTGTGTGTGTGTGTGTGTGTGTGTATGTGTGTGTGTGTGTGTGTGCTGGGGGGGGGGGTGGGGGGTGGTGGTCAGGGATAAGAGCAGGGCAGAAACATTTAGGTCTTGTCTTCCGAAAACCTGTCATTCAGGAAGCATGAGCAATGACTATCACTATTGCTGCCATCCTCACTTTTGCCTATGCTTTTGTTTACTCCCCTCTTTTAAAAAAAACAACTGAAAAAGAAAAGGAAAAACAAGTGAAGACAAGGAGGAGGAGGAAGGATGATGGATGATGACATGATGATGATGATGATGACATTTGTTGTTGGATACGCCAAATAGACTGTAAAAGAATCTTCAGCCATTCTGAACACGAAATAAGAATGAACGAATTAAACAACAGAACAAAAAATGAGCAGGCAAAGGAGCAGTAACAGCAGCACGCCGGTGTGTAAAAATAGCCCGTCAGTAAGTGTGAGCACGGGGGGGCTAATTGGTGATGTGCTCTCCTGTCTAGTACCAGAATAGCGGAGATGTTCAAGGGCTGCATGGTGGCATCAGCAGGAATCCCTGTAATTCCTCCTGCCACTGTCACCAAGTTTGAGAGTAGATTTTGTTTTTTCTAAAAAGGAGTGGCCTTGGGTAGGAGCTGAGCGGAGGGAGTGATGGTGAATAGAAAAAAAGAACAGGGCTATGTTTAGTGTCTCTCTTTCTGTCTTTCTCTTGCTCTCTCTCTCTCCCTCCGTCTCTCGCTCCATCTCTCGCTCCCTCTCTCCCTATTTTCCTCTCTTTGTTTCCTGTGTCCATTTATGTTGATCGCACTCATTGGATTTACTTATTTCTATACACAGAAGAGACATTATAGCGATTTACTTTATTAACGCTCCATAGCTCAACTTTTCAAAGGGGGTGGATGGAGAGAAGAAGCTCTCTTTATCTTTCTCTCTCTCTCTCTCTCTCTCTCTCTCTCTCTCTCTCTCTCTCTCTCCCTCTCTCCTTCTCCTCCTCCTTCTCCCCAGAGGTTTACTGTCTGAAATGTGCACTGGCCGTTCCCAGGATAAGAGCCTCAGCTTAGCGAGCCGAAAGGAATTCGGCCAGGGCCCATAAAAGAAGTATTTGTGTACCCGAAAGATTTTCGCTTTTTCTGTCCAAATCTTTGTCATTAATGACTTTAGCAAATGTGTAGTGTGGGAGTGCAGTGGAGAGGAGAGGAGAGGAGTGCAGTGGAGAGGAGAGGAGAGGAGAGGAGAGGAGAGGAGAGAGGAGAGGAGAGGAGAGGAGAGGAGAGGAGAGGAGTGCAATGGAGAGGAGAGGAGAGGAGAGGAGAGGAGAGGAGTGCAATGGAGAGGAGAGGAGAGGAGAGGAGAGGAGAGGAGAGGAGAGGAGGAGAGGAGAGGAGAGGAAAGGCTGAGCAGGGTCTTCAAAGGAGCCCTCTAATTATTTATCCAGGATATCCCGCTCTAGAATTAGAGGCCGGGTCACCCATTGGCTTTTAGACATTTCTTTTCAGTCTTCCTCTCTTCCTCCTCTCTTCCTCCTCCTCACCTTCCTCCTCCTCCTCTTCAATCGTGCTGCAAAACAAATCTTTTTTTTTCCCACACAAATCCATTACAGTCAGATGCCTTTCCTATTCATCTGGTTTGCCATTGGTTTATCTCCCACTCCAGTTCTCTGGCATTACGTGACTCTGTTATTTGTGTGCCATAGTGTATATGCAGTATCCTATACATAGCTATTGGTGTGTCTGTGTGACTGTGCCTATTTATTTTTGAGCATACAGTACATACAGTATGATACACACTTATTGGTGTGTCCGTGTGCATGTGCCTATGCATGCAACATATACAGTACACAGTATGTGAAGAGTTCAGATGCAAAACCCCCTAAGTGCCGTTTCAGGAAATAATCTTAATTCATTTTTATTTAAAACAAAGCTATCAAAATTGCATATTTTTTATTTTATTTATGTAATATAACTATTAATATGTATTATCAAGTACATGAATGTAAACCAAACCAACAACGGGATTCTCTAAAAATATAGAAGTGCAGGTCTTCAGAAATGGAGTTAGGGGTTTTTGCATCTGAACTCTTCATATACAGTACACAGTATGTATCCTATTCATAGCTATTGGTGTGCCTCTGTCTGTGTGTGACCATCCTATTTTGGTCCATACAGTATACACAGCATGTATCCGATACATAGCTATTAGCATGTCTGTGTCTATGCATTTGTGTCCTTACAGTATACAGTATGTGTGCTATACATAGCGATTTGCGTGTGTGTGTGTTAAGATGCCTGTGTGATATTTGATCTCTGTGTGTCTGTGTGTATACCGTAGGTCATATGGGCAGGAAAAGGGCACGAGGGCAGTAGTAGTGTTAGCGTTACCGCTAGTAGTAGTAATACTAGTCGTGGTAGTGGTAGTAAGGGGAGGGCTGAGGTGGAAGCTTCTCATTCTCTAGGCATTACATCAGAGGCTGAGCAGGCCCTGCCTGCCTGTGCACATCTCACCTCTCTCTCTCTCTCTCTCTCTCTCTCTCTCTCTCTCTCTCTCTCTCTCTCTCTCTCTCTCTCTCTCTCTCTCTCTCTCTCTCTCTCTCTCTCTCTCTCTCTCTCTCTCTCTCTCTCCCTGGGCAGCTGTCACCCCCACACCCTCACCTCCTCCGCTCTCAAGTTTCCCTCCTCACCCCGTGCTCTCATGCCATCCACGAAAGATCTCATGCCCCCCCGCCAACACATAAACACACACTAAAACACACACATTCACGCACACACACATGCACTCGCGTGCTCACACACACACACAGTCACACAGTGCACAGTGCACAGTGCACAGTGTGTGTGTGTGTCAGTGTGTGTTTTGGTGTGTGATTTTAAACAGTCATGACTTTGAGTGATGTAGTGGCTGGAAGCTCCACCCACCCACTCAGCAGCAGTCAGCCCTCTCTCTCTCTCTCTCTCTCTCTCTCTGTCTCTCATTCTCTCTCTCTCTCTCTCTCTCTCTCTCTCTCTCTCTCTCTCTCTCTCTCTGTCTCTCTCTCTCTCTCTCTCTCTCTCTCTCTCTCTCTCTCTCTCTCTCTCTCTCTCTCTCCTTTCCAGCAAGTCCCCACATGGTGCACCCTTCGCGTGTGTGCGTGTGTGTGTTTGTGTGTGTGTGTGTGTGTGTGTGTCTGTGAATGTCTGTGCTTTTGTCAGTGCTTTTGTCAGTATGTGTGTGAGAGTGTGTCTCTAGTGTCTCCACAAAAACACATGTGTGTGTGTGATTGTGTGTGTAGAGTTCATGCCTCAGGGAAGCAGCGGCAGTGGAGGTGGTAAGGGGTGTGTGTGTTTAGTAGGGGGCTGGGGGGGCAGGCTCCTTTAAAGAATGCTCTTCCCTGGGTGCGACGGTGGGGCGAGCGGGGGGCGGTCGTGAGAGCCGTGGGGCATGTGGCTAATTCCAGGTGGCAGGGAGGGCTTGGCGAGGCCGTGTGGAGCACAGCTCGAGCAGCTCTTGTTTTACCAGGTGCAGGACGGGTCATTACTGAGGTATTTGTTTTCCAGATTACTTTAAAAAGGGACGGGATTAAAGGCAGGTTTACCCACCGCCGCTGCTGCCGCCCCGGCACTGTCAGACCCTGATCCCTAGGTGCGTGTGTGTGTGTGAGTGTGAGTGTGTGTGTGTGTGTGTGTGTGTGTGTGTGTGTGTGTGTGTGTGTGTGTGTGTGTGTGTGTGTGTGTGTGTGTGTGTGTGTGTGTGTGTGTGTGTGTGTGTGTGTGTGTGTGTGTGTGTGTGTGTGTGTGTGTGTGTGTGTGTGTGTGTGTGTGTGTGTGTGTGTCTGGGCCAATGGCCGTCAACTCTTGCTCACCCTGCACTGCTCCCGCCGCTCACCACCACGTCAGCGATCTGTCATGGTGCTGCTCACCGCACACACGCACGCACGCACGCACGCACGCACACACACACACACACACACACACACACACACACACACACACACACACACACACACACACACACACACACCAACTAACCCCCCGTCACCCAAGCCTGGATCTGTCAGCACATGGCTCCTGTGACTGGATTGCATTCACGCTGCGGCTAGCTTCCTGCTAACGCTAGGCATGTTGGTCTAGTTGCCGGGGCGATAGAAGGCAGAACTAATGGCTCTCCTAGTTGCTGGCCACGTGAAGTCAATATTGTTTCTCATTTATTTATTTATATATTTCTTTATTATTTTGTTTTCAAATATTTAT
>NC_085878.1:11128239-11135739 GCF_034702125.1 Engraulis encrasicolus
GGGAGGTGGCCGGAGAGCAGGAGAGGAAGGCAAGAGAGGGCAAAGGGAACGCAAGTTTTTTTTTTTCTTCCTCTCCGGCCAGTTCCTTGGTCTATTGTGAAGCCAACTTTGAGAGCCTTTTTGTATCCGTTTTGTTCCTGTTTCTCCCGACTTCACATCCACTTTGCCCTCTTTCACCTCGTCCCTGGTAGGGAGGGAGGAGCGGTGCGATGACTTTGTGCCTTTTGTGTTGTGGACTATGAAGCCGTTACCGACATTTGGCATTACAAAAAAACACGTTTTCTTTCATGTATTATTATTCATTATTATATTTCCGTAGGCTTCACACTTTATTTTATTTCACTTTATTTTGTCTTTAAAGACCTCCCTGTTTGTTTCCTAGTCACTACTGTACTCTAATTCATTAACGGACCTATCTGTAAGACAGTCCGACATCATTAGAGGCAGTTTGATGATCCATTCAGCCCATCACAGTCTAGGCCAGAGCCAGAGTCAGGCGCAGGGCCTTGGCGGGTGGTCCGGTAGGGGAGCGTCTCTTAGGAGGGGGTTACAGTGAATCTGGATGAGCCGAGCTCATTACAACCAGCAGGGCCCCCCAACCACCCAAACTCATGACATGCCGTAGCATCAGAGAATCGGGGATTAGCGCAACCAGAGGGCCTTGTCGGGCATTAAACCGGACTTAGCGTAAAGGAGAAGAGACGTCTCCATACATACATATTTGTGTGTGTTGTTGTGTGATGATGAGTGTTTGTGTGTGCGTGAGAGAGAGAAAGTGTGTATGCGTGTGATTAATTGGGCCGAGCTAGGGAGGTGAAGCCTCCTCGCTCAGCCGGAGGAGTACAATGCTCGCTCCATCAATGAACACGTCCCCAGTGCAACATCAAAGGGCCCTCCCTGCTTTATCAATAGGAACCCTTCCTTCCCACATCTTCCTGTAACTTGCTTAGCATTTACGCCATTGATTTTCCAATAAGCGCCCTAACCCTGCGGTGGCCGGGGTGTGTGATGGCTGACTCCAGGCCCCCCCTCCGCCATCCCTCCCAACAACCACTACTGCCTCGGACCCACCCCCCAAAGCGCTGAGGATCAGCCCAGCAGTTCACCCTCAAACCAGTGGGAGGTGGTGCTGAGAACCTCTTAGCGTTTTTTTTCACCCTAAGGCGCTCCTACTGTAACCCTCCAAAGGTACAACCTGAGTACTACCTCAGAAAAGAAGGTTGTTTTTCAGCCACCTCCTCCCATCCTCTAGACCTGCTGCTCTCTCTGTTACGCACAAACTGTATTTTTCCAACTCCCATATAAGCCCACTTTTCACTTAAACCTCCATCCCACCATACCTCACCACCCATACCAACTCCTTCAACACCCCACACACACACCACCCCTACTAACACTTTCTCCTCATATCCCCTCCTCCATCTCCCAGTAACACCCAACCAGTAGGTTCCTCCACCAAGGGGCCCAAGGAGGTCAGGGCCACACCCTATGGGAGTTCTCAGCTGGGGCCGGCCCCAGAGTTAATTCCCCAGGAGACACTGGTAGAGCTGGGGGCCTCTAGAGGCCGAGGCAGGGGCTGGGGCCAGGGCCAGGGGGCCCTCAGGCAGGTGATTGTGCGTGCTTATAATCAGATGGGTTCTTAGCCTTTAATTCCCCTTTCGCTCGGCCGCTAAATCCCACCTAATGAAAGGCCCCATAAATAAAAAACTTATCTCATTTTCCATCCCCTTTCCAAATGACAACCAGACCCACTCGCTCTGACAGGGTTCATTAGGAACCGGGCTCTTTTTTTTAATTGGCAAAACCTTATCTGCTTTGGTTGAGGAGGATGAAGGCCCGGGAGCAGAGGCAAATATGTTTTCTATTCCGCTAATGGATTTGGAGACGGTAGAAGTGTGCTCTATGTTTCTTTGTATGCCTGAGCAAGACCATAAAAGTGTGTCAAAACAGTATCTGGTCCAAGGGTTGTTTATGTTGTTCAGGCACAGGCTCTGTAGAACTTCAATGAAAATGGAAGGATGCCATGAGTGGAACAGTAACAACCGTCCCCCTTTTGTCTTCACAATTGTCTCCCTCTCCACTTGTGTATTCGCGTGTTGAGGACTGGGCAGGCTTTTGGAATGCATTTTTTTGTTTTCTAGACAGTATTATCAGAGATAGTAGAGAGAGAGAGGTTCCATTGGCCCATTGTTTCCGGGTTCTATTATTGGGGGGGAAATCCCCCTTTAGGCAGACCTGAGGACTGTTCTATTCAATGCTAGGAGCATTATGACACGCCCCTTTAGGCAGACCGGAACCTGGTCACGTTAGGTGCCCATAGAAACCTATTATGTTGGCATATCTCTATATACTTAAAGAATCTCTGGTATTATTTTGACTCATACTGATACAAGACCTCCTCCACACTGATCAAAGGAAGAGGCAGCCTGAGGTTTAGAGAATTGCACACCAAGCTACGAAGGGGCAGTAGGGCCCTCACCCGTTACGAACATAAAGCAGTGACAAAGGAGCCATACCCTGGTAGTAGGACCACGGCTTGTGATTCATCGCTTATGATTTGTGAACGATTAAAAACATCTAGTGCACCACAAATAATCTGTGTACATAACTACGTAATGCCACAGGTCCTACTCCCACCACCAGCCCATCCTCCTGCCCTCCCCTCCCCTCCCCTGCCCTCTGTGGTCCAGTCTGGCCCGATCTGCGTCTCTCTGTCTGCCTCCACTCCAGTCTCGTGAGTGGCTCGTAGAGACACACGCTTTGTCCTGCAGCTCTAAACAGGTGTCACTTTGCAAGGCACGCAAGAAAAGGCAAGCGGGCTAGACCATCAACCGACAAACGGTATTACATCAGCGCTCTCCATCTGCGACTCGGAGACTCCAGACAATCCTATTGCACATCAGTGGCCGCAGCACATTATTAAATTAGTCCATCTAGATTTTAAAGGGCAATCCTGTTTTCAGTAAGCATGGCGCACGGGCAGCTAGTCCGTGACAGCCAGTTTGGGCCACCACCCAGATCGCTTGACTGAGTGCGTGTTTAGCAAAACATTCATAATGGGCGAGTGCACAGACAATTGGAATTGCACGGATGTGACTGCGAGGGAGGTAAAGACCCGAGATTGGTTTAACGTAGACTTAAAGGGTTTCAAACTGGGTAGAAAAAGGCAGTGGAGTCTAGAGGTGGAACAGATTGAGCTGATTAAAGCTTAGGGCTACGCTTATTTTCATCCTTCGCCATATATTCTTAAACCCATACTCGTTCTACCGTTACATTCCTAATGCTCTTTGTTTGTGTACAGGCAAAACAAAGCAGCGCCACTGGCATAAAATGGCTGTCACCTGCTCTGCACGTACCGCAGACGCAGAGGGTGGAAAAGCCATAAAATATTTTCTTTCCTGTTTTTATTGTGGACAACTTTATAGACAATCGCATATAACAGACCATTTAAATAATTGTACTCTTCCATTATAATTCAAACCAGACACATAATATGTTTAATGGATTTATTGTCAGCATTTGTGTGAGGGCGCAATACACTTTCTCCCACTTACCTACATGGAAAAAGGAAGAAAGAAAAAAATTGAAATTGCAAACAGCAAGAAATGTAAATATATGTAAATATGTAGAAAGGGGGTGGGGTGGGTAAGAGCATTGTTTGACTGCACCTCCAGTTTGTGGAGGTAGACGGGGAAGAGGTGGAGCCATGGGGGGCGGGGAGTTAAATTTTCATCAGACATTCATGAAGAGGGAGACAGACATTATCAATCTCCCCAGCCAAACCCTCCACCATTAATATGTTGCAAGGCTGCAGTGCTGAGGGGGAGCTGGGTCTGAGGATGGGGAGAGGAAGGAGAAGGGGAAGGTTGTGTGGCAGAGAGAGACAGTGTGTCTGATGGCCACTGAAATTTGCATCCCTAAGTAAATAAGTAAATAAATCAAGTTGCAGGCAGAGAATGTGCTAATCAGGCTAGACATGGCGGTTAGCACGCTACCGGGAAACTTTGCTCATGTAATATTCAGCATAGCGAGGTGAAAGGGCAAGCCAGAGTTATTGGTTTCCAGCCCGGTCGCTCCCCCTCCTTTAATCAATGCCGCCTGCATCCCTTTAATAAAATTATTAGCTCAGCAGTATCTCCCCGCTATCATTTTTATCTCCTGGCTGCTCTGAATTGTGGCCTGGGCCGGGTCTCTCTGGTCTCTCAGAGCACTGCCGGGCCCCCATGAAGCGTCCAGCTCTCCCATTTATTATTGCAGAGAGAGGGAGCTGCTGCTGCTGCTGCTGCTGCTGTTGTGTGTGTGTGTGTGTGTGTGTGTTTGTATGTGTATGTGTGTGTGTGTGTGTGTGTGTGTGTGTGTGTGTGTGTGTGTGTGTGTGTGTGTGTGTGTGTGTGTGTGTGTGTGTGTGTGTGTGTGTGTGTGTGTGTGTGTGTGTGTGTGTGTGTGTGTGTATGTGTGTTTGTATGTGTATGTGTGTGTGTTTGAAACCAGGCTGAGCGTGGAGGTTATTGGATGCCAGATCTAAACACAGCTGCATTTCGGTCCCAGCCCAGCTGGTGTATTTTGGGTTGTAGATTTATGGCCTCGAGTCCCCCACAGCACTACCCTCACAGCCCCAGCCCCAGCCCCAGCCCCAGCCCCAACCTCTACCCTGCACTGCCTTCCTCCAGCTACTACCACCACCACCACCACCACCACCACATCTTCCCACACCAACACTCCTGGGCTTTTATGTTTTGTATATACACAGGCGCACAAATAATTACCCGGGAAAATGTGTTCCATCAATGCGAAGGGTACTGGACAAGGTCATTTGCCCCAGCCATATGCACTCTGCCGCTTTGAATTGGCCGAGGCTGGAGCCAGAGCACATGCACATGTATGCTCTCTGCTGCGGAGGGGAGAGGCAGGCAAGAAGACAGGCAGGCAGCACAACCAAGTCCTTCTCCTGTGCTGCCTGCCTGCGTGGATCTTGAGTGCATGTGTGTCCTCCTCTTCGCTAGTTCCTCTTTTCTCCTTGTGCCTAATTAACTCGCTCTGAGTCTTTTTAAACCCATTATGTCTCTTCTCGGTGTCCCCGACTGAAGATTAATTAAAGAGGATCTATATGATTTGCAACATGTAAGATGGGGTGGGGGATGGGGTGTTGTTTGGGAAAGGTGAAAGATGAAAGATGGTAACTTGCTGATTTGACAGGAAGTGGCATCTTAGATGGCTTATTAGTGCTAGGCTGAGGTTTTGTGTTTAAGTACCTAATCTAACCTAATGAGCACTCTGTCATTTCCTGCATTAGATCTTCTCCTGCTTTTGTCCCCCCCCCCCTCCCCCTCCATCCTCATCCAGCCTGCTCTACTCTGCATCAGATGTGCTCTCTCCTGCTCGAGTACTCACAGTTCATTCGCTGAGATGCTTTTAATCTCTCCCCATACGTGGTAAAATAGCGACAAGACTAATGTGAGCGCTCGCATAGAGAGCCTTTTACTTTGTGTGTGCTGGAAATGTCATAAAAACCTCACTGTGCGCGTACACTCTTCTCTTTGTTTGCTAAGCATTTACTTACCCACTGTTCTCTCTCTCTCTCTCCCTCTCTCTTTGTGCTGCAGGCCTGGATGCGATGAACGCCTCATGTAGGCTTCAGCATGGACAGCTGTGAGTCTCCCGTGGTTTCTGGGACAGACGATGGGCTCGGTTCCTCCGCCACCTCCCAGCAGCAGCAGCACCAACAACCACAACAACAGCAGCAGCAGCAGCAGGAACACAACCCTACACAACCCTGGAACGAGCTCTCTAGCTCACCGGTACCGCTCCCTCCCTGCAGTCAGCCACCCTCTTCTTCCCTGGAGCCCCTGTCTCTCTCTGCCCCTTACCCCTCCCAGCTCCACAGCCCCAGCGCATCTCCAGAAGGTGTGAGCGATCCGCAGCAGCAGCAGCAGCAGACACTGACCACAGATCAGCCAGCCAACGACAGCTCACGGAGAGAGCGGCTCAGGGAGGACGAGCAGGAGGGAGGGAGCTGCGACGAGGACGACGAGGAGTTGGAAGACTTGGACGAGATGGAGATCGACAGCTGTTTCCCGAGCCTGCAGCCCTTCCCCGGCATGGCCATCGCGCCCAGCGGAGGCGGCATGCCCACGCTCCTGTGCCAGCAGCCCAACCAGCGGAGGGGCGTGGCGGAGAGCGGCAGCGAGGAGGGCGAAGAGGAGGAGGAGGAGGAGTGCAGCGATGTGGAGAACCTGGCTGGAGAGATTGTCTACCAGCCCGACGGCTCTGCCTACATCGTGGAGAGTCTCAGCCAACTGATCCAAAGCGACGGGGGCATGCCGCCCGGCCTGCTGCCCACAAACTCTCTCCCCAGCTCGGGGAAGCCGGGTGAGCCGGCCGGGACCTCGTCCTCCGTGTACCCCCAGATCATCAACACGTTCCACATAGCCTCGTCGTTCGGGAAGTGGTTCGGCTCAGACCAAGGCTACCCCAATACCTCAACCCTGGCAGGCCTCAGTCCTGTCCTGCACAGTTACCGCGTCTTCGATGTGCGGCACAAAAGCAACAAGGATTACCTGAACAGCGACGGGTCTGCCAAGAAGTCCTGCGTATCCAAAGATGTACCAAACAACGTGGATTTCTCCAAATTCGACGGGCTGGCCCTCTACGGCAAGGGGAAGCCCATCCTCATGTGTTTCCTGTGCAAGCTGTCCTTCGGCTACACGCGCTCCTTCGCCACGCACGCCGTGCACGACCACCGCATGACGCTGAGCGAGGAGGAGCGGCAGATCCTGGGCCACAAGCAGGCCTCCGCCATCATCCAGGGCATCGGCAAGGACAAGGAGCCCCTCATTAGCTTCCTGGAACCAAAAAATAAGAGCTCGGCGCCCACGCCGCCCGCCCACATGCCCGTCAACTCGGGCCAGAGCTTTTACGGCACGTTCAGCGGCGTGCACCTGGAGACGGGCAACAGCGGCGGCGGCAACGGCAGCAACAACAGCGGTGGAAATGAGCTCCACCTCGGAAAAGACTCCGACGCGAGTCTACAGCAGCAGCAGCAGGCTCAGCTGGGCTCCCTGCTCGGCATCGGGCCACTCGGCAGCCCCAAAACCCCCACCCTCACCTCCACCCCGGGCCCTGCCAAAGACTCCAGCACCCTGCCCAAGCTGCAGGGTGGGAGACCAGAGGGGCCCTCTGGGAAAGAGGGGACTCACAGAGGGGAGGACGGGGAAGGGGCCGGCGGCTGCGAAGGCAAGCCGCATCTCCCAGGCATGGAGATGGGCTCCGAAGAGGATGAACTCTTAGAAGAAGAGTTGGAGGACGAGATGGAGGACGAAGGTGGTTCAAGGGCCTGCGCCGGTGGTGGCGGCAGCAGCAACAGCATCGGCGGAAACGGCAGTGGTGGTCAAGCAGGGGAACCGGCTCTCTCAAACCAAAGCATTTCCAAATCTCCTTTATTAATGCCTAGTAGCGCTCTCCAGCCACCCAGCACCTGCCCGTCTGCAGCCAGCCCCACGC
>NC_085878.1:11148239-11150739 GCF_034702125.1 Engraulis encrasicolus
TCCACCCCTCTCCTCTCCTCTCCTCCCTCTTTTTCTCTGTAAGGGATTGAGAGTTGCCGGCTTTTTATGAATGGTCCCTCCGTTCTGCTGATGTTTTTACGGCACGGCTTCCTGTCCGCAAGGTCTTTACGCCGGGAGAACATAACGGTAACGGAGCAAAATCGTTTTTCAACACTCCATTAAAGGGAAAGGTGTGACCGCTCTCCCATGTTGCCCATTAAAGCGGAATAGGGGGAAAAGGTGCCGGGGATGGGGATGGGGGGATGAGGTGAGGGAAAGGAGGAGGGATGGGGAGGTGAGTTAGGGGGAAACAGCCTCGGGATTGGCCAGAGAGAGAGAGAGATTGAGAGCGCTCTTGAGAAGGTCCACTCGCTGATGATGGTGGAGTGAAAAAGAGGGGCGCAGGAACTCGACGGCTCAGTCACTGGGATGTCAGTCAGAGAGCTTTACTTAAAGGGCCTCCCGCCACTACACATGCCCAGACATGCCGTCGGGGTATTTACGAATACCACAATGACTCAAATATGTAACGCAATCTGTGTGAGGCTCGTGTCTGAGGCTATGGAGGCAGAGAGGCAGAGAGGGGCCTCGTTTCTCCCCAGGCGCCTCTCACCCTCGCCGGGTAAGAGTTACACAGAGCTAGGCAGAGCTCCAGAAACTCCAGTGCACTCACCTCATACAGTCTACTCAACTATACAATGGCACAGGCATACAGATGATGCTTGCTTCTGTCTCCTCTGCCAGTCTAGGTAGTTAAGTCAAGTAGGTTTTATTGTCAATTTCTTTACATGCACTGGTCATACAAAGAATTTGAAATTACATTTCTTGCTTTCCCATACAGACATAGACTAATTAAGGTAAGGACATAGACAGTATAGACATAGACAGTACTTATACATGGACTTAAGACAGTATGGACATAGACAGTGCTCATACAGACATTTAAAGTGCAAGACTGGACAACAGAAGACTTGTAGAGGACATACATTAAGAGGTATTTGTTGTGTTTTTGTGCTTTTCCTAAAAAGAGTCCTTTATAGCGTTCTGACATGGTAATAGTAGCATTTTGAAGAAAATAAATATAAAAAGGTCTGTCAAGTACACCAGCAGCAGTGTGTGTGTGTGTGTGTGTGTGTGTGTGTGTGTGTGTGTGTGTGTGTGTGTGTGTGTGTGTGTGTGTGTTTGTATGTGTTTAGTGCAGGTAGAAGGTGCGGTGTGCGTCTTGTGTGTGTGTTCGTGTGTCTGTGTGTGTGTGTGTGTGTGTGTGTGTGTGTGTGTGTGTGTGTGTGTGTGCACTGTTTTTTAAAAACATGACCGTGTTGTGCTCGGTGAGGGGGAGGAAACGGAAGACACGGTTCTTTGTGTCATTTTTTTAATACGGAGCAGTTGACGGAGGCTTAACTATGTTCAACACATCCTAGCGCGATCATTTTTAAGACTTAAGCTGCTTAACATGGCTGCTCAGCTTTGCCGGGGCACATGGATGGATCCTGGAGCGGAGAGGATTCTGGGAAGAAACAGAGAGAGAGAGAGAGAGAGAGAGAGAGAGAGAGAGAGAGGAGTGCAGGCATGTACAGTATGCATATCCATGCATTACTCGGGCCTTTGCCCTACGGCGTCGTTCTGTGCTTTGCATGAGGAGTAGCTATTCCCCCTTCACTTCAACACAGCACAAGGCTGAGACCGAGAGTGTCTCCACAACTCACTAACTAAGATGTTCCCAAGTTTGACAAGAGTTATGGCCATGTTTTTACGACCTCTCCTCCGTGTGATTAGCGCATGATAAGTACATGGTGCTGAGGCCACAAACACTGTCCCGGCTCCCTGGCTTTTTGCCGCCGCGGACAGACAGGCCAGACCGAGAGTGTCACCCCTACGGATTTACGGCCCTGGAGAAGAGGCGGCTGACAGGACAGAACCTCATGTCATCGTGGAGGCCCACAGGCGTGGTGTGGAAGAACAGCAGCACGGAGAAATGAAGTGAGAGGAGCAATGACAGACAGCTAGGAAGAGGAGAGGGACATTGACAAGAGGAATATGATGGAGGATGGAAGAAAGAGAAGGAGAGGAGAGGGAGAAACGGAAATGAAGAAGAGAGGAGGAGGAGAGGGTGAACCCGAGAAGAGCAGATGGAGGGAGAGGAGGAGAAGAGAGGGAGAGAGTAGGCGAAGGAGACGAGAAGGAGAACCAACAAGAAAGGAAGGGAGAAGAAGAATGGGGGACAGAGGAGAAGAGAGGCAGCAAGAAACAGAGAGAAAGAGACCCATGGAAGAATACGAGAGGCGTAGAGCAGGAAAGAGGGAGATGAGAGAAGAGAAGAGAAGAGAAGAAGGGAAAATGGTGTTCACTTATTCCTTCCCACACCCGACAAGAAATCTGATGCGAGGCAGCACTGCATTTTTTTAGCCTCTTTTTTGGTTGGGGGAGAAAATAAATCATCAAGTCAGCATAAACAGGGCCGTAAGATGTGGGAGATCCTTGGGACACTTCACCCAAATCA
>NC_085878.1:11155739-11163239 GCF_034702125.1 Engraulis encrasicolus
GTGTGCGTGTGCGTGTGTGTGTGTAGGTGGGTGGCTATAAGACTATATAGGCTCACAGGCCTGTCAATAAAGAGAAAGAGGGACAACACCCTTTGCAACCACTCCCCCCCTTCTCTCTCTCTCTCTATCTTTCTGTCTTTGACCTGCGGTCTGCCAAGCTCAGCAGGGTGGCATAGCATACCCCTACTAGTGTGTGTGTACATGGGCGTGCGTGTGTGCGTGCGTGCCTGCGTCCGTGCGTGTGTGCGTGCATGGGTGCGAATGGAAGCCCCCTTGATCCTATTAGCTGCTGCCTGATCACCAGAACCAAAGGTCTAGGTCCAGTGACTTCTTAGGCCAGAAGAGAGTCTGCCAGAGAGCCCTTAGGGATCACTTAGGGATCAGTCTTAGAGACCCTCCCTGGGGTAATTACGGTAGGCTTGCATTCAGAGTGTGCCCAGGGTTGCCCAGTCTGCCCACATAACAGGGCACTGTATTGCAGGCTCTATCACTAAGCAACGTTGCAGGAGACACATGGCAACTGTATGCCCACACGTGCCTAGATGAGATTTTGTTTGTGTGTTAGCCGTCTCTTTTGTTTTCTTGGGGGTTTTTTTACCTGTGTGCCTTCCCGCTCTTTTGTTGCACTGTGTGTGACTAGACTTCGAGACTCCTTTAATCTGACATTCTTTTCATCTCCTCCCCAAACACCGCCCGCAACCCCACACACACACTCGTCTAACCCCACCTCATTTCCAACATCCCTCCTCCTTTTTCCCCCTTTTCTCTCTGCGCTCTTATCTTCCCAAAATGAGCAAACATGATCAGGAGCTGTCACACGCAAAACAAACGTTGTGTGGATAACAGGTCAGTGGGTGGTCCGACTCAGGGCTCTGCATAAGGTTAAATAGCTTTAATCCAACCAGCGCGCAAAAGCTAAACATTCGCCCTCAGCCAAGTCCTCCTACTCCTCCTCTCTTCCTTCTCATCTCTCGCTCACTCACTCTGTCTGTCTCTCGTTCTCTCGCTCTCATTCTCTCTCTTTCTTCCTCTCTCATTCACTGTAGGCCCGTATCTTCCTCTACTCTACAACTCAAAGGTTTTCCTGAACCTCCCTAACCCCTCTTTCTTTCTTCTTGCTTTGTTCTCTTTCTTTCTTTCTCTGTTTATTTCTTTCCGATTTGTCTCACAATTTTTTTTTATTCAGATTTTCCCCTGTTCATTCTTTCACTTTTTTCATTCTATCATTTCTTTCTTTCATTCTTTCTTTCTTTCTTTCTTTCTTTCTTTCTTTCTTTCTTTCTGTCCTTCTTTCTTTCCTTCTTTCTTTCTTTCTTTCTTTCTTTCTTTCTTTCTTTCTTTCTTTCTTTCTTTCTTTCTTTCGTTCATGTTCCTTCCTTCTAACCCTCCCTTTGTCCTTCAGTCCTCTGGAGTGATTTCTTGCAGGGCAGGACATATTTTCTGCTCGCTGGCTGACTGATTTGTTCACTCCCCACAACTGATCTGTGTTCCATAAAACACCTCATGAAGGATAAACACAGAAACTTGGCAAAGGGCGCTGGCCAACAACACGGCTCTTTTTCAAAAGCCATTGTTTCTGCCCTGGTTGTGACAATGCGCACGGACAGACAAGCCTGTCCTTTGTTCCTTTTATTTCTTTCTTTCTTTTTTTTCTTTTTTTTTTTTGCTGATGAGAATTATTGAGGGCGCAATTACATCGTCCAGACATCAACTTCGCTTGGAGACATTGACCAGAGGGCCTCTTTTTTAGATTAGTCTAATCAGTGTTTTATCGAAACAGTGCCAGCCTCAATCTTGTAAAGATGATATTACACAGCCATATCAGTTTGCATTCGTCTATCTGCCCCCCATCCTTCTCAGTGGCATATAACTAAGAGATTGCAACGCTTCCCCCAACCCCCCCCCCACCCCCCTTTCCCCCACCCTCCCAATCTTCAAAAAGAGCAAGGGACTGATAAGCGGTTCATTTAATCAGCCCGCTCTATGATTTAGTGTTTGGTTTGCATGTGTTTTGTCAGTCAAAGTGAAGTCAAATGACAACCCAGAGCTGATTGGCTCAGTGTCATAAACTCCACCCCCTCAATGCAGTCACCGCCTGAATTTACAGGAAGGAAGGGCATGCTTCTCTTAACATGGCCACGAGCAGGTTGGCCTGCAGGCTAATGCAACCGGCCGCCAGATCAATGGTCCCTTTGACAGGGATGGACATGTGACTCCTAGATCAGAAAGCAGAGAGGACAGAGAGGGAGACTGAGGTAGAGAAAGGAAGAAAGGCAGAGGTTCAAGACTCATGAGAGAGAGAGAGAGAGAGAGAGAGAGAGAGAGAGAGAGAGAGAGAGAGAGAGAGAGAGAAGGGAGGAATAGAGAGATGATAAAGGATGGCTCACCAAAGTCAGTGGCATTAATACATCAGTGGCTCAGTGGCCAGATTAAAGTCCTGGGAGTGGTGAAAGGCAGGTTAGCATGCTCCTCTGCTCTGTATTCAGCAGGGACCTGGAGAGAAGGGGAAAGAGGAGGAGGAGAACTGGAGGAGGGAGGGAACAAGGAAGAGGGAGGGATGGAGAAGAGGAAGAGAGACAGAGAGAGAGAGAGAGAGAGAGGCAGCGAGAGAGATGGAGAGTGGAATGAAAGGGTGGAAAGTTGCGTGTGTTTAGGTTTGGGTCTGCTGAGGAGGGTCTGGGGAGAGATAAATACTGCAGGAAAATGGGGTTGTGCACCTCACTGTTTTAATTCCCCTCGCCGGCTCCAGCGCTGGCCCCCGATCCTCGGAGAGTTCACCCCAAGGGTTAAAGAGCTGTCCAGCACACCGCAGCACACCGCAGCACACCACCGCACCTCTCAACTGTGTCCAACTGCAGACACCTGCAAGGTTATATAACCCCACAAGCATAACCGGAAACTTCCTCAGAAAAGCCCATAAGCGGTCCATCTGGTCACGTCCCGCAGTTGGCAAGGGACATCATCACTGGTCGACGAACAGTACTGGACTGGAACTGGACGGCTGGCTGGGAGTCCCGGCGGCATTGTTTGTTATTACACACCAAAAAAAGAGGGCCTCATCCCATACGAGCAGTGGTCCCAATGCCCACAAGTCAAGCAGATGGGATTGAACTTTTAAACCGGGTTGGGGAGGAGGGAGGAGGGTTGGGATGGGATTCCCCGAACTAAGGTCCTATTCGTGACGAGGTTAAAGGGAAATAAATTGGGGGAAAAAAGGAAAAGTCCGCTTTTGACTGCACCCTCCTCACCCCCCGTCCTCTCTTTCTCTCTTTCTCTTTTTTTTAACAATGGACGTCCATCCAAGCGTCTTATGTTTGGCCTAATTGCCGTGCACCGGAGTGCAGGGTTAGCACTGGGAGCTGTAAATCTATCAGTGTTATGGGGGCAATGTTCTCTCCAGATGTAGACGAGAGATTTCATCCCTTTGTAATTAAGCAGTTCAGCTCGGGGTGTCATATGGTTTTTATTGGGGGCCCTCTGGAAAAAATCATTTCGCACCTTGTTTTCTCATCATACCCCTTTTATTCTCAACGAAAAAAAAAGAAAGAGAAAGAGAGAGAGAATAAGAACTTTTAAGAAGAAAAAAGGTGGAAGGTTTTTTTTCTTTTCTTTTTTTTGAAAGGAACGGAGAAGAAAAATAAATCGCAGCAGAAAGGACTAGGCCATATGGAAATGACGGGGGGATATTGATTTAAAGGGCTCGAAGGTTGAGGGCAAACAGAGGTCAGCAAACTTGCAGGTAATCAAAGAAACCTGCTCAAAGTCAGAGAGAGAGAGAGAGAGAGAGAGAGAGAGAGAGAGAGAGAGAGAGAGAGAGAGAGAGAGAGGCCACGAGGGAGGGGGAGTGATGTGGAAAAAAAGAAGAAATATAGGAATTCAATTAGAATCATGCATATATCCTCCATTCCCTCTAGCACCTCCTCTATACCTACTCCACCTCTCCCCTCACCTCTTCCCTTCTTTACCTCCTCCACACCTCCACCCAGCCCCAAGTGTTATCTTCCCCTCTCCTCGTCTCTTTTCTCCTCTCATCTCGTCTTGTCGCACCTCGCCTCGCCTCGCCTCGCCTCTGCTCCTCTCCTCTCCTCTCCTGTCCTCCTCTCTCCTCTCCTCTCCTCTCCCTCTCCTCTCCTCTCCTCTCCTCTCCCATCCTCTCCTATCCTCTCTGCACCGTGTCCCCTTCCACCTGTGCTCCACTTTAAGCTCATTAGGAAGATGAGGGAGACAGTGGGGGGTGTGGTGTGTGAGGGGGGTTGAGGGACACAGGCGGTCGGGCAGGCGCTCAAACTTTTTTTTTCAAGGGCAACTGTACCAGCGTCTCTATAGTCGGCAAGTTTATTGGCCCTCACTGCTCCACTCTGCTCTCCCAGAGCCAAGCTAGCTATCACTTCAAATGGGAGAACACTGTAAAAAAAGTCAGGCGACAGTGGAGGTGCGGTTGGCGTGTGTGCGTGAGTGCGTGCGTACCTGCTTGCGTGCGTACGTACGTGCGTACATGCTTGTGTGCGTGTGCATGTACGTGTGCATGTGTGTGTGTGAGTGTGTGTGTGTGTGTGTGTGTCTGTGTGTGTGTGTGTGTGTGTGTGTGTGTGTGTGTGTGTGTGTGTGTGTGTGTGTGTGTGTGTGTGTGTGTGTGTGTGTGTGTGTGTGTGTGTGTGTGTGTGTGAGGTGGGGGGGACCTTTGTCGCTACAGTTCTCTTCTTATGCAGCCCAAGGCCCCCCACCCGCAGCTACATGGCAAACTTTGAGGTCAAATCCTCAGAGGTGTTTTTTTAATAGTCGCAGCTGCTAAAAGGAAAGAAGGAAAGAGCAGAGAGTAGGAGGAGGAGAGGGAAGGTGAGGGGAGGAGAGGAGAAAAAGCTTTTGTTCTGTTTTAAGCACTTTCACACATTTGTGTTTTATGAAGGATTTTTCAAATGGCCCCTGTGATTTACGCAGACGCTTGACTCTCGCTTCTCTTCTCTCCTCTCCTTTGCTCCATTCCTCTCCTCTCTTTTCCTCGCCGGGCTGAGATCAGACTCGCAGACTGGAGCGGAAGTCTTCTCCTTCCAGTATTTTTTTCTTTCTTTCTCCTTCTCTTTCGCTTTTTTTCTGCCTCCATGTCATCCTCCCTCTGCTCCCTTTCCAGATCGACGACTCTCCACCTCTCTATCCACAGGCGTTCATCATCATCATCATCATCATCATCATCATCATCATCATCATCATCATCATCCTCTCTCTCTCTCTCTCTCTCTCTCTCTCTCTCTCTCTCTCTCTCTCTCTCTCTCTCTCTCTCTCCGCCTCCGCTTTCATAACGTCACCACATGCGATCAGCACGAGGCCCTAAAATTAGGGCCCTGCTGTCGTATGATTTAAACTCCACACACACACACACACACACACACACACACACACACACACACACACACACACACACACACCGCCTCCACCATCTCCGCCACCGCCACCACTCGAGCGATTATTTCTGTCACTCCTCTGGAATTTCCTTAATTTATACTCGTCGGCTTGGAGTCCTCTTGTTTGTCTTAATTTAAACCAGAAGTAACCGTCTCTGCCACTGTACAAGTCGAGGTTTCCCACAGACGGATTTTATTATCTTATTTATATATTTATTTGTCTATTTTCCCTCTCCGCCCCCCTCTCCTCCCCTCCCCTCCCCTCCAACCACCCCTAGTGCAGATTGGGAGATCTCATATGCAAATGACTATTCAAATCATCGTTATATTAAATTAAGCCTGGAAAGGAGAGAGCGAGCGCGGTATTAATGAGCTCTATGAACCAGGCTTTATTAAATATTTGTTGATGTTGCAGGGCGGGCTGGAGTGCGTGTTAATTCCAGTGCGGCGGGTCCCACTGGGTTCGCTTCTGCTCTGTTATACAGTACGCACAGGAGGGGAGGGGAGGGGAAGGGAAGGGAAGGGAGGGAAGCAGAGCGCTGGGGTTTTGTTCAATTCCCCTCCTTCATTCGTCTAGGGCATCTCTCCAACCTGCGGTTTTTGCACACACACACACACACACACACACACACACACACACACACACACACACACACACACACACACACACACACACACACACACACACACACACACACACACACACACACACACACACACACACACACACAGACACACACACACACACACACACACACACACACACAGTCCGTAACCCAGCAGCGTCATTCCACAGATGAGTTATGAAAAGCTGCTGTGAATGCAGTTCTGCGATGATCTGCTCCATATTGGCAGCAAGTGTCTGCTGTCTGCTGCGTTCAGATGGAGATGGGAGATGGGAGATGACTCCCGTGACTGGTGTCTGTGGCCATTTACAATCCCCCTCTTCTTGCCAAGAAAAGTTGCTCACTTCTATCACACATATTCCTTTTTAATGATATGATATATGCCCTCAAACACATGCAAGTTCAGATTCTCTCTCTCTGTCTCTGTCTCTCTCTCTCTCTCTCTCTCACACACACACACACACACACACACACACACACACACACACACACACACACACACACACACACACACACACACACACACACACACACACACACACACACACACACACACACACACACACACACACACACACACACACACACACACACAGGCTATAATTCCAGTCCTCATCTTTCTGATCAGATCTGTCATCTGCCACAAACCAAAGGAATCTTTTGAACTCCTCAAACAGGCGAAATGATGAAATTTTTAAAAAGGGACTGAAGTTTACGGGCTATCAAACGGCATAAAGGGGTCGCAGAGAGGATTACAGAAGGAGAGCACCATGTTATTTGTGTGATCTCGTGTGTTCACCATGAAGGCCCTCCTTTCACACAACGAATGTGACAAGAGGACCTGCTTTCAGCGTCCGTTTTTTCGCCACCACCTCCCCTCCTGTCCTCTTTTTATGTCCAATTTGGCCTGATCAGTCAATTTTCCTCCATTTTAAAACCATTTCTGCCCCTTTTCCCAGCTCATTTGAACTCCGAGAGCTCAAAAAGCATTATGGCGGGATGGTAGAAAATGTACGGCAAAGAAGCTGAATACATCTCCTATCATATTTTTCCTTTTTTTTTTTTTTTTTTGCTCATGACTGGTTATTTAAGAGTGGTTCTTTTAAGTTAAAAGGGGCGAGATAGCCCCGTGGCCAATTTTCCATTGGCGTCAAAGAGTATAGTTATGTAGTTGAGGCCACAATGAGAAGGTCCTGCAAAATGCAGTGCCGAGAGCGAACAGTAAGTCTGTACTCGGTACTATCAGACAGCGTAATTTTACACTCTGCAAAAGAGCGTTGAATTGTAGCCCTCTGCAGGGCGGGTTCGCCATTTGCAATGAAAGAAAAAAGGCCATAGCATTGAATGGCAGACACCTGGATGTTTCTTGCCCCCATCCCCTCCTTTTTTGCCTCTTTCTTGCATAGTGGTGCGTGCGTGCAGCCAAACTCGCAGCACTCGCCTTAACTTCGAAATCATTAAACATGATGAAGCCA
>NC_085878.1:11175739-11178239 GCF_034702125.1 Engraulis encrasicolus
CACTCTTCCTCCCCTTACCCCTCCTCTCCTCTTCCCCTTATCATTTTCTTTCCCTCACTACCTTCTTCTCCCTATGCGAAAATATAAAAGAATGAAACGACTCAGGTCTTGCGTTGCAGCGCCTGAAGCCAGATGGCTATCTGCATGTACCGTAGTCTCCCCCCTTACTGTACTTGTGGCGCTTTTTAAAAGCCCATTACCGGGTCGTATGGGCCCCTCTGATTTACATGTGGCTCGGTCAGAGTATCATGTGTAGCAGGCTAGGCCCTGGCACAGGGAGCGGGGGTGGAACATGTTGTTTGGCTGGCAGGGTGCCATGCACCACCCCACCACAAGCCCCCCCCACCCCCTCCCACTGATTGACCCAAAATGGAGTAGGTTGGGGTCCAGTGACCCATTGCTGCGAAGCATCTGTCACCTGTCCCCCATCACAAAAGGACAGGAGGGAGGGGAGGGGGAGGGCACCGGCGCCATGTCGGTGGTAGTTGTTGTGGGAGATGGGGTGCAGGCATGGAGAGGGATGCAGGCTGTCAGAGACTAATGGCGTTTTGGTAATGCCGCAGCGCTGAATTTAATTTTCGCCCGAGCATATTAATCTTCACAAGTGCCGTTTGACTGAGCAACCCCCACTGTGCACACATACACACACACACACACAAACATCCCCCAAGACACACACACAGACACACACATACACACACACACACACACAGATCCATACACATGCCATTCGCCTAACAAGAACCCTATGGCCCCCTCCGTCAGCTGGCCCACAAGGCCAGCACAGCAATTGTCTGTGTGGCAAGTGACAAATGGCAGGCTGGGAGGTGTCGAGGCAGGGGGGGGGGGGGACTCTTTATGTGGGGGCCGATTTGGCCTCTTGCCTTCAGAGACACGCAAACACATACACACACACACGTATGGGTGTCGGCAAAAGCCAATGCTGTAACCATTTACATTGCTGGGAGTAATTTCCTTGCCCCTTTTAGGTTCACTTTTTGTGTATGCACACACACACACACAGAAGGTGCAGATTGGAAGAGATGGACAGTGAGAAAGAAAGAGACAGAGGAGAGAAAGACAAGAAAGAGGCTGACAGAAAGAGAGGCGGACCATGTGGACTGTTTATAGCAGTAGCTGAACTGGGGCTTGAGGGTTGGAGTTTATAGCTGCCCGACCGCAGGTGTGGATTTTCCACTGGCCTGCCTGTTCTCTCTTCCCATCGTGAAAAACTCTGTGTGGCCTGGCTGACTGACTGGCTGGCTTAGTGGACAGAACAACTGAAGCGCTGCACTCACCCATATACCCACCACCCCTACCACATCACCTCCATACAAACATCTCTAGCACCTCAATGACGTATGCACACTCTCTCTCTCACTCCATCCCTCTGTTCCTCCTCCCTCCATCCCATCTGACCAACTGCTTAGTCTTAACCAGAGAGAGAGAGAGAGAGAGAGAGAGAGAGAGAGGAGAGAGAGAAAGAGAGAAAGAGAGAGAGAGAGATTCTTCCCCTTGATGTGCATTTTTAATTACAGTCCGTCCAGCCTGAGCGCCAGTGGCTTGCCAGTGTTCCAGGAAAGGCAGGTCATGTGTCCGGATGACCAGCGCTTCCTCTCAGGCCAAGCCCAGTGTCCGAACGCCCCGCCCCACTCATTTACCCACCCGCCCCCAGGCCATTTCAAAAAGCCCTTTCTGACAAATGCACCTGAATGCCGGCAGGATTGATCCCGTCTGCCTCCTGTCTGGCTGCCGCGAAAACACTGAAGCGCATTCTTTACCCGTCGTCCTCCTCCTCCTCTCTCCTTTACGTTGCTTTATTCTCCTCTGCCATCCTCTATTTCCCTTTCTCCCACTTGCTTTCCTTTCCCCACTTGCTCTCCCTATAATAATTGCCAGGCAGTGCAGTAGTGTCGTGTCTCTCCCAGCTCGAGATTGGAGGAGGGCTTGTGGTGGAGTGTGAACCGAGCGGCCTCTGGGTTTCTGGGAAAGGGGAAAGCTGGTGAGGAGCTGGAGAGGAGCTGGAGAGTTGCGGTGTGGAGTAGAGAGGAGCAGAGGGCTGAGGTGAGGATGGGAGTGGGAGAAGAGGAGAGAGGAGAGGAGCGGAGAGGAGAAGAGAGGAGGTTATATGAAAAAGACTGTGGCGTGGACAGGAGTGGGAGACGAAGAGAGGAGAGGAGAGGAGAGGAGAGGAGAGGAGAGGAGAGGAGAAGAGAGGAGAGGAGAAGAGAGGAGCACTGGTGCCGTGTGTTGTGGTGAAGAGGGCAGCAGCTGAGGCTAGCAAAGGGCTGATGCGTGGACGGTAGTGGGAGAAGTAGAAAAGAAGAGAGGAGAGAAGTGGTTCCATTTGGTGTGGTGTGATGTGGTGAGGTGAGGAGTGAAGGCTAGCAGGGCTGAGGCGTGGACAGGAGAGAGCGGCAGCAGAGACGAGAGAAGAAGAGCAAGAGAGTAGAAGAAGCGAGCAGGCCTGGAGCTGCCCTCCTAAAGTTCCAGATGGCAC
>NC_085878.1:11180739-11188239 GCF_034702125.1 Engraulis encrasicolus
TGTGCTCAAGCTTTGCCTTGGCCAACCCCAGCCTAACAATAACCCCTCAGCCTTCCCATCCTCTCCAGCTCCCCACCACCCTGTACCAGAGATTCTTTAAGTATAGAGATATGCCATTGTAATAGGTTGCTATGGGCACCTAACATGACCAGGTTCCAATGAAACCTCTCTCTCTCTACTCTCTCTGCCTGTACCCTGCCCCCCCCCCCCCCACACACACACCTCCTCCTCCTATCCCCACTGCTCCTCGGCCACAGCACAGCGTCTGGGCATGTCGCCGCTCGCGGTGGCTAATTTGAAGCAGCCGCTGAACTTGGCTCCCGCCGCAGCTTCTGTGGTGGCGGCTGCTGCTGCTGCTGCTGCTGCTGCTGCTGCTGCTGTTCCCCCCTCCACTGCTGTAACTGAGGAGGGGAGCGATGGATTTAAAGAGGCAGACAGACAGAGAGAGGGGAGAGAGGAAGGAAGAGAGACTGAGAGATTGAGGGAGTTAGACATAGCGAGAGGAAGAGGAAGAGAGAGAACGAGGGGATCAGACAGGACGTGTGTAGGGAGAGATGGAGTGACGGACTCCAGTGATATGGCTTATCTCAATCTTTCTCAACCTTTTTTTAGGCGAGGCACCCTTTCAATTCTTGAACATTTTCAAGGCATCCCAAACCAATAAGCCGTAACATGGCATTGCATCCGATACCACACAAGCTTAGAAAGGTAACACATTTGGAGACGTCACACGACCTACGTTCGAAGTTACAGCTGACTGGGGCGACCTATTTTTACTTTATTGTGCGTAAATGGCAGATGAAAGATTCCACTGACTAGCATTAACTTTATCAATTTAGACAAATATGTATTATATTACATAATTTATGTATCAACCACGTTTCTGCGGCACCCCTGAGGTGGGCCCGCGGCACCCCAGGATGCCCCGGCACCCCTGTTGAGAAACACTGGCTTATCTCACGATGCGAGACTCCTATCCCATTGGGAGCATTGGCCCCACTGTGTTTTTCTCCCCCTCCTTTGCTTCATGTCAGTCCCAGCATAAGGCCTACACAAATCCAACACCTGTCTCTCCCATTCTCTCTGTATTTTGACATAAATTCCATATTGTACTACTGTATATTCACCATGTTAACCATCACAGTGGCAAAAGCATTTGAGTGTATCAGTGTGAGGTTATCACCACAACATGCTCTACACTGTAAATACAGTACATCATGTTAAATGTCTTACTACAGTCTCTGTTTACTACATGTCTACTACATGTTGTTACATGTAAAAGAGGAGCTGTCATATATAGTTTACCCAAGTCATGTTGAGCCTCACACCCACAGTGTTTGCATATGTGAAGAGTGGAATGTGAGAGTATGTGTGTACACGTGTGTGTGTGTGTGTATGTGTGGCTAATTTCCAAGTATGTGTGTCTGTCCTGCTAATGTGTGTGTGTGCATGCATGCGTGCGAGTGTGCGTGTGTGGACAGCGCCCAGTCTCACCACTAAGTGCCAACATAATTACAAAGAGATACACATCCAGACACTTGGCCGGCTCATTCGCAGACATAATTTTTTCTGCCAGTTCTCGGGGAATTGATAGCCATTTATCCACTGGATGGTTGCGGATTTTTAATGCATTCATTTCATATTTTAACACCGCTGCCAAATTTAATAGGGGGAAATTGTGGTATGATCAAGCAGCCTACGTACACGAACACGCATGTCGTGTGTGTATGTGTGCGCGTGTGTGTGTGAGAGAGAGACAGAGTGTGTATATGTGTTCGCAAGTACAGTATGCATGCATGTGTATGTGTGCGTATTTCAGGTTTTGGTTTGTGTGTGTCCGTGCGTGCGTGCGTGCCTGCGTGTGTGTTTGTATGTGTCCCTGTCTCTGTCTGCATTCCAAGTTCTCTGAGGAGGAGGGCCAGAGAATATTTTTTTTCTGGGAGTTTTTTTTTGTTCGTGCTGGAAATGTCAAACTCGCACTCGCATTGGCTGTGCTGGCGCTAGTTTCAGTAACACCTGCTTCCATTTCACGTTCCCCCGAGCTGCCACGGGAGCTGCTAAAGTGGCGCGCGGTGTGAAAGGTGTATTTTTACATCCCATTACCGCCGATGATCATGCAGATCTATGCGCGGGGAGCAGGTAGGTGTTGAAACCGATACCTGGGTATAATTGGAGCAGGGGAGCCAAAGGTGCAATGCTGAGCAGCCCAGAGTTGGGGTGGGTGGATGGGTACAGTAGTAGTAGGTGGTGGGTGATGGTTGGTGGTGGTGGTTTGAGCCAGTGCCCACTTTACTCCTCGCACTATAAGCCATAAGTACAAGCACTCCACTGGGCAGCACTTTCTCTCTCACACACACTCTTCCTCTACAGTGCTACTGCTGGAGGGACTATATAGTGGAGAGGTGCACTGGGAATAGCTTACAGTTCAGCCACCCGGTTTCAAACACACTCACACTCACGTAAGAACACACTCACGTAAGAACACACACACGCACACACACACACACACACACACACACACACACACACACACACACACACACACACACTGAAAAGACACACACTGAAAAGACACACACTCACACCCCCACACTAAAAAAAAAAACACACACACACACACACACACACACATGACTCCATCCCCTCGCTCATCCACCTCCACACATAGTACAGTACAAATGGCCGTGGTCCCCCAGTATGGCACGGTGCCCATAAATTCCCAGCCAATTACATGGAATCGGGTAGAAATGTAAGCCAT
Source organism: Engraulis encrasicolus (assembly GCF_034702125.1). Lineage (NCBI taxonomy): Eukaryota > Metazoa > Chordata > Actinopteri > Clupeiformes > Engraulidae > Engraulis > Engraulis encrasicolus. Next base: position 11,183,498 of record NC_085878.1, read on the forward strand.
GCTGGGGCTGTGGAGCGGGGAGGGGGTCAATGTGTTTGTTTGCGTGCATATGAGAGAGACAGAGACGGAGATTGGGGGTGGGGGGTACCGTAAGATGGGGTTTATGCAGACCATACCTCCATGGAGGCCATACCTCCACCCCTTTACCCTCCTTCCACAGCCACCAGCTCCAGCGTCCCTCCTCACCCACAACCCCCACCTCCAGCCCCACATCCCCTGCCTCTGTTCCAGGCCCAGTGTGGCCACGAGGAGGCCCCTGGCTGGGGAGAGGGAGGTGTGCTCTCCGAGAGAGGGATAGGGGGGTGGTGGGTGGTCAGAGCTGGATTAATGCACAGGCTGGATATGGCTGCAGCCTAGGGCCCCCCACCTGCCAGGGGCCCCGTGATTGGACAAAAGTGAAAAATTGCAGTTATTATAAGATGCAATACTGGAAATCGCATCTGTCTTGTTGAGTGCAGTTGGTAGACATGTTACTCTTAATTCCTAGGTCCTAATTAGGACACTGTCCATGGAAATTTGTCACGAAATTTGCCTGCCGGGAGGGCCCCCACAGCAACCTGTAGCCTAGGGGCCCCAGGTCCTCCTAATCCGGCCCTGTGGGGGTGGGGGTGGTGATGGGGGTGTTTCAGCTGCAGCACCCTGATCTCCAGACATGACTTTTTCATTAAGACGCCAAATTCCTGCACTCCAGTTGGAGGTGATTTATCAGCGTGGAGCTTCATTTCAGGATCATAAGAAACAGACACGGTGGACACAGCAGACACACACATGCACGCACGCACACGCGCACACACACACACACACACACACACACACACACACACACACACACACACACACACACACACACACACACACATACACACACACACATGCATACAAAACATACACACACGCATACTGTACATACACGCATTCACACATACACACACGCATACTGTACATACACACACTCACACACTGCAACACACATGTTCTGAGAAAAGTACACACACAGACTCTTTCTCTCACACACGTACACTCTCTCTCTCTCTCTCTCTCTCTCCCTTTCTCTCTCTCGTTCTGCCCTGACACCCCCCTCTGTGTTTCTCATGCTCGATTCTGTTTCACATCCTCAGCAGGGCTGTGTGTGTGTGTGTCTGTGTGTGTGCGTGTGCATGTGTGTGTCGGTCTCTGGGAGCGTGAGGGCCTCGTAACGGAGCAGAGGAGATTAGGTGGAGATAGGATCTCCTGGGCCCCTCACGTGCACACCGTCTCTAAGTGCAATCCGGTGCGCATCTGTCAAACAGAAAGAAAGACAGAAGGGAACGAGGGAGAGGAGAAGGGAGGACAAGAGTGAAAGGAAGGAAGGAAGAAAGGAAGAGACCGTCAAGTCCACGCATTGCTGAGTTGGCCTTCTCATGGGAAGCGTGTAATGGAGCCCATGAAGTGTCTAGGAGAATTCCCTCGTATGAAGTCTTTTTCCTCTCTGTAATGCAGAAGAGTTTGAGGGTTTTTTTGCTGGGCAGACGTTTTTCCCACCCCAACAGAGTTGGCGTAGTCGGCGGGACAGGCGACGGTTGCACTGTGCTGAGTGCTTAGTCTTCAAATGATTACGTGGAAGGTGTTCATGGAAGGCGTTCATGGAAGGCGTTGGAGGCTTGTAGGAAAGTATGCAAGAGAGAGAGAGAAAGAGGCTGGGCAGGGAAGACTAAGATGGGGGGGTTGGGGAAGTGAGGCATACAGAGGTTGTGAGTGGATGAGCATGTTCATGGAAGACATGAAGAGACTACACAAGAGACAGACAGACAGACAGACAGACAGACAGACAGACAGACAGACAGACAGACAGACAGACAGACAGACAGACTGACAGACAGATAGTCAGACAGACAGGCAAGAAGATAGACAGAGACTAGACTTGGCTGACTAGAGCCGAGCTGCAGAGCTGAGCTGAGCTTTGCTGGGTTGGTTGGTGCAAGTGTGCAGTGTCCAACACAAGCCGGCAGGTTTGCGTTGATATATGGCCTCTTGAGGGCCTGGCCGTCTCAGGTTCACTCCTGAGTAAATCCTGCCCTTTTATGGCCCACTGTAAAACCTGCTCCGCATTTTTGCACCTCTTGGGACTGCCTTTGAAGTTTTGGGTCAGGTGTCGTCCTTTTTGTTTTTGGGATGTCGAGTGGTGGTGGGTTGTGGTGGGGGTTCTTGTTGGTCTTGTTGGTCTGTCTGTATCTCCTTCCATTTCTTTTCATTTATCTCGCTTTTGCTCTCTCTATTGTCAGTCACTTCCTGTCTTTCTGTCTTTCTCTCTCTGTCTCTCTCTCTCTCTCTCTCTCTCTCTCTCTCTCTCTCTCTCTCTCTCTCTCTCTCTCTCTGTCTCACTCTCTCTCTCCTCTCTGCTGTTTCTGCTTCAGTGTAGCTTGAGTTATGAATGCTTAAAAATCGTTTCGGAGACATCTGTTCTGACTGAAGGACTAGTTTGGCAGTGAGTGAGTGCGTCCAGGGAAATAAGAGTGTGGGATCGGTCAGAGCCATGAGTAAACCTGCCCATCACCGCTCACCAAGATCTGCACACTCAGATCTCAAGTACGAGTGAACAAAAGAAAAAAGAGGGGAAAAGAAGTCAAGTCAAGTAGGTTTTATTGTCAATTTCTTTACATGCACTGGTCATACAAAGAATTTGAAATTACATTTCTTGCTTTCCCATACAGACATAGACTAATCTAGGTAAGGACATAGACAGTATAGACATAGACACTACTCATACATGGACATAGACAGTATGGACGTAGACATTGCTCATACAGACATTTAAAGTGCAAGACTGGACAACAGAAGACTTGTAGAGAACATACATTAAGAGGAGGTATTTTGTTGTGCTTTTTCTAAAAGTCCTTTATAGCGTTCTGACATAGTAATAGTAGCATTTGAAGAAAATAAATAATTAAAAAAGGTTTATTAAATACACCAGCAGCAGTATGTGTGTGTATTTAAATGTGTGTGTATCTCAAGTACGAGTGAACAAAAGAAAAAAGAGGGGAAAAGAACAGCAATAAGAGGAAGAAGGAAAAAGTGTTACAGGTTCTCAGCAGCCAAATGTCTAGCAGCACCTTTTCAGTGACATCATTGGTCAGCTTCAAATGAGAAAATGGAGTGAGAGAAAAAGAAAAAGAAAGAGAATGAGAGAAGAGCAAGAGGAGGAGAAAAAAGGTGAGAGAGAGGGGTGGGGAAGAGAGAGAGAAAGAGAGAGAGAGAGAGAGAGAGAGAGAGAGAGAGAGAGAGAGAGAGAGAGAGAGAGAGAGAGAGAGATTGCCTCTAAAAATCATCCAATAACTCTATTACACCAAACTGTGAAGACTCACAAAAGGAGAGAAAAAAAAATCTGAAAAAAATAAAAGCATGAAAAAAGAAACTCTCTTCCTGGAAGCATTGTCCTAATGTACGGTTTAGGTGTAGAAGGGAGAAATATGATACCACACCGAATGGAATACAATTGCCCAGAAAGGCCTATAGCGATATTCCAATATTACCAGAAAATTAAATATTAGGAGAAACGGACGAGCGCATTTCAGGGAACCTAATATTATTTTTCTTCTCCCTCCCCACCCGCTGTCAACACCTGATGCGGCCTTAATTGGGTTAAAAATCTAATGTTTCCGTTGCCTTTGCATTTCAGGAGGATGGGGATGGGGATGGGGGAGGGGGGGGGCACACTGCACTGTGGGCCAGAGCAGCCTCTGCTCCCGTTAATGAATCAATTTGTTTTCCTCGACCTTTGTCAGAGTTTGTAGGGGAGGGGATGGCCTTCACAGGAGATTAAGAGTTCTTGGTATATGGGGAGGAAGAATACGTTTCTGTGTGTGTGTGTGTGTGTGTGTGTGTGTGTGTGTGTGTGTGTGTGTGTGTGTGTGTGTGTGTGTGTGTGTGTGTGTGTGTGTGTGTGTGTGTGTGTGTGTGTGTGTGTGTGTGTGTGTGTGTGTGTGTGTGTGTGTGTGTGTGTGTGTTTGAGAGATTGAGGGAGAGAAGAAAGAAAAACATGCTAGTGTTAACAAGGTTGGGATTCTTATGATTCCTATGAATCATGGAGAGAGATCCTTGCACTCGGCACAGAAGTAAACAGACAAAAAGAAAACTAATTGATAATGGATCTCATTGCCATCACCTGCCCTTCAGCATGAGCAAAAAAAACCCTCTCGAAGGATCTGCAAGCTATTCAGCCTTTAAAAGAGATAAGATGGAATATGCAATTCACTCATACAAAGCAAATTTTCCCCCACTTTCTGTTGGTAATATATATATATACTTTTCTTGTCTTTTCTTTCTTTCATTATAAAAAAATCAGTTAATCATAATAAAAAAATGATGATGGACAGCGAGTAATTTCAGTCAAGCTTTCTTTATCTGATTCCAGTTCCCATCTGAGTGAAGTGGGGCTGTTTGAATGTGGGATCTCAGAGGAGAGAGGAAGGCCATGAAGATTAGGTGGAAGAAGAGGATGGTTTCGGGGAATAAGGAAATAAAAATAATAATACCTACTTATGATTGACATTGATTACATCCATAAGGGGCTTTGCTAGTCACATAGAAGGAAAACAGCAGAGTAGATGGAAGTGATAATGTATTTTTTCAAAAACCCACCAAGGTTATTTTCGTTTTTAATGTTTGTGTGGAATGCTTTTTTTGTTTGTTTGTCTATTTATTTTTTGTGAAGTGAACAGGAAACACGTGTAGATTTGAAGTGATATAGACAAGAGAGCTGACCA
>NC_085878.1:11200739-11203239 GCF_034702125.1 Engraulis encrasicolus
TGTCTGCCTGCCTACCTGCCTACCTGCTTGTCTGCCAGACTATTGGAAGGACTGACTGTGTGTAGGCCTTTTCCTAGTCAGCCAGTGAGGCTGATGGTCGCGGATGGCTGACTGGCTGGCTGGCTGGCTGGTTGGTGATGGGGATGTTAGCCGTTGAAGGGGTTGCCGCATGCCAGGCAGAATCCAATTTGAAGTGCGCTTCTTGTTTTGCTAAAAGGGGTGCGCTTTCGGGGTCATGCGCTTAATGGCAAACCCTGTCCTGACAAGAGACCCTCTCTCCCACCCCCCCACCCCACCTACTCTCCCCTCACCCACCCACCCCACATGTCACACACACACCCCCCCCCTCTCCTTCCCCAGTGCTCCACTCTCTCTGCTTCATGTTTAATAATTTCAGCAACCGTACCCCCTGCCACTCTCTCCCACTTTCCACGGGAGAAAAGGCGAATTGGCAGCGTGTCCCATGCATAGGGAAATGCATTAATAAAGCAAATGCAGGATTCTTGTTCCTGAGGTACTAACGCCCTGGCCAGTGCAGCTCAGCACAGCGGAGCACAGCGCAGCGCAGCGCAGCGCCTCTAGAACTAGCTAGGCTCTCTACTGCAAAAAAGCACTTGGCCGGCTGACAAGAAATGTCAACAGCGGGGGCGAGCGGCCGGGGTTTAAAGCCCATCCTCACCTCCACTTAAGCGGCCCTGGAATATCTCACTCCTCCAGCGCGGGGGCCCCGGGCCAGCTCTCCTCTCTCTCTTCGCCCACTTCCTACTACTACACACTGCACACACACACACACACACACACACACACACACACACACACACACACACTGCACACACACACACATACACACACGGAGGCGCGCGTACACACACACACACACACACACACACACACACACACACACATGGGGGCGCGTGCGCACACACACACACACACACACACACACACACACACACACACACACACACACACACACACACACACACACACACACACGCGCACACACACACGCACACACACGCACCTTCCCCCAGCTCTCCTCTCCTGCATGCTAGGTGAGTTTCCACCTCCACAGCTCTCTGCAATGCCTACTACTGCAAGGACCCAGGAATAAGAGGCTAAAGCAAGCAGACAGGCAGGCAGACAGATATGCAGGCAGGCAGGCATGTGGGTAGGTGGGTGGGTGGATGCATGGTTTGGGCAGTGGCGTGACCATCTTTAAGCCCCTACCCTCCTCCTCCACTGCACAGGGCAGGGGCGCCCAGACAGACAAAAATGTCCTCACTGCTGGTTCCGTGCTTGTTAAGATGCAAGGACAAAACTTCCCCTCCTGAAACAGGATATTGTAATCCCCCCATCCTCCACCCCACCCCATTCCACCACAAATCGTCCATCGCTGCCCCTGTCCTGTGTCCTCGTTTGCCCATTTCAACTTCTCTTCCTTCAGAGATCATGACTCCTCGTCCAAATACATTCCCCGAGTCCTCCGCGCATTCTTTATTAAAGTCTGTTATTGTGACAGTGTGATTGAGGATGGTGGTTGGAGGTAGGCTGGTGGTGGTAATATGGAGGTATGGGGGTGGGAGGTTTGAGCAGGTCAGGCCCAGGCAGAGGCCTCTTGGCCCTGGGGCTGGCTGGGCTGGCTGGACACGGGGAGCAGGCTGGGCGCACGGCTCCCGTCGGACGGACGGCCGCCCTCTAATCTAGCAGCTGAAGGGCAGGAGAGAGGGGAGAGAGAGAGGAAATTGTTTGCCGTCCGCAGAACGTGGCAGGAATTTCATAAATACATTACCTTTCATTTTGAAGCGATATTGGGGGAAAAAAGCTAACTGAGGGAGGGAGAGGAAAGGAGGGACAACGAAAGGGAGGGAGCGCAAGAGAGAGAGGAAGAGAGAGAGAGAGAGAAGAGAGAGGGAGGGAAGAGGAGAAAGCTGCAGCCCCTTTTATTAAAAAGCTGAAATGACGGCTTTATAGATTTTCCACCCGCGCGTGTTACACTGCAGTCGTAGCGGGCCGTCTCGTCCAAACTCACACAAGGAAGTCTTTTCTTTCTCCTCTCTTCCACTCATCCCCCTCTCCCTCCCTTCATCCCCCTCCCTCCTCCCTCCCTCGGGTTTACCGACGGCCACAGTAGAAATTCCACTGCTGGCTCATCCTGTGTGCATGCAGAAGCAAATTGTCCAAAAAGCCACGCTTCTATTTCGGGGGGCCCCTCCGCTCCGTTAGGGAATCAGGAACGTCTTTTTTTTGGAACGTCGTGTCTGTGATGGCCCTGGCCTGCATGCTTAATGAGGCTGGCGTGCATGTGTGCGTGCGTGCGTGCTTGCGTGTGTGCCTGCGTGCATGTGTATGTGTGTGTGTGTGTGTGTGTGTGTGTGTGTGTGTGTGTGTGTGTGTGTGTGTGTACAGTATCTAAGTATCTCTTTATGTGCGAGCTGATCAGCTGATGTCAAAAGGTCCACTCTCAATTTAGCATGTCTGAGACTGTCGTTGCTATTTA
>NC_085878.1:11208239-11218239 GCF_034702125.1 Engraulis encrasicolus
TGCGCTTTTAAAAAATAACAATGCCGAGGCCACAAAAGGCAAAAAACCCCAAATAAATAAATAAATAATAAAATTAAAACACTCAAGCAGTTTCTGGCTTTCCCATTGTCTTTGTTTCACACATTGCCTATTAAACGCTTACTGCATATGCAATCATTGCCTGTTGATTTCCAGTCCTCACAGCCATTTATAAGCCCCCCACCACTCCACCACCTCCACCCCTCTTTTCCTTTCTCCTCCTTCTTTTATTGTTCTTGGATTCTTGGCATGGCGTTTTGTAGAGCCCTTGGAGTTTGAAGCGAAGCATATTTTTTTCATTCAAATGGAGTTTAAAGGCACAAAGAAAGAAGGGTGATGGTGTGCGTGTGGGTGCTGGTGTTGGTGTGGGTGTGGTGTGGTGTGGTGCGTTTGGGTGGACATTGGAAAGCAGAGGCACATCGTGAAATCCCCTTTTCTGTCCACTGTCCACTCCTGCAGCATTAGGCTTGAATAATCCACTGTTTAGAAAATCAGGCAAAGGTCAATTTTCACGCTACCTGCTCGGTAAACAGACAGCAGAGCCTTGCATATCAATTCAACTTGGCTACGCAGCACGACAGGCAAGGAAAGGACACGCAATGCCCAGGATGCCTCTCTTTTAGACCAGGACCAATACACCACATGCACCCATTAAAAGCACTCTTTTTTGTTGCTTTTTCCATTCCCTCTTTTTTTCATGGCTTTCTCTCTTGTCCGTTCGGTCCATTCTTTGAGTTCAGTGTTTTTGGGAGTTTAACTGAAATTTAACTTTTTTCTTCTGGTACAAGCTGGTGTGCATCCACTTGGGCCTTGAGCTCAAGGACAGCTCTATTCTCTCTCTCTCTCTCTCTCTCTCTCTCTCTCTCTCTCTCTCTCTCTCTCTCTCTCTCTCTCTCTCTCTCTCTCTCTCTCTCTCTCTCTCTCTCTCCCTCTCTCTCTCTCTCTCTCTCTCTCTCTCTCTCTCTCTCTCTCTCTCTCAAAGGAACTATTGCAGGTGATATTTAGGATACTTTCAGCTGCCCTGTCCCGTTCCATGGTGGCCCCCTTGAGCGCCCCTTGTCTGGCCATGTCCCCCTTGTGGCACCCCCAACCCCCCTATTGCCACCCTGTCAGCACCACTCTTCCACCTTCCCCCTCACCCCTCACTACCCCACCACCACGCTGTCGGCCTCGCCCATGCAGATGTCCCCAGCGCCAGCACCAGGCCACGAGGAGGACGCCTACTTTTAAATCGGTATAAGGGGATTTTGTTCCACTGTAGTGTCTCCGGTCCCCGGCCATCTGAATATTCAAACAGGCGCTAATGGCGTCTCGGAAGGTCGCTCGAGCAGCCAGTCGGGAGGCCAGAATTAGCATTGGGGGGGCCTCGAGTGTCACTCCTTGGTCCTAATGTCACTCTCTCCCCCGTCCTAATGAGCCAAATATGAAAAGCAAAGCACCACAGAAAAAAATGACAGGGCTTGTCAACGTCCCCTAAAATGGTCGCAAGAGAGACAGACAGACTGACTGCACTGCACTGCACGCCACTGCATGTGCATGCACAAAATTCGTGGAAATAATGCAGCGTGTGTATAGAGGGAGCACTGTGTGGTTGAATATTCACACATATCCTCCATATAGCGCAAGGGCCCTTGGAAGTAATGGAAATTCACACTTACGTCCCACACAAATGTTTGCATGTCAGAGTTCATTTTCAGACAGGAATATTTGACAATGACCATTTTTTCCTCCACACACACACAGCTGCCGCGTGTTCAGAATTCAAACCTCTCCTATAAGGCCGAGCTCGTGTTTTTTTTTTCTTGTGTCATTTTTCAACAGCCTCTCTCAGCACTTCTGGTAAACGTGAACAATAACTGTAATGATTTTTTTCCCCTTGCGTGTGTATTTCTTGTGTATTCGGGTCAAAGACGAAACAGGGTTTTCAGGACTCCAAAAAATAAAACTGTTCCCTGACACCGTTCTTCAACTTTTTTGGGTACCTTGGAGTGTAGAGTGATTAAGTTTTTTATTTTCTGTTCAGAAAATAGTAAGGGACATGCATTTTACCCTATTTTCACCCATAAAATGTCATTCAGTGTAATACGGTGTTAAACTGTTGATAATGCAAAAAACATATAGATGACGTTAAAAAACTGAAATAAGCTACATACCATAGTAAAGGCCTATATTTAAGGTCTTCATCAAACCTAAAATTTCTAGTAAAAGGCATTTGCAAATAGTTTTTTGCAGTGTTTGTAGTCTTTCACCGAGTGCATTTCACCCATTTGGCTTTAAGAAGTTTTTCCACTGAAGAGAAAATCAGTTTAAAATGCACAATTATTCATTTGTTGTATGCCCCCGCATTTGCTGTGCTAAACAAATAAGTTTCGTAAGAATTTGACTTTATTTTCACATAAAAATGTGCATTTCACTGAATGACCACAACTATTACACTGAATGATGCCTTGGCAAAAAAGCCTATATAAACAGCTACTTTTCATTGCTATCATATTGTTACCATCATACTACAGTACTCAAGGTCCTGAATGAGTGACAACAGAAATAGATGTTGTCAAATAATTGGTATTTTACTTAATATTGGGGCATTAAAATGTGTTTTGAAGAACTTCCAAGATCACAAGCTTAGAGGTAGGCTACTACTTAGGCCTAAAACAATAAAAAATATTTTTTTGTCTGTCAACCTGCATATTTCGGGGATTGTGACTTAGGGTGTTCTGATTATTCATGTACAACTTCCAAAATCCCAGAATCTACCCAGTAATATGGATGCTACATGGCAATAACAAGGTTATAATGGAAATAACAATAAAAGTCATAATTTCAAGTAGTATCATCATATTATTGTATCTTAGAGTAATATTGCAACTTATATTGCCGTTTTGATTCTTAATATACAACCATGAACTGATTACACTGAATGAAATGGCCCTTACACTGCATGTCACTGAATGACATCTCTTACACTGAAGGACGACCAAATACTTTTCACCTTATTTTTACCTTTTTACAAGCACACAGTTAGTCACCTACATGAGACGATGACTTTGACCCACAATGTTTACTATGTCTATTTAGAAAATATGCTTGTTTGGATGAATATCTGAGTATAAAAGTGTTTTTTGACATTTCACTGAATGACATCTGTTTTTGTGGACGCTGTTACCACAAGATAAAATTACAGAATTTTTGACTATTGAAGAACAAGATTCTCCCTTTGCATCATCACTTAAGGGGTCCCTAGGGTTCCTTTTGATGATGTCACATATTGTGTGTGACTATCACTTTTTATTATGATTTAAAAGCACCATGTTGATCTTATTACACTGAATGATATCTAAGGAATTGAAAATCCGGACAAAAGTCCCCAGATGATTTGAATATCAAAACAAAATGGTAATGAAACGTGCTTTTGATACAATAACAAGAACACTTCTAGAATTATGCCCAGAGAGTGAAAAAATAATTTTGTTCGTCATTTTGCATAATTATTCAAGGATGTATTGATGATTTTTAAGTTCGGACCATTACACTGAATGACGTTTTTGCACTTTATGAGATTATTTAACACATACATTCACAATTATGAATCTTTAAATGTTACTGAAATGAGACACCAGACTATGCTGTTTATCAGCATAACATTCAAAATTCATTAATTTACTTTTTTGATAGTTAAATGAGTGCGGAACAAAAAAAATGCACGTCTCGTCTTTGACCCATTCGTTGAAAATCTCAGGCACTCGCAAATATGTTGAGGGGAGGTGCATGAGATGGGGGCAAAATGCAGAGAGGAGTCATAGAGACAGAGAAGGTGTTTAATAGTGTGTGTGTGTGTGTGTGTGCGTGCGTGCGTGCGTGCGTGCGTGCGTGCATGCGTGTATGTGCGTGCGTGTGTGAGTGTGTGTGTGTGTGTGTGTGTGTGTTTGCACCCATGCATGTGTGTGACTGTGTATGTGTATGCATGTGTCTGCGTGCATATGTATGTGTGTGTGTGTGTGTGTGTGTGTGTGTGTGTGTGTGTGTGTGTGTGTGTGTGTGTGTGTGTGTGTGTGTGTGTGTGTGTGTGTGTGTGTGTGTGTGTGTGTGTGTGTGTGTGTGTGCATGTGCGTGCGCACGTGTGCGTGTGTGTGTGAGCGTATGCATGTGTGCAGCAGGTCACTGTCAATCAGACAGACAGGACGTTAATCTGCCGCCTGTTTGGCTTTTCCGAGGTGCCTGTGTCAAGCGGGCACACAACACCACAGTGGAGGGAATTAGGAGAAATGGGCCGTGCGTTTTGTCATGTAAAGCGGGGCAAAGAGAGAAAAATCTAATTGGGCGGGGGGGGATGGGGGGGGAGAGCGAGCGATGTCCCCTTTGTTTAAGGGCCTTCCGCAGTCACTTTTTTTTGCGGGCCCCCATTGTGCCACGTCCACAATAGCATTAATTTGTGCTCTCCCGGACCTGGACTCTTCCTTTCTCCGTCTCTTTCTCTGTGCAGTCAGCTTCTGTCCGTTCCACTCTGTCTCCACGCCTCACCTCCATGCTCCAACAGAGCAGGGGGGGGGGGTGGTTTGGGGTGGGGGGTGGACGGGTAGGCATTAGAGACACCCCCCTTTAGCACATGTACACACACACAAGCACGCACACACACACGCACGCGCACACACACACGCGCACACACACACACACACACACACACACACACACACACACACACACACACACACACACACACACACACACACACACACACACACACACACACACACACACACAGACACAGAAGGTGCACACACATTATACACTCTCACATATTATGCACACACACTATACACACACAGAGAATCACTGAGTCCTGATCCTATGCAAACCCACCCCCTACCCCCTCCTTCTTCTCACGTTCTTATTCTACCCCATTAAAAAAGGGAAGAAAAAAAGAGCAAATTCTTTCGTGGTTTTGTCCTCCCTCCATTTCCCGCCTCCAGGAAAGTATCCTTAATTTTTTTCTCTCTTTTTTATCATGCTGAAATCCATTTCTCTGACCAGGCACAGTTTCCCTCTCTCTCTCCATCTCTCTCTCTCTCTCTCTCTCTCTCTCTCTCTCTCTCTCTCTCTCTGTCTCTCTCTCTCTCTCTCTCTCTCTCTCTCTCTCTCTCTCTCTCTCTCTCTCTCTGTCTCTCTCTCTCTCTCTCTTCCAAATGTTATCTGATTCGTGTATTGAAATATATTAATGGGAAATTATGCAGACTGATAGCTCCAAAAAGTTAAGTTCTGCTTATGCCATCAAGGCAAGCCGTTTCACAAATGATAGAACATAAGCTTCTCTCTGCTGCATGCATTTTTTTCTATTTTCATTTTTTATTTTCTGACATAGCGATACTTTCACCAAAGAGAACGTCTTGACTTGTGTCTTTGCTCCCTCGTTGTAGTAGCTGAAAACCTCAAAGGCTGAAAAAAGACACCAAGTCCTCACGTTTCATGTACTGAGCAACACCATACCCACCCATCCGCCCGCCAACCCACACTTTCCTTCTCCCTGTCTGTGCTGTGTTGTAGCAATCTTGTGAAGCGCACGGGTGGCATTGTACTTGATTGTCAACAGGCAGACTTTGGTGTGTGTGTGGAGGATGGGTGGTTGGGGGGGGGGGGGTTGTGCACCTCTGCTTTCTCTCTCTCTCTCTCTCTCTCTCTCTCTCTCTCTCTCTCTCTCTCTCTCTCTCTCTCTCTCTCTCTCCCTCTCTCCCTTTCTCCCTCTCTCCCTCTCGGGCTGATTTCTCTCGAGTGTGACGGCTGCGCCAACCTTCTTTCATCCCGAGATAGGAACCATCTTAAAATTAGCACTTGAGCGTCACTACAAAGAAGTGCACTTAACGCTTATGAGATTCCCTCATATAGCCCTCATTGTAAATCCTTGCCAATCTGCGTAGAGCGCCAGTTTTGCTCTCTCTCTCTCTCTCTCTCTCTCTCTCTCTCTCTCTCTCTCTCTCTCTGTCTACTCTCTCTCCCTCCCTCTCTGTTCTCCCTCCTTCTCCATGTCAGGCCTCAACTGTAAATCTATCTCCAAAAGTACATGTTCAAATGTAATCTGAGGCCATGAACGTGGATGCGATAGAAATTGATCAGATAAGCGTTTAAAATACAACGCAAAGAAGATATGGGGCAGGGTGGGGAGAGTGAGAGAAACAGAGAGAGAGAGAGAGAGAGAGAGAGAGATAGAGAGAGAGAGCGAGCGAGAGAGGGAGGATGGTAGAACAACAGCATAATGCTCACTCTTTAAAAAAAAAAAAAGTATCACATAATTTCTTCCCCAGACCAGGCTGACTGAGAATAATACAATGGGCACATGTGCTTCCTGTGAATAAAGCCAAGCCAGGCAGCCGGATGTCCGAGCTGGGTGTGAGTGACAGGCCCCCGGCCCCCGGCCTGCCACCACCACCACCACCCTCTTAACACCCCCCCCCCTCCACCAACGCTCACCCCCTCCCCATGTGCCAATTGAATAACGACTAACCTCGTCATATTTAGTGTTCTATTAATGGCCCGTGTGCCTTGTGAGAGTGTAATCATGCGTGATAAAAACCGGGCCAAAGTTACTAAGCCAGGAGCAGTCTTCTTGTGCACATTAAAGTGTCCCCCTTTTTTGTCAGAAAGGTCATTCATAACTTGGTTGCGCCCGTTGATGTACAGTGAGAGATATTGATTGATTAATGCATAAAGTGCTCCGAATCCATTTGGCTCTGTGAAAGGGGTAACGGGGGAGAAGACTTGCTAGCGCTCTCTCTCTCTCTCTCTCTCTCTCTCTCTCTCTCTCTCTCTCTCTCTCTCTCTCTCTCTCTCTCTCTCTCTCTCTCTCTCTCTCTCTCTCTCTATCCCTCTCTTCTCTCACCTCTCACCCCCTTCTCTTTTTTCTCTCGTTCCCTCTCTTTCTCTGTCTCTCCTCTCCCTCCCACCCCCTCTCCCCCTCACTCTCTCCCTCCCTCACTCTACATTTTCACCTCTTCCCCCCATTGTTCGAAGGGCATCATTTTTCGCCAGCTGAGTTCAAGGGACAAAAGGCCTGTTTCTGCCAAGTAATGCATTCAAAGGAACATTGATTCTCATCAGTGTCAGTTGAATTATTCTCAAAGGCTTGACAGGGTGCTGCTTGTATATGAACCTCCAGCTCTTTTTTCCTGTCTTTTCTTTTCTTTTTTCTTCCTTTTTTTCCTGCCTTGGAAAAGAACTAAGGAGCGGGGGGACTCTCAAAGAAGAAGAAGGAGTAGGCCTTCGACTAATGCCACACTAAACACTGTTTAGTGTTTCTTCACAAACTTGGATGTCCTCGGAAATTAGATTTTTCTTGGCCAGCGCGCGTTTCATTGTTTCTTAATTTTGGTTTTGGGTTTTTTCAGAGCTGTGTGTAGTGGCTGTGTGTGGATGGGACAGCTGTGTTGGTCGGTTGCTCGCAGTGGGATTGGCATGCGGTAACTCCGGCTTTCTTGGCGTCTTCATACAAGTATTTTACTCATCCGGAGCTTCAAGCTGAGTTGTTAATAGAGATAGTATCATGGGGTGTTTTTGTGTGTGTGTTTCTGTGAGTGTGTGTCTGTGTGTGTGGGGAGGGATTGTTTTGCCATCCACGGCTAAGCTTCCATTGTCCCAGTCACAGATTGATTTTTTTTGTCAGTGATGATGGTTGTGGTTGTGGTGTTGGTGTGGTGAGGGTGTTGGTGGTGTTGGTGGAGGGGGGATACATGGCTATGCCGCTGCACAAAAAAACTTCTGCGTGCCTCCCAAGGATTGTTTTAAGAGCTTTGTAGAGGCGGGTCAGGAGGTCAGTACCTTTGGGCGGCTCGACACGGAAGAGGAGCCCTCAGTCACCCGGACCCCCAGCGGGGTGCGGTGTGAGACAGGGCCCTGAAAGCCCTGCCATCGGCCCCCACGACACCCTCCGCTACGCAACAACCCCACACAACACCAACACCCCTGCTCCAGCCCTCTTCACCCCCTCCAACCTTCTCTCTATCTGTCCCTCTGTCTCTGTCTCTGTCTCTGTCTCTCTCTCTCTCTCTCTCTCTCTCTCTCTCTCACTCTCTCTCTCTCTCTCTCTGTCTTTCTTTCTCCCCCCCCACTTCGCTCCCCTAATGCAGGCCGCTCGGAGACAGCCGCACTCCACACCTTTCATCTCCACCAGGGGGGTTCAGCCATTACATGCTGGCACTCCCCTTTCACCAGCCGGCCAGCTCTCTCTCTCTCTCTCTCTCTCTCTCTCTCTCTCTCTCTCTCTCTCTCTCTCTCTCCTCTCTCTCTCTCTCTCTCTCTCTCTCTCTCTCTCTCACACACTCTCTCTCTCTCTCTCTCTCTCTCTCCCCCTCACTCACCAGCTTTCTCCCCTTGCCATTGTCATTGTGCTGCAGAGCCAGCTATCCACAGTGCTTAAGAGCACACATGCGCAGCACTTTGCCTTCATTGTCTGGGCTTATAAGCTATGTAGCTGTGCCTTTACCATTAACAAAGTGCACAATTTGGCTTGTTTTGTTCAACAGTGAAGACATGGAGGGTTGATGTTGTCTGTCTGTGGCTAGTGAGTAGGAATAGCGAAGGGTGCCTTAAACTTAAACTTAATGCAACATTCCAGCTCCCACCCAGGGGAGTAGCAGCAAATTGAGGGCCTTATGTCCAATCAGCTCCAGTTGCCATATGCCTACATATGAAGAGCTCTTTTCCAAAACGCTATATCCACCATTTTTGACTTTTTGCATTTTAATATTGGAATTGACAGTGAAGAGGTCCTATTATCTATGTGTGAATTCTTGCCATTCAAATGTTTTGAGAACATACTTTAAAACCTCTATGAAAATGCATTTTGTAATGCATTTCAATGGAATGCCCAATAAAAAAATTACAATCTCCCAACATTCTATAAAATGGATATATCTCATTTTGGAAAAGAGCTCTTCATATATAAGTCAGACTGTGTGTAGGGCCCCAATATGCATGGGGCCTTAGTGACTTAGTCACACTTCACCCCCGTGTACGACACCCCTGCTCCCAACTATGTCTTCAGTGCCGTTTCGCCCAGTACTTGAGGATTTGTTGGTTGGTGTGTCTTCGATCTAAACATACCTCCCAACAGGCACCCGAGCGAGCTGCTAGGAGGGGGAGCGGAGCGGAGGAGGGCTCCTGAAGAACTGAGATCAGGTTGAGACATGTGCAGCTCAGCTTGCGGACGAACGGACATGCCATCCTGACTCACGTCTGCCCAGGGCCAGTGATGTCAGCTCAAACAATTACGCACAGCTGTTCAAATGAGCATTTCCCCAAGAGATATAAACTGCACCTACAATTTGGATAATATATATGTTACAAGTTTTCGCAGACTGACGGGCCCGTAGAAAATGTGTGCCGCGGCTGCGATTTTAATGACAACATCCATTTCCGCAGGAAGGGAGGAGGAGAGGGAGGGAGAGGAGGATAGGAGGGGAGACGAAGAAGAAAAAAATATATTAGAATTGGTCTGTTTGTGCTCACCCAGTAAAATTGCATTAAATGTTACATTCAGGCTTTTGCACACAAAAGCCCATGTTTCTTAAGGGGGAAGATTTTTTTTTCGCTTCGGGGCGTAGCGAGGGAACGAGAATACAGTCACATAATGGCGTTGTAATTCATGCAGGCTCAATGTTTTTCAAATGCTTTAGTAATTATGAGGAATACTCTTACTTTCTCCGCTGCCTTGCCAGCGCTCGGGCAAATCTCATTTTGCAAACGGCAAAGCGGGGGGAAAGGGAAACACACTGAATAATCATTGTGTTTAATGCTCTAGTCATAAGCCCAGGTTTTATGATGGTTTTCTAATGATTTTCTAATGATGTTAAATATTAGCAGAGAGTACAGCCATAATTTGAACGCAGCGGTCGTTTTTGCGACGCTCTATCAGCACAGCCGATTGCAACCAGCAATGAATACTGCAGTGGCGGCACAGGCAGAGGTGGCAGCAATGAGATGGGGCTAGTGCCGT
>NC_085878.1:11223239-11243239 GCF_034702125.1 Engraulis encrasicolus
TGGGGACAGGGACGGCTGGAGCCACGAGCAGGACCCAGATTGACTGGGTATAGGGTGCCCGCGCTGTTTGCCTGCGTGGAAATGCTGGTTATTGTCACACAGCCAGAGCCAAACGTATTCTCCAAATCAGCAGGGTTCCAGTCACCTCCGACCTACAAGCGTCACAGTAATTTGGCACATATGAACATAATCCTTAGTCTTTCTGTTGAAAGGAATAGTACATCTGTTTAATCCCAGGGTGTTGAATATTTAAAAATGAATGCGTTTCCAAAGCTGTGGGTATAGCTACACCTGTATGAACTTTCATTAAATATAGTTTGTCAGTGTTTACATATCTACACGGATTCGTATTCGCACAGACCTCAAATGTCACACATGAGAGGAGATCTATTACTGGTGACGTCCACTGCTTGTTTGTCTGGAGTCAAATGAGCAACGCTGAGGGCACAAAAGAGCTTTTAGTGAGGGTGCCTCCAAGCTTTAAAAGCCAATCTAACCCACCCCCACCCAACCCCCCTCTTCCATTTTCTGTCCCCCGTCAGTCAGTCAGTGGTCATTTCAGAATGACCATGGCCGTAGCATATTAACCCCCCTCCCCCCCTCTCCCCCACCCTCTTCCACCCCCAGCATGACCCAGTTTGGGAAAGGCTCCAGGTGGCTTCCAAATGAAAATTGTAGCTTGTCTATTCAAGAGGACACCTCCCCACCCCACCACCCCCCCACGCCCACTCCTCTCATGCATAGATATGGATGCAGTATATACACACATACGTGCCTCAGACACAAATGTCCTCATCACCACGGTCTCTTAGAGTGGCCTGACCCTACATCACCCCACCCATCCCCCCCCACCACATTTTTTTTCCATCCCACCTACGCTTTAGTGTGTCCAGGGTCCTGCTCTCCTGTGTCGGCTCAGGAATAAGTCAATAGCGAGTTGAGAAAGCTCATCTAAAGTGTCGCATTAGCAGCAGTAGCAGCAGCAATGGTGGTGGCGGCGGCAGTGACGGTGGCGGTGGCGGTGGCAGCGGTGGGAACGGTGACACTTACGCTCCTTCTGAGGCGTGGCGGTGGCTCAGCAGGTGTTGTCCTCAAATGGGATTTCGGCAGCTGAGAGACATCTTCCACGACTGAACAACCCCCTCCCAACACCACCGCCACCACCACCACCACCACCACCACCACCCCACCCTTTCCTTCCCTTCCCTTCACCAGCGCTCCCTCCATCATCACAGCAACAGCAGCAGCAGCAGCAGCAGACGACGTCTTTCCCAAGACTGATCTGTTATTAAGCAAATGAAGTGCTGCGGGCCTAGACGTTAAATCCCTCCACTTTGTCATGGTGCACTTGCGAGTTATCACGCCCAGTTCCCCTCTCTTAGCCGACGACGCCGGTCTTTAACCCGCCGACGACATGTTTCTTTTCTCTTTTTTTCTTCTTTTCTTCGTCTTGGCACGCGCCGGTGGTGGTGTGATATTTAAAGTCAGGGCTTCCTCTCTGTCTCTGTACAAGAAAAAAAGAAAAGAAAAAAGAAAACGCACCCTGTGACAGAGAAAAGGCTTGTAAGTGCTAATCAATGGGTCTTAAAAAGCTGCATTGATCTCAATTAAAACAGAGGAAGTTTGAAAGGAAACAGTGTTTTTTAGCAGCCTGAGCAGATTTACAGTGCCAAAGTGCTGCTGCTTTGGCTGGCCGCCGGCGCCATGTTATGTATGGGAGGCCTGGGCAGGAGGATAGAGAGCCTGATATGTGGAGCATGTTTGTTGGTGGTCCTGTTGACTTGTCCTCGGAGATTTGCAAAGCCTCAAAAGAATGTGTCAAGCCAACCCGTGGGTGTCTTTGTTTTGGGTATCTGTGCCATCTGCTTGTAAAGAGCTCGACACATGACATTCACGTTAGGAGTGAGTGACCTGTTTTGTGACAAGTGTACCACAGAGCAGGTGCTGTGTGGAGGGCTTGGCAGGAGTACCCTCTTAAGTAATCTTCGGAAAAAATTGCTCTTAGCATTGTTTCTAGATACTCTTGGAAGCTAACACTAAACAACAGACATTCACTCAGCAGAGTGCACATAGATGCTGTTGTGTCCTGCTGTTGCCAAAGAGGCAGAAGAAAGTGCCCTGTTTTGCTAACGCTAAACAACACCCATTGACTTAGTAGAGGCCTATACAGTGTGCGGAGAGAGAGAGACATTTAGAGACAGAGTCTCCATAAACTCTGTGGGTGACATCATCCCCATGTGCGGGCCGGGCCCCTCCGTGGCCATCCCATCCCGACGAGTGATAGGAACGAGGGGGTGAGAGCTCGGGCAAGTGCGGGGGAATGGCAGCTGCTAGGCAGGAATTGATTGCATTAATTGATATGCCAATATGTAAGCTTGTTACATCCACCATTCCTTAGGATGATGGCTAACAAGTCCGGCTGATCAATGGAGCCAATAAAGGGCTTCATCCATTAATGAGCAATGTGGTAATTAATGTTATCCCTAAACCAATTAGACCGGGCACTACATCTACTGGTAAGCACAGCAAGTGGGCCCCACTCTCCATTTTATCTCTTTTCCTATCTCTGCCCCTCTCTTTTCCTCTTTGGTCTCCGCTGAGCCTGCCGCGCCTGCCTTAGCCCTCATGCACTCTTGGATTTCACCAGGATGTGAATGCTAAACACTTCCATTTATGCGTGATGAGGGAAGATTCATGAACCTTTTCAACCATGTTTACCAGCTTCCACCGCCATTTCTGACTCCGTTTTTTAAAAAAGGTGTTTCTTCACTTTGCACGTGCCACGGGTGGGCAGCAGAAAGTCTGTCTCTGAGACTTTTGAAGACATGCTTCCTCTCCGCTTGAGTGTGTAATTATCGGTAATGATTGTTGTGGCTGTCTGTCCCCGGCCGGCGGTGATGGGCCACTTGGTGCCTGTTAGGTTGGACATGTCATTTTCCAGACAGGGATCTGGTTACCTGGCATGCTGAACCTGGATGGCCCATTCTTCGCCAGTGACATCAGGCTCCTCACCTGTTCCGTCACGGTCGCTGGGCCGTTTCATTCTGACTCTCCCTTTCTTTTCTTTTTTTTTTCACCCCGTCTCCTCACCCGCCACCCTTCTCTCTCCTTCTCTCTGTCTCTATTTCTCTCTCTCTTTATCTCCCCATGCCTTCTCTATTTCTCCAAGGCCTCAGCTGCAAAACCCTAGTGTTTTTTGTTTTTTTCAAAGCTGGATGAGAGTGAGGGAGCAGTGACAAGCCTAAGCACTCAATAAAATGGCTTTGATAGACACACAGTCTGTACAGGAAATACAACACGCTTATAAATCAATACTATTGTTTTCACATTGAGGAGCAAGACTGGTCCTGCCTGGAATCCATTACCTCACTTATCAGGCAACATCATTCTAACCGTGCACTCCTTTTTCCCCTCTCCTTCTCCCTTTCCCTCTCTTCTTGCCCTTTCGGCCAGTGTGTCAACAAAAGCATGTATTTTTTTTTCTCTGTTCCTCGGGGCAGTAGTCTCAAGATATATAGAAACACCTCTTGAAAATTAATTGAAGGCCTGGCCGTCTGAATTTCTGAAAGTAAAGAAACTCAGACGGAAATGATAGGCGTCTTACTTTGCCAGCTGCCGGCTGTGTTTTGTGTGTGTGTGTGTGTGTGTCTGTGTCTGTGTCTGTGTCTGTGTGTCTGTCTATGTCTGTCTGAGGTTTTTTTTCTGGCTCATGCTTAATGCGTGAGCTGACATTGTGACTTGCCTGCTTGTGTAATTGTTTTTCATAAATTATTGAGGCCGTGGTTAATTATGTATTTGTTTTGCCGTGCTGAGGTCCCTATCAGGGATAATGTGATGTGTGCGAAACATGTGATTTCTCGCATGTTTGTGTGGTGCCAAGGGGTATCGAGCGGGGGTGGGGGGGGACTGTGAGTCATTACCGTGGCTTCACTTGTCAGACTGTGAGACGAGGGAAATCTGATGTCGGCGCAGGTAAATCAGCTGCCATTACCATAACAGAGATATACGCATTCCACTCCCCTGCATACAACTCCGAGCAAAACGAAGACACGAGTTAGAGGAATTTCCTTTATGTTTTTTTTGTGTGTTGTTTTCATAATGGTGGGACATCCTTTCAAAACGTCACTTTATTTTGGGAGCTCTCCAAGAACTGAGCACGGTTAGGCTGTGTCAAGTCTTGCGAAGCTCAACCGCAGCCTTTCTTAAGCGGTGCTTACAGCAGAGGCTTGGGCTAAATAAACAGTAAGTAAGTTGTCTCGGAGGTTGGGTGTGGAGGAGGAAGGGAGGAAGGGAGGGAAGAACGTCAATGCCTTTGCAACTTGCTCAAGCCGTGCGCTCTGAATGGTTCGGTATTGACCCCGCGGGACCCCCGGAGAATTCCCTAATTGAAAATTAATATTGAATCGATGCCGCGGGCCATTTGCATATTGATCATAAACATCCAGGAAGGCACCAAGTATGTGTGCGAATCAATAGGGCCCTTCTGCGGCGGGGGCGAGGGAGCTGGCGAGCGAGGGAGTTGCGCTGCATCAGATGGCAGCTGCCTGCTCCTGGGGTTAATGACTGCCGCTTGTTAAGGAGCTCTTGTCAGGTGGAATCTGGCCGCGGGGGCCTTCACACACACACATACACACACACACACATACACCAGCACACACACACACACACCAGCGCGTGCACCACCACCAAAAGCTGGCAGCTGGAGGAGGGCAAAGGGTGAGATAGGGGAGAGTGGGGTGTTTGCTTGCTTGCTTGCTTGGATGGGTTGCTGGGTTGGGTTGCTTGTGTGTGGGGAAGAGGTGGAGGCTGCATGTGTTTAGGCAGAGGTGGAAGCAGCCAGCGTTTCTCTTGTGTGTCAGCAGATAAGTGCTGTTCAATTGTGCACATAAGGAACACAAGTTGTTTATTTTATTTGTCTACCTCTTGAGAACCAAAGAGTAACTGGTGGTTCCACAAAGGGGGATACTGATGAGAATCATGGCCTTTCTTTATGGGACAAGATAATGAGAAATCCTTTATCGTCCTCATTTAGGAAAATAGAATTATGCCGCCATATCTGTTGCTCCTGTTTCCATTGTTTGTTCCTGATGCATCCGAGGTTCTAAAACGATGTCATTACTGTAAGCAGTGGTATTGCTCGGCGAAGCTGTGGATCACTCGATGCCGTCACCCCCGTCGAGTGGAAGGCCCCAAGATTGCCGTTTGAATGGCCCGTTGGAATGAAACCGTTACATTTTCGTAACGTTTTTATTGTGAGTGAGAGGACAGAATGGGCCTTTTCTCCGTGCCCTCCCCTTGAACTCTCAGCCGAAATGCGTAGTCAAGTGATAGCACATCTGTATGTGTGTATCCAGAGCACATTAGATTCTCAGATTGAGGCCCCCTGAACAATAAGATAACTCTCCCAAGGAGTGGGAGCACAATATTAGGTAGATCAAACAGACGCTTTTTAATTTAAGGTGGAACATTCACAGCATTACCAGACAAAGGAGAGGCCGAATCCAGCACTTTAAGGCACAGATTATGATTCAACACATGCATTCCTCTCCCAAACTCCCCGTAATGCGTTCCACATGTTGGAAGAGGGGGGAGACGACGGTAGGAGGTGGAGAGAGCAGAGCCGTTGAGGCAAATGAGTGAAAGAAGAGAGAGAGAGAGAAAAGAGGGAGAACAAAAGAGTGATGGCAGGCAGAAAGAGGAGAAAAGAGAGATTGGCAGGACTGAATGTTCCTCCAGTCTTGACATAACTCATAATTTTCCCAGCAGCCTTAGCGCCGTTGTCTGCCGTTATCAAACTGCTACAGGTGGAACACACGCTGCACTCGCCAGGCACCTGGAGACTCCATGCTGGTACCCCAAGCTCGGATCTCCCCTCTCCCCCACTGGCAGTTACATCACTGGGGAGAGATGGAGGAAGAGGGTTGGAGAGACCAGTGCAGAGAGCAGGCCTCTCTCCCAGCCTATAGAAGCAGGGCCATGAATTAATGGCAGTGTTCAGCCAGGCTCCAGTGGACCCCCTCCTCCACCAGTTGCTGCAGCGGCGGCGGCGGCAGCCCCCTTTCCCCTGTGGCAGGAGCCTGGGGTCTGGGGGAGAGGCGGCCAGGGCCTGGTCCAGGGAGCCCGGCGCTGCATCTGATTGCTTCATTACAGGCCCTTTCATTGACTTGGCTGCACTGAACTGATGAACTGAGGCAGTGGACAAGAGCACATAATTGGGAGAAATGAATTCTTATCACAGCCCCCCTTCTCAGGAGGCCTCTGGTCTCTTGGCTGGAGCCATGCGAGGTTTGGTTTGCAGCAGGAGGGCGAACGGGGAGAGGAAGAGGGAAAAAGAGAGAGCGAGAACAAGCAACAGAGTAATGGACGAGAGAGAGAGAGAGAGAGAGAGAGAGAGAGAGGCCATGGACTGTGGATGAAGTCTGCTTCTGGACTTAAACTCAGGGGTTTGAAGTGATGCTGTTACTGTAGAAAGGGGCCTAATTGGAAAGCAGGAATAGCCCCCCAAGATTAGTCCCCCAATTACTTGTGTTTTTGGAGCGCTCGTTTGAACGACTTTTTATTTGACATAATAACTGATACCTGCTGCAGAGGATTACTTGGCGTCTAAGCCCCCTCTCCAAAGTTTATTTTCTCTTTGCCGTGGTGGTAGGCCCCAAGAGAGCCGTCTCTGTTAGTTAGTTGGTGTCTTCACCCACTTTGCTTTGCTGTTTTTTTTTATTATTATTATTCCTCCTTCCTGGTCCCCCTAATCAAGAATGGAGCCCCAAATGTTTACCTGTGGGGATGAATAATTAATGCGCCGCCGCTACGTACCTGCTCTGAATATCTCCCACACATCTCAATGAGAGACGTGCGGACTGCTAGCTAATTAGCGCGAGAGAGAGGATGGAAGAGAGAAGGGGGAGACATCCACATGAGGGACAATAACAACAACAAAACAACAACGAGCAAGCGAGCGAGATCGACAGCCGCAGATGCAGCAGTTACGCTAACAGCTTTGTAAATGAGTGCACATAGGAGCGTGGCGCTACTAGCGAGTTAATGCCACGGAGCGGCCAGGCGCTAAGGCTGGCGCTGCCCCTCATAGCCAATTTATCCCCCAGCTGCTGGTCTCTAAGGGGACTTGGTCCATTGTTAATGTCTGGCGATATCCACACCAGGACTCTTCAGAGCTCTCTCTCTCTCTCTCTCTCTCTCTCTCTCTCTCTCTCTCTCTCTCTCTCTCTCTCTCCCTCTCTCCATCTCTTTTTCTCTTCATCCCTTGTTCCCTCATTTCCATGTCCCATTCTACAGCGTCAGCAGAAAACGTGTTCAGCGATGGAAAAAAAAAAGAAAGCACCACGTACCGGCTAACCTTTCATTCCACAAATGCTGCTGATGTGATCCGGAGACCATTAGGCTAACAGTTTCCTCTGAAAGTTGGGAAAGTAATATTAAATTATGTGGCAGTGCATTCCTCATAATGTGGCCCACACTGCATAAATTAATAAGCCTATTTAGCGAGGCCCCGTTGCATGATGGGGGCTGAGCAAGGGCTCCTGCGCTGTCTTTGATCTGCCGCCGCTCATACCTTTACGCTCCTCGGCTCAAAATGGATTCCGCAATTACCGCATGTCAGTGGCCTTCTCACCAGCGCGTCGGAAGGGGTGCCGCAGCTTTTTACGCCCAGATATGGCTTCCTAATGACATCTCTCCTCAAAGCGCCGGGAGATGGTGTTAGTTTCCCAGTTAGTCTGGGTGACTCATTTTGTATGTGTGTGTGTGTGTGTGGTGTGTGTGGATCAGACTTTGTTTTAAATGGAAGTAAAAGCCTTGTCGAGCGTTACAGGAGGAGGTTGTGGTGGCGGTGGTGGGGGCGGTGGTGGAGCTTGGTGTTTTGAGGGAGGTGTGTGTGTTGGAGGAGGGGGTGTGTTTTTCTCTCTCCTGTAGGACTCCACTGATGGATTGGGAGCCATGTCAGTGTGATAGGCAGGGGAGTGCTGGGAGGTGAAGAGTCTTTATGCGGTGGGGTAAATGCAACACGAACAAGGTCGGCGGTATTTTTACTTTTAGTTATTTTAAGGCAGCTGTTCCGTGTTCTGGCAGCACCGGCACGATCACTCACCGCGCTGTTCTCTCTCCCTCTCTCCCCCCCATGACCGAGCCAAAGATAACTAGCATGAGAGAACCGAGAGAGAGTGAGAGAGAGAGCGTGTGTGTGGCTGCTACAGCCATGTCAAAGCAACACCCTCAACACCACCACCTCCCTCCCCAAAAAATATCCCCACCCCACCCCGCTAGCTATTCCCCTGGAGCGTGTCATGGTGAGCGAACGGCTCGAGCCCCCGCGCCACACCAGGGCTTCTGTCTATTGAAATGGCATTACGACATGTGAGAGGAAGCCATTTTATTAGCACCCGCGTTGGCTGCTCGCAGTGCATTGCATTGCAGTGCATTGCTTTGGGGTTTGTGCTGGAGTACACTGTGTGCTTTCCTGGCGTGTTTCTACTGGATGACGGGGGCCTGACTCGGGCTTCGGGAGGTTCAACCTCTGGGATGACTTAGGAGAACTGAGGAGGTAAGGAGATGGGACGAAAATACAGAACTGGGACCAGGAGCTTGGGAAGGGGGGTTGGGGGGGTTATGGTGGGGGTGACACAAGGGGCCCGCCGTCAGAGACACACAGAGAACAACTTACAAACGGTAAATGGCTGTAAAAAAAAAAGACTTCAAATTTCAGTTGGCTCGCTTGGGCCAAAGAATTAAGTCTGTGGCACTTGTCTGGCTGCAGTTAAAAGCCCAAATGGTGTGCGGGAGAAAATTGAAAAGAAATGAAGTGTGCTCACTTGACACACGGTGACCCATGCTAGTGGAGCTGAATGCTAGCCCTCTGTCTGGCTGAGGAGCTGCACTCAGTTTACATTATTAGGACTTTAGACTTGAAGGAGAGAAAGAGAGTAAGGGAGAGAGAGAGAGAGAGAGAGAGAGAGAGAGAGAGAGAGAGAGAGAGAGAGAGAGAGAGAGAGAGAGAGAGAGAGAGAGAGAGAGAGAGAGAGAGAGCAGGCAAGCAGGAAGGAGTATGTGCATGCCTGCGTGTGTGTGTGTGTGCGCACGTGTGTGCATGCATGTGTGTGGTTGAGGGACAGGAGAGGAGGTTGTGGAATTGAAAGCACAAGGGCAGGTGGGGGGTCTGTGTGTGGGCAGTAGTGGAGGTGGTGGTGGTGGTGGTGGTGGTGGGGGGGGTCTCTGGGAAAAAGCCGAATGGCAGCCCCCTACATTGACAAGATTATCTTTCGCTGAACGTTTTGGAGTCTCTTCTCCTGCGATGAGCCGGCGTCCCATATACAGCAAATTGGTAAACTGATTAGATTCAGATTAGCAGGGGCTGATAAGAGAGATTGCAGGGATATACTGTTGAGATTAAATGGATAACCAGATCGACTCCTAGATTAGTTTTTTTGCCGTGATGCTGCTTTGCTGCCATGGTGAATCCCCTCTTTTTTTGGCTCCTGGTCCCTCTTGTAATTAAGGTTTTAAGGTGTGTACATAAATAAATAAATAATGCCCCCGAAATGATACGATAATGAATTAATTCATTACAAGAGGAAAATAAATAAATTGCAGCTAATTGCACATGATGAGTCTTTTTTTTCATTTGCTTTTTGAGGGGAAATCTCATTATGTGCACCAGAAAGTGTAATCCTCCTTTTAGAAATATGTAAATTTGCAATGGCAGAGTGGAAGACAAGGGGAGAGAAGAGAGGGATGAGGTGGGCTAGGTTGTGTGTCGGAGGGGAGAGGGGGGGCGACCAAAACAAGGGGGTTGCATAGTTAGGTATCAATCGCACTCCGTCATCCTGACATTCTTATTTCTCAGGCACCTCAGGTGTTGCTCTTGAAAAATCTTCCTGCTCTCTTCTCCACACCTCCCCGCACCGCACCTCTCCTCTTTTCACTCTCGGCTGAAAATTAAAGATGACTGAAGGAGACATGCCGCGGGAGAACAAAGGCTTCTCTCTCTCCTTCTCTTTCTCTCTCTCCCCTTCTCTCGCTCTCTCCTTATCTCCTTCTCTCTCTCTCTCTCAAACTGTTCCAGTCCGACACTCATCCTTTGTGCATTTAGCAATGAGCAAGTGTGCTGTGACTGAGAGGGAAGGACTGAAGGACCCCAAGGGCTGTCCTGATCTTTGCCTGTCATATTTCTCTTATGTGTGTTTGTGCCACAAATAAAATTGGCAAAAAAAGAGATAGAATTATAAACCTACTAAAAAAGCAATGAATATTTTTATTTTTGCATTGGTAGACAGGATTTAATACCTCAATCAGAATTATTTGTCTTTGCCTCACCTGCTTAGAAACAAAAAAGCGACTCTTGAATTAGGTAAACGTTCCATTAAACAGCTGCTCATTGATACCACCACATCTTCGCTTCTTAGGGTCTTACATCCAGAGATTACGTTTAAATGACAAGTAAAAACACAAGACATTTTAGACAAATAAACACAGGCATGGTAATAATTGCACAGAAAACGGAGATGAGTCGATCATGGTTTAGCTGTAATTAGTGTGAAGAAAAATGCATGTCTATTAAGGCTCATTATATGGGTTTCTACAGAAAGCAAGCCAATTACTATCTGCTTTGTTCCTTCCGATGAATGTGATCTGTTGTTTTTTTTCTTTTCTTTTTTTTTCGTTAAAAAGAAGGCTTATCCAGTAACAGTAACTGCTGCACTCGCTCGTGTGCGCTAATTGTACAGCTAAGTGGTGCAGTTCAGATCCTGTTATCATCATCTGCATTAGGGAGCTAGCTGTGTGGCTCAGGTTCAGATGGACAGTGACTTTGGCCATCATCCTGTGTGTGTGTGTGTGGGTGTGCGTGTGTATGCATGTGTGTGTGTGTGTGTGTGTGTGTGTGTGTGTGTGTGTGTGTGTGTGTGTGTGCGTGTGTGTGTGTGTGTGTGTGTGTGTGTATGCGTGTGTGTGTGTGTGTGTGTGTGTGTGTGTGTGTGTGTGTGTGTGTGTGTGTGTGTGTGTGTGTGTGTGTGTGTGTGTGTGTGTGTGTGTACATAGTTGTGTGTGCACATGATTCTGTGTGTGTGTGTGTGTGTTTGCGTGGGAGGTGGGTGATGATTGTGTGTGTGTGTGTGTGTGTCTGTGTCTGTGTCTGTGTCTGTGTCTGTATCTATGTGTGTGTGTGTGTGCGCGCGAGGCGTCCGTGCTGCCAGCGAGTCTGATGGCTGCTGAATAATTGATGTGGGCTGGAGAAGTGAACTGTAGCCACGGAGACCTGGCTGCCCTGGCCATGCAGGGCCTTGTCTTGTCACAGGCAGAGAAGGGAGGCAGGGAAGGGAGGCAGGGAAGGGAGGCAGGGCAGGCAGGCAGGCAGGGAAGGGAGGCAGGGAAGGGAGGCAGGCAGGGAGGGAAGGGAAGAAGGGAGGCAGGCAGGCAGGGAAGGGAGGCAGATAAGGGAGGCAGGCAGGCAGGGAAGGGAGGCAGGGAAGGGAGGCATGCAGGCAGGGAAGGGAGGCAGGGAAGGGAGGCAGGCAGGCAGGGAAGGGAGGCAGGGAAGGGAGGCAGGCAGGCAGGGAAGGGAGGCAGGCAGGCAGGGAAGGGAAGAAGGGAGGCAGGCAGGCAGGGAAGGGAAGAAGGGAGGCAGGCAGGCAGGGAAGGGAGGCAGGGAAGGGAGGCAGGCAGGCAGGGAAGGCAGGCAGGGAAGGGAGGCAGGCAGGCAGGGAAGGGAGGCAGGGAAGGGAGGCAGGGAAGGGAGGCAGGGAAGGGAGGCAGGGAAGGGAGGCAGGCAGACAGGGAAGGCAGGCAGGGAAGGGAGGCAGGCAGGCAGGGAAGGGAGGCAGGGAAGGGAGGCACGAGGGAAGGGAGGCAGGGAAGGGAGGCAGGGAAGGGAGGCAGGCGTCTGGAGGCAGGGAAGGGAGGCAGGCAGGGAAGGGAGGCAGGGAAGGGAGGCAGGGAAGGGAGGGAGGGGAGGGGAGGCAGGGAAGGGAGGGCCTTGTCTTGTCACACGGAAGGGAGGCAGGGAAGGGAGGCAGGGAAGGGAGGCAGGGAAGGGAGGCAGGGAAGGGAGGCAGGGAAGGGAGGCAGGCGTCTGGAGGCAGGGAAGGGAGGCAGGCAGGGAAGGGAGGCAGGGAAGGGAGGCAGGCAGGCAGGGAAGGGAGGCAAGGAAGGGAGGAAGGGAAGGGAGGCAGGGAAGGGAGGCAGGGAAGGGAGGCAGGGAGGCAGGGAAGGGAGGCAGGGAAGGGAGGCAGGGAAGGGAGGCAGGCAGGGAAGGGAGGCAGGGAAGGGAGGCAGGGAAGGGAGGCACGGAAGGGAGGCAGGCAGGCAGGGCAGGGAGGCAGGCAGGCAGGGAAGGGAGGCAGGGAAGGGAGGCAGGGAAGGGAGGCAGGCAGACAGGGAAGGGAGGCAGGGAAGGGAGGCAGGGAAGGGAGGCAGGCAGGCAGGGAAGGGAGGCAGGCAGACAGGGAAGGGAGGCAGGGAAGGGAGGCAGGGAAGGGAGGCAGGCAGGGAAGGGAGGCAGGGAGGCAGGGAAGGGAGGCAGGCAGGGAAGGGAGGCAGGGAAGGGAAGGGAAGGGAGGCAGGGAAGGGAGGCAGGGAAGGGAGGCAGACAGGCAGGGAAGGGAGGCAGGGAAGGGAGGCAGGGAAGGCAGGGAAGGGAGTCAGGCAGGCAGGCAGGGAAGGGAGGCAGGCAGGCAGGGAAGGGAGGCAGGCAGACAGGGAAGGGAGGCAGGCAGGCAGGGAAGGGAGGCAGGGAAGGGAGGCAGGGAAGGGAGGCAGGGAAGGGAGGCAGGGAAGGGAGGCAGGGAAGGGAGGCAGGGAAGGGAAGGGAGGCAGGCGTCTGGCCACACCACTCTGCTCTCTCTCTCCTCTCCACCCCGCTCCGCTCCGACTGCATATGCCCATTAAAGAGATGTACTGAGATGGCTGCCTTGTCAAGGGTACTACCTGCCTCGTGTGTGTGTGAGTGTGTGTGTGTTTGTGCAGGTGTGTGTGTGTGCGTGTGTGTGTGTGTGTGTGTGTGTGTGTGTGTGTGTGTGTGTGTGTGTGTGTGTGTGTGTGTGTGTGTGTGTGTGTGTGTGTGTGTGTGTGTGTGTGTGTGTGTGTGTGTGTGTGTGTGTGTGTGTGCGTGCATGTGTGAGTGCTTTACCACATTCACCATCACATTCTGCTTTATGAATTACCCACAAGTTAAACCCTCACCTCCCTCTCATCATCTCTACCAAAGATGGAGAGCTTGAGAAAGAGAGAACAGACAAAAAGAAGGATGGAGAGAGAGAGAGAGAGAGAGAGAGAGAGAAAGAGATTTATCCAGATCAAAGTGGTAGAACTTTTTAATTAAGAAACGAGAGGTTTGAAAGAAAAAAAAGCAACAAAAAAGAAAGAGAGAAAGATAGAAACAACCAACCGTTTTTTTTTCCTATTAAGGAGAAATGTCAAGCGCGGTGGTGTCGCGATAGTCGCCTGTGCGTCCCTTTGTTGTCCCCCCTGACATTGCGGGGCTAATTTTTCATGCTTATTTGAACTGGAAAATGAAAGAGAGGTTTGCGATTATTTCCTATAAATGACAACACAATCGCATTACGCTTCAGTACAAACACAGAGAGGATATTGCCTTTTCATATTTCATGTGAGAGTAATGGATGGGATATGCAAAAGGATGGTGGGTGGGGGTGTGTGGTGGGGGGGAAAGGGTGGTTGGATGGTCTCGAATAAGACAAATGGAGAAGGAAGGCACAGCGCATGTTTGATTTGTATTAGAAACCCAGGCCTGATAGTGATAGGGAGGGGGGGCGGAGGAGCAGAGCGTGTGTGTGTGTGTGTGTGTGTGTGTGTGTGTGTGTGTGTGTGTGTGTGTGTGTGTGTGTGTGTGTGTGTGTGTGTGTGTGTGTGTGTGTGTGTGTGTGTGTGTGTGTGTGTGTGTGTGTGTGTGTGTGTGTGTGTGTAGTGTGCGTTCGCGTGAGCTGTATTTACTTTTTTCAATAAGTGGTGGCGGTCTTGAGGATGTTTTAAAGTGCCGGCACAATGTATTCATTGAATTTCTTTAGCGGATTGCTATTAGCCGCCACCTGGGGTGGAATGGTAATGATCGGGGGCTGAGGGGTTGCAGGGAGCAGCGCTGGAGCTCAACACTGCTCAGCCTCTGGCTCTGGACCCTGGACCCTTTGTGTGTGTGCGTGTGCGTGTGCGTGTGCGTGTGCGTGTGCGTGTGCGTGTGCGTGTGCGTGTGCGTGTGCGTGTGCGTGTGCGTGTGCGTGTGTGTGTGTGTGTGTGTGTGTGTGTGTGTGTGTTTGTGTGGAAAGGGAGGGAGAGAGAGGGGGAAGGGGGGAGAGCATGCATCCATGGTTTAGTCATAATAGGTCATGGAAATGTGTCACACTTGCATTCAAACACGCACAAATGTGCAGATTCGCACAAATGTTCAGAAAAGGAGGTGTACATGCTATGCTAAATGTCTTCTTTCCCTCAGCAGTCTTTTCTAACATTGAAACATTTTAGTCTCAAACACACATATGCACACACGCTGGCACGCTGGCACGCAGGCACGCACACACACACACACACACACACACACACACACACACACACACACACACACACACACACACACACACACACACACACACACACACACACACACACACACACACACACACACACACACACACACACACACACACACACATTTACATTGATGCAGCATGGATGTCTCTGCTACATTTCATCTCCTCCTAGTACACGAACCGCCTCCCTCTCCTCTCATCTCCTCTCTCCTCTCCTCTCCTCCACTGCACTCCACTCCACTCCACCTCCCTCCTCTCTCCCCTCTTCTCCTATTCGGCTCTGGCCGCTGTGCGAACATCAGCCCCGCGCAAACACATCAATAATGGCCCATATCTTATTTTTCTAAAACGAAATTGATTAGCCAATCTGGTATTCATAACCCTTTGGAAATTCTCTTTTATCTGGCAACGCGGCGCTCATAAACAAGCCCCGGCAGTGTGCTCGTACGCGCGGCGAGGGCCAAATCAGCGGGGCCTGACCGGCCGACCAACCGGACCAGGGGTGGGTGCGGAGAGCAGAGAGAAGGGGAAAAAAGACAGAAAACCCCTGGGATGGTGAGGGGAGGTGGGGGAGTGATAAAGAGAGAGATAGTAGAGAGAAGAGAGAGAGAGAGAGAGAGAGAGAGAGAGAGAGAGAGAGAGAGAGAGAGAGAGAGAGAGAGAGAGAGAGAGAGAGAGAGAGAGAGAGAGAGAGAGAGTAGAGAGAAGAGAGAGAGAGAGGAGGGCAGTTACTGAGCAGAACCTGGTAACCCACTGGCATTTGGGTGGGTGGACGGGCCCCTGGCCTATGAGGGCTGCTGAGAGTGTTGGTGTTTATGCATGAGGATCAGTAGTGCTGGGGGACCAGAGGGGAGCTGAGCAGAGTAAAGAGGAGCCCAGTAGAGCAGCGCAGTGCTGGGACTCGACCAGCAGAGCCAAGGGCCATGGGCAGGGTGGGTGGTGGTTCTCTTACACACATATTCGTTAAAAACATGCACGCTCCGAAAAACATGCATACATGCAGTACAAACGCACACACACATACACATAGACACATACACATAGACACACACACACACACACACACACACACACACACACACACACACACACACACACACACACACACACACACACACACACACACACACACACACACACACACACACAGTCAGCAATACAGGTATGTACACACATACTAAATGTACAGACACATATGGACACATGCACAAACACATATACATAAACATGGACAACAACACACACTTGTTCAACACCACCCACAAACACACTTGTACAAAACACACACACAGACACACACATACATGCACACGCGCAAGCAGAGCTAAGCCAGCACAGGCAGCCGCGGCCCAGGCCGCATTGATTTTCCGGGCTAATACCTCCACAGAGCACTCCGCAGCCAGATGGATGCACTACAAAGATATGCAAATGGCGTGTTCGATAAATCGACAGGCGGAGATCTTTTTCAGACGCTCCACTGCACTGGTCTGTAGTTCCTAAAGAGAGATATAAACAGATAAGTACCTGTTAATGGACAGACTCAAATGTATACAAACACGCAACACACGCGTGCACACACACACACACACACATGCACATACAGATACACACAAAGACGTACAACGGTAACACACAAACGTGTGTATACTCAGCCAAAAGCTCAGCAAGGGGAATAGATGCTACTGTTTGTTAGCGTTACGGAAATATACAACAAGAAAAGTAGAGATGGCCATGACACTCTTCAGTGAATAATTCTGTCACCAATCAATGTGTATGTTTTTTTCAAATATAGGCTTACATTTCCGTATTAAAAAATGCATTGTGTACTTGCGTGCGAGTGCAAAGCAGGTTGTTTTTTTGTTTTTTTGTCGCAAGGACAGGTTTTTACATGAGAGTAGCGGTAATGAGCTCCGGTGTGCTGCGAAGGGCAGGGAGAGAGCAACGTTTTTTTGAAATTCACACATGAAAATATAAACACAAATTCTGTGTTGTAAGATGAACTATTTACTTTGTGCGGCATGAAAAGATGCGGAAATATTAACAGCAAGGCCAATCAACACTTGCGTATTGGTAGTGTAGCGTAGTGTAGTGTGTGTGAGTGTGTGTGTGTGTGTGTGTGTGTGTCTGTCTGTCTGTCTGTCTGTGTGTGTGTGTGTGTGTGTGAGTGTGTGTGTGTGTGTGTGTGTGTGTGTGTGTGTGTGTGTGTGTGTGTGTGTGTGTGTGTGTGTGTGTGTGTGTGTGTGTGTGTGTGTGTGTGTGTGTGTGTGTGTGTGTGTGTGTGTGTGTGTTTGAGTCTCCATGGAGAGGAAGGGAGGGATAGTCAGAGGCAGACAAGTGGTGCGCTCTACCTGGTAATTAAGCGGAGGTTTGTGGCGAAAGGCAGACACTGGGAGAGATGAGCTATGAACAAAGGGGCTGTGACAGTTTCAGGGTATGTGATTTTTATGTCCCATTTTTTTTTTTTTTGCGGCAAATGAAAAATCAATACATTTTCCGGGCGATGCATATTCAGAGTGGCCCCAGCGAACGAGTGAGCTTCCGCCCCAGCAGGCCCGTGGATGGTGGGGGTGGGGGAAGAGAGAGGGGGATGGAGGAGAGAGAGAGAGGGGGGGGTGGTGGTATGGGGGGGCTCTGGGGTGATGATGAAGGCAAAGTGGAGGGAATTCTCTCTCTCTCTTTCTTTCTCTCTCTCTCTCTCTCTCTCTCTTTCCCTCTTTCTCTCTCCCTCTCTCTCTCTCGATCTTGCTCTCTCTCTCTCTCTCTCTCTCTCCCTCTCTCTCTCTCTCCCTCTCTCTCTCACCCGCCTGTCATAACTGTGCCATCACATTTTCCGAGCCACTGGTGAATATTTCAGAGTTGATGTGATTGCCCTTCATGACAGCAGTGTTGCTCTTTCCCCCTTAGCTAGCCTCTTAACCCTTTCACTCCCCCCCTCTCCGACCCCCACCCCCACCCATCCCATTTGATTCAACTCACTCACCCACCCCCCCTGCCACCACCACTAACCACATATCACTCATATACACACTTAGTAAGCAGAAAATGGAGGTATGCTGCAGGAATGTATAAAGGATAGATTGTCTGCAGAATGTGGTGGCATATTGCTGGTGGGCAATTGTATTTTTCCGCCTATGTGGTCTGTACATAAATGGGGTTGAAAGAGAGAAAATGGGGTCTGGGAGAGTCACATGCTAAAGAAAATAAATAAATAAACAAATAAATGTATAAAAGGACAAAAGTGTGTCAGCGAATGCATCCGCGTCTCCGGCCTCTGCTCTCCCCTTTGTGTGTGTGTGTGTGTGCGTGATGTCCTCCAGGCATTTTGAAAAGTAGTGTCCAGCCAACCAGTCAACGTCACAAACACAGGGCAGAGAAAAGCACAGCCAGCATTCTCCTCTCCTCTTATCTCCTCTCCACTCCTCCCCTCTCCACTCCTCTTCTCTCCTCTCCTCTCATCTCCTCTTCTCTCCTCTCCACTCCTCCCCTCTCCACTCCTCTCCTGTTCGCTCCTCTCCTCCTGGCCCTAATGTGTGGTAGGATGGCTTCTGTCTTGCATGCTCCCTTACATACATGTAAAACACACACACACACACACACACACACACACACACACACACACACACACACACAGACACACACACACACACAGACACACACACACACACACACACACACACACACACACACACACACACACACACACACACACACACACACACACACACACACACACACACACACACACACACACACACACACACACACACACACACACACACACACACACACAAATGGCTAATGGATTCTCTGTGTTGTCAGTAGTCGTGTCAACTGAGGCAGAAAAAGTAGAGAAAGGCGACTTCAGAAATGGTTCGCCTGTTACTTAGCCATAGATTTATAATATTGCCATGAGATGAATACATGGTTGAATGCTAGACAGGCATTATATGAGCAAACACTCTTTCCTAGATCCGCAGGCCCTTCAGGCAGATTCCATTGCCGGCGATCCTATTCACTATTTGCTGAAAAAGCTTAACTATATCTTACAAACAGTGCTATGCCATTAATAGATAGATATTCAATATATTCCTATTAATAGATACATTGTAGATAGTAATAGATTAAGATATGGTCATTACCATTTTGGTGACATTAATAGATAGATATTCAAGATATTCATAGATGTTAATAGATAGATAGTCAAGTAGTAGGTTAAGATGTGGTCATTACCATTTTGGTGACAATAAGGTGTATGACAGTGCCTCTGCATGAAAGGGATGGTATTTGAAGGGTGTTTCTGAAAGGGTAGTGGAGGTGCGTTGCTGCTGAAAGCCGTACAGCTTGAATGGAAATCAGAACATTTTCTCACCTCCTCATGTCTGTCAGCTCAAGCTCAGAAATTGAGTTGGATGGTTAGGTGTAGTTCAGACGTTTTTTTGTTTGTTTGTTTGCTTGGTTGTTTTTTTTTTTTTTTTAAGAAATCAAATATTTTTTCAGTTTTTGCTGCCATGTAGTGTATATATAAATTATCCTCCCTCCTCCCCATTCTGCGTGGCTACTGCTGCTACTCTGATTGCAGTGAAATAAATTCTGATGGCCTGACCTGCCGTGACCCAAATGAGTTGTGTCCAGCAAAAGATGGCCGGTGGCCATTGCTGAGGCTTGGGCCCATCAAAATTAAGTGTGTGTGTGTGTGTGTGTGTGTGTGTGTGTGTGTGTGTGTGTGTGTGTGTGTGTGTGTGTGTGTGTGTGTGTGTGTGTGTGTGTGTGTGTGTGTGTGTGTGTGTGTGTGTGTGTGTGTGTGTGTGTGTGTGTACGTGTTTGATGAGATGAAGGGAGGGGGGTTAGACGCAGATGGGTAGCAGTAGGTTTGGGAAGGGAGGTGTAATTTTGGTGGTGGAGAGAGGGGTGGGGAGGTCAGTATTCTGAGGCAGTGTGAGCTATCCCTGCTGTTTGTTATTAACTGGCTGTTTTAAGTTTCGCAGCCATTAGCTTGGTCGGCGTCACACACACACACACACACACACACACACACACACACACACACACACACACACACACACACACACACACACACACACACACACACACACACACACACACACACACACACACACACACACACACACACACACACACACACACACACACACACACACACACCCTAACTAACACCTCCCTCCTCCCTCTCTCCCTTTTTCATATGCGTGAGTAGCCTCCTCCTCCTCCTCCTCCTCCTCCTCCTCTCCTCATCTCCTCCACATACGCGTCGTCCACACACACACACACACACACACACACACCCCTCCTCCTCTTCTCCCTCCTCTCCTTCTCGCTCCTCTCCCTCTCTCCCAATCCCACTCCCCACCCCTCTCCTCTCGGCCGCCCCCCAGCCCCCAGCCCCATGGAGACACAAAGTGCTCATTCACATTTAGATGTGGGGGTCACGGG
>NC_085878.1:11250739-11385739 GCF_034702125.1 Engraulis encrasicolus
ACGGTATGTGTGGTGGCTTTTGGAGTCGAACTCTTGAGCTTCGGGTTACATGCAGCCTTAACTGCGTTAAGGTTCCTTAAGTGCTCCAAGCATTATTAGGCCATAAAAAAACACACACACAACTGCACAAGTTCAGATGTTTTGGATTGTTGTTTTTCCTCCCGGGCCTAGCCACTGGTGATCTGGGATCCATAGTCCTTTGAGAATTGACTGTGGAGGAATGAATATTTGAGCAGGATATGCCGCGGCCTGTTGTGGTGCGTGTCAATACATCAATAGCCTACCTCATAGAGACTGGCGTGTGGAAGCGTTTTCAAAAGAACATTTAAGTACATTTGCTGTGAATTAGCTGACTTGTGTAATAACTGATAAGGCTTATTGACTGTAAGCCTCGGTTTGCTGTTGTCCAATCAATGCGGGTGCATGCTAGCCGGACTACTTTTAAACAAACTTAACAGGCAAAGGGAGCTCTTGGAGGGGGGGCACAGGGGGGAAATAAAAAGGATTGATGCCCATTTTATTATCTGGTTTTCAGCATCTTGCCTGTGTTACTTACAGATGGCATTATCGGAGATCCATTGTTTTGAGTTCACTGCTTTTAGATGGCCAGATGTATTGAACAGGGGGGCTCTTAAGATGGTTACAGGGGAATTTTTACATTTGACTGAGCAAAACGAAATGAATGGTGGACTCAGTTTAAAATATTTATGCTTTTTATCCTGCATTGCTGCATTACCCATGATGATGTTGAAGGGATCCTTTGCACCACTAAGCATCCCAATGGGCTGAAGCTTGAGACCACACTAATTCATATGAAGAGCGATTGTACGGAAAGAAAAAAAGAGAGAGAGAGAGGTAGAGAGAAGGACAGATAGATAGATAGAGAGAGGAGAACAAGAATGAGAAGAAAGAAACAGAGTGAAGGAGAGCGGGAAATGGAGACAGCAAATAGAAATGAGAAGTAGCTCTTTCTGTTCAAACATGCACATGGACAGATCCCTCTTTTTTTTCCTGTCTGCATACTTCTGACCGCTTTGGAAAATGTGTGTATGTCTCTACCACATGTGTGTGGTTTTGTGCTGTTTTATGCCCATATTAAACAGAGGAAGCCATAAAGATATTTATGTCATGGGCCCAAATGCATAAAGGAAGAATTATATCTGTTCACCCAGGGTTTATATCTAAGTAAATCCTCCATTCAGTGATGACGATACCAATAATAATAATCATCATCATCATAATCATATTAATATTTTATTATTTTTTTATTTCTATTATTATTATTATTATTATTATTATTATTATTATTATTATTATTAGGCCTATTTTTATGATTACTATTATCATCATTATTATTAAAAAGCAGGTACTACTATATATGTTTTTTTATTTACAACTTGCAATCAGAAAGGCGAGAGAGAGAGAGAGAGATCGAGAGAGATCGAGAGAGAGAGAGAGAGAGAGAGAGAGAGAGAGAGAGAGAGAGAGAGAGAGAGAGAGAGAGAGAGAAATAGATGAAGAAAGCACTGCTCGTAATGAATCTGCTCAGAACACCGCTGCACGGCATGGAGAGAGGAAGAGAGAGAGGGAGAGCGGGAGAGAGAGCTACGGAGCGAGCGAGCAAGAGAGCGAGCAAGAGAGAGCGAGAGAGAGTTGCGCCCGCCCCCTTTTGTCTCCTAACCTTGTAAATGCATGTCAGCGAATGTAATTGTTGTAAGCTCCTATAGAAAAAAAACGCTGCCGCCCCTTTAAGTGCTTCCAACCAATTCTGATGGAGTGGTGATTTACATATCCCATCCTCTCCTCTCCTCCCCCTCCAGGAGAACTGAGTGAGGATGTGGAAGCTGCCAGTGAGATCACTACAGACCAGGAGGACCAAACCAAAGACAGAGAGAGTGGGGGGGAGAAGGAGCTCACCAAAGGGACAGGTAAGGCCTCTGTCTTTTTGCACCTCTCTTTAAAGAGGGTGGGGGTGGGGTGGGGTGGGGGGGTTGCAGGGGAGAGGGAGGGGAGGGGGAAAGGGGGAGGAGGGGTCAAGGGGGTGGGGACAGATTTTTTTGGTGGGAGGATATTTTTTGACACTACACAGGATGTTCCAGCTGAGGAGGTCCTTTGTTTTGATCTTAACTAGACTTTTTCTTTTTTTCTGTTTGTTTTACAACAGCCATCAGAGCCTTTTACCTAAACCGTCTCTGATGTGGAATTGCCATGGATCAAACACAATTTTGGTCGCTTTTTCCTCCCCTCTCTCAAGCTATGCATGTCTGGCTCATTAAATTTACTCTTTACAAAGTAGACTCCAAATTGCCTGATTACACTAATTGCGGCCAAGTGACCAAAGACGGAGAAGCCAAGCAACTAAAAAAAAGCAAACAAGTTTTTTTTCCTTCCTTGTCCTCCACAGCGTGTGTGTGTGTGTGTGTGTGTGAACCTGGAGGGGGAAGTGAAGTGAAGTGTGTTGTGGGGGCCTGTGTGTGTGTGTGTATAATTAGGGTCTGGTGTGGAGAAGGGCCATGACAGGCATGTGACCAGGCTGTTGCTGCTGTTGCTGTTGTGACTGCCACAGAGACAGACGAACAGGAGCTAACACTTGTAAAGAATGCTATCAGAGGGGGGGGGCAGGCAGGCAGGCAGACAGCAGGTGCAGGTGTAGGGTGGCAAAAGGGGGTGGGGGGTGGGGGGGTCAGGAGGTGTGGCCTGGGCCTGGGCCTGGTCAGAGTGGAGGGAGTGAGTATGTTTACACACGTGTATGTTTGTAGTCACAGCAGTAGAAGTATTTTTAAGTTTTCAGGTTGTGCAATTTGGCATAGTGTGATTGGATTGAGTAAATATGTTTGTGTATGGGATGGAATGTTGTATAGTTGCTGAAGTAGTAGCAGAATGGTTGTGCAATGGGGCCTGCGCACACACACACATGCTTGCATGCATGTGTGTGTGTGGAAGAGTAG
This sequence comes from Engraulis encrasicolus, assembly GCF_034702125.1. Taxonomy (NCBI): domain Eukaryota; kingdom Metazoa; phylum Chordata; class Actinopteri; order Clupeiformes; family Engraulidae; genus Engraulis; species Engraulis encrasicolus. Next base: position 11,253,688 of record NC_085878.1, read on the forward strand.
CAGTAGTAGTACTGTAGGAGTAGCATGTTGCAGCTGTGCTATGAGCTATGCTGGGGGTGTTCAGTGTGGGCACTGGCACTACCACTACCAAGTCAGGCCTGCATGCGTGGGAAACCAAGGGCCTGTGTAGGAGGAAGAGGTGCTCAACACAGCAGAGAGAGAGAGAGAGAGAGAGAGAGAGAGTGGGAGAGAGAACGAGAGATGGAGTGAGATAGAGAGAGAGAGAGAGTGAGAGAGAGAGAAAGAGAGAGAGAGTGAGATAGAGACAGTGGGAGAGAGAGAGATGGAGAGAGAGAGAGAGATGGAGAGAGAGAGATGGAGAGAGGGAAAGAGGAAAAAGGAGAGAGAATGTGTTGCCTCTGGTGCTAATGGAAGGTTGGAGTGCTTGAAGCTGTTAGAGAACTTGTGGGTACTTACTGAGCGGACTGTTATCCCCCGTGGAATAGCAATGAAGAAACAAAAACGGACATATTGGTTTAATAACATTGTTATTCACCATTTTTTTTTTACTAATTGTATTTAATTAATATTATAGTATTAGAAAGCTGCAGTTTTGGGAAAGACAGTAACAACATTGTCCGCTGTTGTGGCTTTTTGTGTTGATCTATAAAAAACATGTACACATCACTAGGCTAGGCTCAGCAGTGGGATATAGAGACAGTGGCGGGTGCAGGGACAGCGGGGTAAGTCCTGGGGGGATGAAAGACACCACAACCCCCATCCCTAGCCGCACCGCCAGACACCCAGCCACTCAGCCACCCCCCTCTCCCCATCTCCCCCACCCCCACCCCGCCCCACTACCATTATCCACCCCTCTCCCCTTGTCAAACCCCCTCAGCCACCCCACTCGCCATCTCACCCACAACCACCCACCTCTCTCCCCATCTCACCCCCCACATCCAACCACCGCTCTCCCCTCTGCACCCCCCACTGCTTCCCCTTCCTCGAGTCTCTCATCTCCTGTGCTGTGTAAGGATGTACTGTATAGTGTAGCATGGTGTAGTGTGGTGGTGTAGTAGTATGGAGCCTGGTGCTCAGCAGGCCCAGCGGGCTGGCCTCTCCTGCCCACAGCAGCCTCCCTCAGCCTGGGCCTCGCCCGCCGCTACACCGGCCCCCTCTGATCCGCCCAGTGGGGCTCTCCAAAGCAGCAGCTACAGCAGCAGGGCTCTCTCACTTCCTCTATTTGTCTTTCGCCCACTGTGTCTCTATATCTCTCTATCTCTTTCGCTGTCTTTTCCTCTCTTTATTGCTCTGTTTTCGCTCTCCTTCTGTTTATATCTTTTACCATTTCTCTACTATTCTCTCTCATGCAAGGTGCAGGACATCTAGTGTGGGTTTAATAAAAACACTGAGATCATGTGGAATATTCTGTAGGAGGAGAAATATTTAGCCGTCTAGTCCCCCAATTTAGGCCAATGTGCTGCCATTAACATTTCTGCACTTAAGAAGTCTGTTATAACCGATTCACTCTTTTCCAACTTTTACACATAGCTTTGCATTTTTTTCTCAAACTCGGAAAGCACAGCATGAAGAAAAGTTTATTTGCATTTTTGAAAAAAAAAGATGTCTTTGATATCTGAACTTTTAGTTGAAATGAGGCAGACTTGTTTGTGTTCTTTGAAAGAGTGGCAGCCCCCCTTTGATGGGGAGAAAGTAATGATATGCATGCCCGGCTGAAAAATGGCTAAAAGTATATTTTAACACATCAAAATAAAAGCACTTTAAAAAGCATTAAAATGAGCTGCGTGATTAATAATTCAATCATACCTGTGGTGCACAGGAAGACGACTCCTCGCATTAGAATTCCTCTTCCACTTCTCCGCCACCCCCCTCTCCTCTCCTCTCCTCTCCCTTCTTCCTTCTCCTTTTTTCTTCTCTTTCTTTCTTTTTTGTCATTTTTTCTTTTTTTGGACGGCATGGAATTTCATACACGAATATTCAATTCCTTTTCCTCCCCTCTGTCAGTCGCTAATCACCAAATAAGTGTGTTTCTGTGTTTTCACAAAGGGGAAGAGATGTGCTTGCCTATGAAAAATTTACTGGCTTCCCAGCAGCTTATTAGAAACGCTTAGTTAAAAATAGCGTGTGCATTAGGGAGCCAGGTCTGAGGGGCTGTTTGATGTCTGTAAGGAAGAAGAAGAAGAGAAGAAGAAGAAGAAAGACGAGTGAAGGGAAGGGAGAGGTGGATTGAAGAGTGGAGGAGTGGAGTGGTGGTGGGGATGAGGGTGAGGGTGGATGTAAGGGCTAGGGTGAGGTGGGGTGGGGTGGATGAGGAAACAGTGGTGCCGTTTGAACCAAGATAGCAGTGTTGTCACCTAGGAGGAGAAAAAGGCACAAATGAAGAGTTCAGATGCAAAAAAACCCTAACTCCATTTCTGAAGACCTGCACTTCTATACTTTTAGAGAACCCCGTTGTTCGTTTGGTTTACATTTATGTACTTGATAATACATATAAATAGTCATATTACATAAATAAAATTTAAAAATATGTAATTTTGATAGCTCTGTATTGAATAAAAATGAATTAAAATATTTTTCTGAAAAGGCACTTAGGGGGTTTTGCATCTGAACTCTTCAAATGTAACTCAGAAGAACACTTCCACCAACACTCCGCTTTTTTTCACCCCTTCTTCCCTGAATCTTCATTGAGCCCAGATCAGCATTCAGTTTCCTGTGGACTGACTGCTGCTTAACCTTGGCTAAAATGAGAGCCAGAGAGGAGAAGAGAGAGGGGGGGGGTTGCATCTGGTAAACAGAAGCACGCTTGTTTTGGCTGCTGACTGTCTGAGAGAGTGTTTGCCGGCAGACGGTCTGTCAGAGTGTGTGTGTGTTTGTGTGTATGTCTGTGTGTTTGTGTGTGTGTGTCTGTGTGTGTATGTGTGTGTGTCTGTGTGTACACACATGTGTGTGTGTGAATGTTTATGTGTTGTACTCTAGGTTATCTTGTCTGTGGACGAGTGTGCCGTGCCTGCATGGGTGTGTTTGTGTGTGTCTGTGTTATGTGTTTGTGTTACGTGTGTGTGTGTCTGTTTTGCTGGTTGCAGTGAGTCGCTGGAAGCTAACCTGTTATTTAAAGGCATATCTAAAAGGATTTGAGTCACGGCGTCTTGAAGCCCGGCTGTTATTAGGGGTCCGTCATTAGTATTATTGAAGTTTCTCTCCTCTCCCTGTCACACCGCCTCAACCACCGCCGCCGCCACCGCTATCACCACCGGTGGAAGTCGCCTGCGTTGGGAGGGAGACGTCGCTTGCTTTACAAATGACAGTCACTGTCAGGTAGAGCCGCATTAGCCCGGCGACGGGGAAAAAAGCGAGTCCTCCTATTTAAAGCGACTGTCAATCTCTTTCCCTCCCTTTTCATGTGCCGCCGCCGAGCCTCAGCCACACGGCTTCATTACAAGCATTTAGAGAGACACTCGGCAAGCCGTGTAAACGTTGCATGTGCCGGGCATGTCACCATGCGACGACGGAGGGGGGGGGCCTGGATGCCACCATGGTGGGGGGTGGGGGGTGGGGGGTGGTGGTGGCGGCGGTGGCTGTGTTTTGTTTTCGTGGTGTGACATGCTATAGTCAGATGTATGTATGCGCCACCAGATTATGCATATGTGTGTACAGTGCCACCCCCCCCACACACACACACACACACACCCCACCATAGACACTTTGTAGTCAGAAAGAGAGATTCGCACATGCATACATACATATTGAAACACACACACACACACACACACACACACACACACACACACACACACACACACACACACACACACACACACACACTCTCACACACACATACACACACCCATGAAGAGTTGTGGTAATTTGTGCGCACACACACATGATTAGAGATAAGAGAGGAGATGAGCGAGAGCAGGAGACGAGAAATGAGAAGGAGCGACAGCTGAAGACAGACAGATGGAGAAAAGCAAGGAGATGAGGTCTTTGTAATTATCTGCCATGGGGAAGGCGAAGAGAGAGAGGGAGAGAGGGAGAGAGAGAGACTGAGAAGAGAGAGAGAGAAAGACAGAGAGAGAGAGACTGAGAAGAGAGAGAGAGAAAGACAGAGAGAATGAGAGAGAGAGTGTCCGTGATATGACACACATCCATGAGATGACACTGTACACCTGAAATCATTACTTATTTGGACAAGAAAATGATGTTGGCAGACGCTGCAATTTAGCCACCCTTCCAAATAAGCATTGCAAGGCTTGTTTCTAATGTCAAGCATAAAATATTCATAAAAGGTTCGCCTGGAGGCCTTTCTCTCTTTCTCTCTCTTTCCCTCTCTCTCTCTCTTCATCCCTCGTTTCCCCACCTCCTCTCCACTCCTCCGCTTCCTCGTGCCTGCTACGGTACACCTAGCTGAGGCAGCATTAGCCAAATCAGGTGGCCGCGGCTCGGACAACCCTGCCCTACCTTGATTAAAGCAGAGGGGAAGACTTAATATAGCAATAGCACACCGGGTACAGGATGGAGGGAGTAGAGAGGAGCATGGGGAGGAGAATGGATGGAGATCAGATGCATAGAGAGAGAGAGAGAGATGGAGAATAAGAGAGGGATACAGAGATTGAGAGAAAGACAGAGAGGGGGTGCCTATGAAAGAGAAAGAGTGAGCTGTACAGAGAGAGGGAGAGAGCAATGGCAATAGAGAGATTGATAGAATGAGGGAGAGCGATACTGCTGGAGAGAGAGAGGTAGAGAGAGAGAGAGAGAGAGGTAGAGAGAGAGAGAGAGAGAGAGAGAGAGAGAGAGAGAGAGAGAGAGAGAGAGAGAGTTGGACAGGAGGAGAGGAGAGGAGAGGAGAGGAGAGGAGAAGAGAGGAGAGGAGAAGAGAGGAGAGGAGAGGAGAGGAGAGGAGAGGAGAGGAGAGGAGAGGAGAGGAGAGGTGAGGAGAGGAGAGGAGAGGAGAGGAGAGGAGAGGAGAGGAGAGGAGAGGAGAGGTGGAGAGATTGTTAATACACTTAAGGGCTGGGAGGCTCGGCCACAATAAGATTTGACATGTTTAACATAAATGTATAGGGAGGGACAGTATTGGAGGTGGTGGTGGTGGTCTGCATGGTAGTGGTGCTGCTGTGCTGTAGTGGTGCTGTTGGTGGTCGGGACGGGAGGACGTTGGTTGGAAGGCGGAGGAAAGAATGGGGGTTGCAGTCCTCAGCAATTGAGCTTTATGAATAATTCCTCTCATCTCCTCCACCGAACCCTACCTACCTACCCACCCACACTGCCCCGCAACCCCCCCCACTCTCTCTTTTCTCCTGACTTTCAAATTACAGGAGCCTAGTGTGAGGGAGGGGGGAGAAAAATAATATTACAGCGCAGGTCATCCGCATTCTGACACCGGCAGCAGAACACCCTGCCAAATTGGTCCCATCTCTTCTCCCTTATATATTTACTTAAACGCATGAATCCTGCTGATTGGATGAGCAGGGGGGGGAAGGAATTGCTTGTGTGTGCATCGGTGTGTGTGTGCGTGTGCGTGTGCGTGCGTGTGTGTGTGCGTGTGCGTGTGCGTGCGTGTGTGTGTTGTGTTGGTGAAGGGCGAACACATCTAGCTTACTTGTGTATACGCTCCCAGTGCCAATTGTACATCAACACCCCCTGGATGCTGAGCTATGATACTGCAAGCCAAGCACTGGTCTCTCTCTCTCTCTCTCTCTCTCTCTCTCTCTCTCTCTCTCTCTCTCTCTCTTTCTCTCTCTCTCTCTGGTCGACGGCATATCTTTTTTTAAATTTGCATTGTCCATCTGCAGTTTCACTCCGCACAATTTCATGGGTCTGGAAGGTTTTAGGCGGACGGCCTCTTATTGTGCCAAAACCGTTTGTTAGTTAGTAGTCGCATATGTCAGATTTCTGGGCTATGTCCAGCAGTAATAACTACCAGATCATTCAAGTAGTATTTTCTAACCTTACTTTTGTTGGAATTCAGTGCACAGTAATGGCTATTTTTGTGGTATTTAAATCGAAACAGAAAAGGGGGCCCTATTATGTCCATGTGCACATTAAAAGCGCTGGGGTGTGTTTCTCAAAAGCGTAGTTGTTAGCCAGTTAGCAACTTTGGTAGTTGCCAATAGGCAATTGCATTGTAAACAACAAAGTAGCTGACGTAGTTAGCAACTATGGCTTCGAGAAATGCACCCCTGCACTGTATTTTCTCCAAGCTTCAGTGCACTGTTGAGACTTTGTTTTTTTTGCATCAGCTTTGCATATTCATGGAGTGTCCTTTCAACGCTTGTCATCCTCTAAATTAAAAATTCTTTTTTTCTTCTTCTTCTCTGAAGATAATGGCCCATAAATTGTCCTTGTTTGCGAGTCGGCTCCCAGAAAGACCGGTGTTTAGGAGGGGGCTTTATTTTTTTTTACTGCCCATATTCTAATGATCTCACCGAGTGCAAGAGGGTGTGTGTGTGTGTAGTGTGTGTGTAGTGTGTGTGTGTGTGTGTGTGTGTGTGTGTGTGTGTGTGTGTGTGTGTGTGTGTGTGTGTGTGTGTGTGTGTGTGTGTGTGTGTGTGTGTGTGTGTGTGTGTGTGTGTGTAGGGATGCCCTCTGAAGGTGATCGAGGTGCTGCCTCTTGCCTGACATGATTAATAACGTGGCCACTAATTAATATCTCCTTTTAATTTCTTCATTTTAAATTTGTCTTTGTGGCTGTCTCGCCTGTAGGCCTCCCTCCCACTCATAACACAACCCACCCCGACCCATCCTCCCAACCCCACACACACACACGCCACACACCACACACCAAGCTGCTCCTAGCCACACACACACATGCGCAGCCATGGAGGAGGTTGGATTTTTCATTTAATAAAGGGGTTATACACCAAGGATACCGAGATATGATGAGCTTCGGGTTTGGGCGCGAGGCTTTGGTTGTAATTTTCTTTATTTGAAATTAATTGATGCAGAGTAATTACCTGAGAAATATGGAGGTGAAATGGAATATAGCCCACTGTCGCTCAGGGCTCCAACATTGGCCTTCCGATTAAAAAAGGCTGGTAGGGGTAAAAAAAAAAAGAGAGAGAGAGAGAGCGAGAGAGATAGAGAGGCAGAAGACAAGACGTGTGGGTGGGTGTGGATGGGGGGTTGGAGCGATAATATTCAGTTATTGTTAGCAAGCGTATTAAAAGTGAATGACTTTTTAGCACTGGGGACTTGAACCTGCTTTTTTTCATATTAATGGTTAAATTGCTGAGGGACCGGAGGGGCCAGGTTGTTTCGCCCATGTGTCAGGGTGCTGTGGTGGGGAGAAGTGAAGTAAGTGAAGGGAAAAAAATGGCGTCACACCTCTATCATCCTCCAAACACAGTAACCAGGGGTGTTTTGTGGGACTGGACATTGGTGTGAGGTGGACATGGACAGGGTATGTGTTCGCTAGTGAGGAGAGAAAGAGATGATCTGGGAAGGAGGTTAGTGGGTGCTAGCTGAGGGTCAGCTTCAGCTACAGTACATTGGTCACTTCAAACAAGAGCAGTAACAGTATAACTGGGGGTGTAAGTGGTGGGGTGTGTGGAGGTTGAGTATTGATGTGAGATGGACATGACCAGGGTCTGTGCTCGCTAGTGAGGGGAGAGAGAGAGAGAGAGGGGCATGGTCTGGGGAGTGCAGTGGGCACTGGGCAGCTTGAGTGTTGTACTGCTGGAGGCTACCATGTTCAGAGGCCAGTGGGGATGGTTTGAAGTTGCCTCTCTGGCGAGGCATCTCTGACTGAAACCCATGCTGCAGATACTTTAGATGTTTGTGCACTTGTTTCCCCAACGGCCCTTTGGGGAGATTTCTCTTGAGTAAGGTTCACTCAAAAATGGAAAAAAGGAGGCGCACACAAGACTTGTGTGAAAAAGTGTATTGAAGCCGAAAATATACAACAGAAGTCTAAGGATTAACTGGAGAGACAGACGTTTCGGAGCTAGTCCATTTTCAATGTCTCCAGTAGGACAAGTGTAAGGTTGCCCTGTTGGTGAATGGGCAGGCCTGGGGAAACCTCTTTTTTGGCTTTTTTCTCTTTCTTATCTTTAGAGCCCCTCTCTCGTACCTCATCTTTGTCTCTATTTGTCTGCCTCTGCCTCTCTCTCTCTCTCTCTCTCCTCTCTCTCTCTCTCTCTCTCTCTCTCTCTCTCTCTCTCTCTCTCTTCTCTCCCATTAACCATCAGTACTGCATGGTCCGGCTCTCAGAATATCGCTTCCCAAGGACAGAGGTGGCGACGACACAGCAGCAGCTGCTGTGTAATTCCTGGGAGGTTTTTAAGCGCTGGTCAAGAAGAGCTGTTTCGTTAACACCAGGGCAGCAAACTTGTGTCGGTTAGCCCCCACCAGCTGCCGTGTCTTTTCTTTTTTTGTTTTATTGTTATTATTTTAACACCCCGAACCCCTTTGCCCTCTTTACCTTCTCCGAATGCCCAACGAGGCCCCTGGATCGCTAACAGAGCACCATCACCACCCCACTACCACCCAAGCCCTCTACCACCCCCTCAGTCTCCCTCACCTCCCCCATACAAGCTAACCACAGAGCTGGACCTGGCTCAGTAATGCAAGCCTGGGCCAAGGACTCCAGCAGAGAGGTGAGAGAAGGTGCCAAAGTCCAATTCACTTACGGGACTCGACAGCACAAAGGCCCTCAGTTTACCGAAAAGAGCCATGAATTAATAATCACCTAATTGACTTTTAAGATTTTTTTTCCCCCTACTCCTTCCTTCACTCACTCACTCACTCTCTCCTTCCCTCTGTGCCTTCTCCTTACTTCCTCCCATCACGCTCGCCTTTTGTACTTGCAAGATGAAAGTCTGGCCCTCGTCTCTGGTGTGTCTGAGTGAGTTTTATGTGGAGACAGTTTGCTGTGCGAATGAGAGGTCAGGAGAGGGCCTGTCCACCTTCATCGGGCTGCAATGGTTACATCTTTAACTCGCAGGCGATGCGTGCAGCAAGCGGCAGCAGGTCTTTTTACTTGGGAGCTGGTGGAGACGTACTGCAGGCTAGGGATGGCCTCTCACATCATGTTTTGTCTATTTGGAGTTGAACGAGAACCAAACAATTTGAATAAAGGGGAAATGAAAAACAGGAGTGGCCCCTAAATTGTTTTTCTTTTCGCAAACCCCAAATTTCCCATTCCAATTTTGCCTGAGTGATATTTTGGACCCAAATGTCTTCGTTACCATTTTCTGCTTTATTTCTACGATGGCAGTGCAGTCAGTCCTTGTTGACAGTGACATTGATAGGGACAGCGACATACAGGTAGGAAGGCAGGCAGGCAGGCAGAAAGGCAGGCAGACAGTGGCCCCTGTTGTTACCTCTGTCATCGGTGTCCTGTTCGTGATCCCCGTGAAGTCACAGAGCCGGCTCTTTAATCCCGGGCCCCTGTGTTGAGCCGTGGGCGTGCACTCGCGTCACACTCGGAGGACTCCAGGGACAGGCTCAGGTCCCATCAGCAGCTAGTGCTGTCTTCTGTTCTGTGCTGTTCTGTTCTGGTCATGGTCTGTTTCAGCAGATCGCCTCCACTCTGATGCAGCTCCATGTCCCCTTGCCAAGCCAAGCGCGCCACATTTAGAATGTGTAGACACACTTCAGATGCACACAGACATCACACACGTGCAGTAGTGTTCACGCGTGCACATATCCGCACACACGCACACATATAGACACGCGCGCACACACACACACACACACACAACAAAGTGTTTCTCTCTGTGTGCTCTCCCTCTCGTTCCAGTATGTTTTCAGCTTGGCTCAGTAGTAAGGGTTGATCGTTGCTATGTTGTTGTTTTTCTTCTTTTTTTTCTTATCCAAGTCCCCATGACATAAACAGAAACCAAAGAGGGAAAAAAACACAGGACACGGTGGCTGGACTCTGTTCGTCACGGTCCTTGTGGCAGAGGCGTGAGGGTTTGGTAGTACGTATCTTCGGTCGGTGGCTGCTTAAAGCGACCAATCGATCAGATTTATGAAGTCTTAACAGGGCATGACCAGGTGAACTGGACACCCAGCCTCACCTCCGCTCCACCCACACAGCCTTACTCACTCACACCCACCCACCCCCAGCCTCCGCGAGGCAGCAGCCTACTGGGTCTTGCACGTCTCTGGGGAAGTATTCTGTCGTGGCCCCCTTTTAACCACATTAGCCCTGGTTGATAGGTGAATAAAGTTGTTGTTTGTATGGACTTGGGCGCTGCGTGGGCCTGCGTTGCTATTTTTTCAAACATGTTTTGGTTTAGAAGTGTCGGCGGTGTTGAAATAAAACTTTCATGCGAGCCTATAATCCTCCGCTGAAGGCTCCTTAAACAGTTTCGTATCAGGAGAAACAGTCTGGCATAAGCTTGTGTAGTGCAGACTGCACAGGCAGGCAGGCAGGCGAGCAGGGAGGACTGACTGTTCCCCAGCATATGCTGCCCATTAGCCTGTCCCGATAGAGGACACTAGACTCATTTTCCGCCTTTTTTTTTTTACTTTTACTCTTGGCGTTTGCAGTGGCAGACTTAAAACTCAAAACTCAGACTCAGGCTGCAGACAGCTTTGGCCTCCGTTTCCAGCTCCCAGCCCAGAGCAAAGCCGGCCAGCCAGTCAGCAGTAGACATTTTAGTTCCAGCTGTTTTGTCTGCGTTCAAATGGCCCAAACCACCCAACCTGTCCACATCATGTGAAGTTTTATGGGAGGATTATGTGTTTGTGTGTGTGAGTGCATGTCTGCTGCGTGTGTACTGTGTATGTGCATGGATAGAGGATTCTGACCGTTCTCAGCAGATACAGACTTGTCCAAGATTGTTGATAAGCAGTTAAGGAGAAAAGACATTTGAAAGGTGGACAACGAACAAGTAGCTTGTCTTGTGCAAAGTCATGAAGTCCTGCCCTCTCAGAGCCCATAAGAAAGAGAGAGAGAGAGAGAGAGAGAGAGAGAGAGAGAGAGAGAGAGGGGGCGAGAGGGAGAAAAGGCCAGCATAAGCTTAAGATGGGAGGGCGGCTTTGAAAACGCTAAAAGAAAGGAAAGGAACTCCTCTTGTTGAAGGCGGTTTCTGTTCACTGTCAGTTAGTAGGCGGGAGGACGGGTGGATGGGGTGAAGTGAGGTGATGGTGGTGGAGGAGGAGGAGGAAGTAGTGAGGACAGTAAGAGAGAGAGAGAGAGAGAGAGAGGGACGTAATGTGACAGAATGGGAGGTTCCTTTGTTTAACATTTCCTTTGTTTATTGGTGGAGATGTGTAACGGGATTGGCCCTGACTGGGCTCTAATTGGGCCCGGCCGACCAACTGATGGCCGGGTCTCCGTGAGATCGGGCAAAGCTGCTCTCTCTCTCTCGCTTAGACCCAAGCAAGGAGCACCTCCCCTTCCGCCCCCTCACGTCGCTCCTGCCTCCTGCCTCCCTCCCTCCCACCCCACTGGGCAATCAGCTCAACTGCCTGCCTACTGATTGGAGGTGACATTTTAATGTCTAGAGCAGTGGGATGGTCAGCCCTGTTTAACCTGACCCCTCCTGCCCAGGCCTCTCTCTCGCCCACACACACACACACACACACACACACACACACACACACACACACACACACACACACACACACACACACACACACACACACACACACACACACACACACACACACACACACACACACACAACTGTGTACTCACACACACGCGCACACACGCACATGCACACACACACACACACACTCTCTCACTCACCACTACCCTTTGCTCTCAATTTGCCCTTGCAGGACTGTACGAATCACGGCCAAATTTAACTCTTTATGTCCTCGTTAAGGGCCAGGCCAGTCTGGCAGCGGGTCCCGTCTTGAGTTTCACAGTGAATTCTTTCCACTGGCGCAGCGCCGGGTCGCAGGCTGCCCTGTTCTCTCCGCTCTGCTCTCCTCTGCTCTTGCTGTTGCTGTTGCTCTTGCTCTGCCTCACCCCCCTCCAGCTCTGGCTCCGTGTGGATTTAGCTCCTTTACGAGCGCCGGCTTAGCTGAGTATTTTTACTCGACTTGCTACGATGCCTTTTTTATATATAAATATATACAGGCGCGCCGCTCCTGGTTTTTGTTTGCTTCTTCACTACTTAGTCTCTGTGGCTATCTCCTACAACCTCTCTCAAATCTCTCAGTCTCTCTCTCTCTCTCTCTCTCTACCTCTATCTCTCTGTCAGCCTCTCTCTCTCGCTCTCCCTCCAGCTCTTCAAGTCAAGTCAAGTCTCTCAAATCTCTCACACACTCTCTCTCTCTACCTCTATCTCTCTGTCAGCCTCTCTCTCTCGCTCTCCCTCCAGCTCTTCTTCCACCCCAACTCTGAATAGTCAGCGAGGCCGATGCCCCCCCTGGTTTAAGCTGGGCGTCAGAGCCTTGTGTTTCTGGGGGCTGAGGAAGGGATGATGAGGCAGTGCATTGTGTGTGTGTGTGTGTGTGTGTGTGTGTGTGTGTGTGTGTGTGTGTGTGTGTGTGTGTGTGTGTGTGTGTGTGTGTGTGTGTGTGTGTGTGTGTGTGTGTGTGTGTGTGTGTGTGTGTGTGTGTGTGTGTGTGTGTGTATACTGTATGCGTAAGTACTGTAGGTGTGCATGTGTGTGTGCGTGCATGTGTGTGTGTTTTATGTGTACGGTATGTGTGTGTGCATTGTGTGTGTGTGTGTGCATTGTGCTGCCCGGTGCAGGCTGCATTAGGGGGATTAGGTGCGTGAAGCGCTCTGCCAGCCAGTGGAGCCCATTTCAGACGGCAGCAGCCACGCCAGGTGATTATCACAAAGAGGGGATTCCTTTCTAAGATGTGCTGGCACCTGACAATTACCCATCTCTCCCTCTCCCTCTCTCTCTCTCTCTCTCTCTCTCTCCCTCTCCCTCTCTCTCTCTCTCTCTCCCTCTCTCTCTCTCTCCCTCTCCCTCTCTCTCTCTCTCTCTCTCTCTCCTCTCTCTCTCTCCTCTCTCTCTCTCTCTCTCTCTCTCTCTCTCTCTCTCTCTCTCTCTCTCTCTCTCTCTCTCTCACCCACACACTCTCCCACTCGCTTTTCCTGCGATCCATTCTGCGTCTCTCTCTCTGTCGACTATTTTCAGTCAGCAGTGTATGAGCAGCTATTTTGTGTGATGTTGACTCTTAAAATGTGTCCTCTCTCTATTGATGTAGTTGTTAGAGGTGTTTTTTTGTAACGCTCGACACCAGAAATTACTGGACTTCAGATAAGCATCTTCCGCCGCCGCTCGTGTGAAGTTCTTACTTCCCCCCATTGACTTTCTATCTCGTGCTTTCAAGTGGGTATTAAGTAGGTAGGCTCTACTCAAAGCAACTTCAGGCGTTGCATTTTATTCCCTTGAAAATGCAGCATATATACGCACCTCTGGTTCACAGCAGCTCGTCGTACAAAATATGCTCCTTTTCAATAAACATAAAATGCTGAATGTTATCTCCACATTTGCCTCAAGAGATGCTCAGATCAGTCAAAGTAATGGGAACCGTGTTGCATATTGTGCGCTAGGAAATGAGGTTCGTCCATATGAGGAGGAGACGTAAGAGATGGGCAAGATGAGGGGCCCCACTTTATCCATCCATCCATCCAGCCAAACCACAGGAACACCCCTCTATACTCCACACGACTCAGCCCAACCCAGAAGTCTCCAGTGCCTGGATTAACTGGTTACAGAATTCCAATTAAGTGGAGAGATGCTCTGGCACTCACCAGCGAGGGCAGTGGAGGCACAGCAAGAGAGAGAGGTGGGTGGGGGGGAAAGAGAGAGAGAGAGAGAGAGAGAGGGAGAGAGAGAGAGAAAGAGAGAGAGGAGGGGGAGAGAGAGGGGAAGGATTTACCTGAGCAGGGTCAAGCTGTAGGTCAGCGCTACCAGCAGGATTTGGGAGAAGGAGTACGGGGGAGGGAAGAAGAAGAGAGGGGGGAAAGAGTTCCTAAGCCTGCAGCTCCTCCAAAAGCCTCCCCCCTGTGTGTGTGTGTGTAGTGTGTGTGCGCGTGCGTGCATGTGCGTGCATGCGTGTGCGTGCGTGTGCGTACGCACCCCAGCCCAAATCACACCACTCCTCCAGCTGGCATGGTCTCATACAGCCCCTGGAATCAAAGGGGCTCAAAAATCTCACCTGGTTTTAATTGCTCTGAGCAGTCTGGAACTGGCTCGCTCAGGCTGGAGCGTTGGCTCCCGTATTTACTTGAGTTCATTTCGGAGTTCAGGATTTTTTTTTATGGAACTCCCTCCCGGTTTCATGAGTGTGTTTTTTCCTGTTTCTAATTTCTTCAGTTGTAGGAATACTGAGTCCTAGAATAAATTGAATGCAATTGGAATAAAATATTGAATATTTTGTGGGAATGGAAAATTATTCCATTCTTTTGTATGTGGAATATTGTGTATTTGGGCATATCTGTAAAAAGTAGATGAGTAACTTCATATTTCATATGTAAATGTGATTTCTAGTCATCTACAGTATCCGTGCTCACATTTCCCTTCATTCAAAGAAGTAGGAGTTTGGGGTTAGGGCTGGAGCAAGAGCCTTTGGAGTGATGGGGCCCTCTTTTAGATAAATACTGTCTGATCAGATGCGTCGGGACTTGTGATGGGCACGTCACAAGTCGCATGGATCTCTTCCGCTAAAATCTCTTGCATCAAACGCCAAAGTTGCCATGCAGGTGCCGGAGCAACCTGACGTGGCAAACTAACGTTTTGATTAGACGTCGGTGGCGCTGTCTGATGTCCTAACCATCCAACATTGGGAGAGACAGCCCGTCAGCCAGAGATACGAGTGCCTGCCTTTCTTCGTGGCATGGGAGGGGACTTTGAAAACGGCATGGCGGTTTGCATTGGAGAGAGACCCCCCCTAGACACCCACACTGACAACAACCCCACCCTAACCTATCACAACCCACGCTCTGCAACTCTCCGGCCCAAACTCAGTTAAATACGCCTCTGTCACAGTTGGGGAAAGACATCGTTAAGCCCTTTATCCAGCCCTTTGTATTGATTGATTAGTACCAGAGTGTCTCTTCCCTGCCCCTGACTAAGTGTCTGTGTGTTTCTTCCTCTCTGTGTGTGTTTGTCTAGGAGCAGGAGCAGCAGCGGCGGCCGCAGCATCAGCAGCAGCAGCTTCAGCATCAGTGGCAGCATCCAGCCATTTGGAGCGAGAGAGGGAACGGGAGAGGGAGCGGGAGCGGGAAAGGGAGAGGGAGAGGGAGCGGGAGCAGTCGGAGTCCCCGGCCCCCTCCAAGCGCCCGTCTTCGAGGTCTGGGGCGGCGGAGAGCCCCCTGTCCTCCAAGAGGCCCCGCACGGCTGACAAGAGTGCTGGAGAGCAGGTGAGGAGCCCGAGAGGGGAGCCCATTAGCACCGGGTCACATGAGGAGGCCCTGGCAGGAGGGGGTGGTGTTTGTGGGCTGTCAAGACGCCCATCAGTCTCTCTCTCTCTCTCTCTCTCTCTGTCTCTCTCTCTCTCTCTCTCTCACTCTCACTCTATGTCTGTCTCTCTGTTGCTGCCAGTATCCATTTTGCAGATGTTGATTTGTGTTGCCACTCTCTGCCATCACACCAGTCAGCTCAGCTCGCTCTGCCAGTGGGAGTAGTTTGTTATGAAAGCCCTCATCCTTGGAAATTAATTACCTGGGGAGGGTAAAAAAAACTCAGCATTTTTCTGAAGTTCGGTAAATCTGGACACTCTTGCATTATGCAAACAGAGTGTTTTCATCCGAAGATTATTTTCCCCCGTTTTTTTTTTTTGCCACTCTTGCATCGCTAATTGCTCAAAAAGGTAGAAAATCAATACACTATTTGACAGCTGAGAGGCCTTTGAAGTGTCTGCCAGGATTTTTCTGCCAGTCACAAGTAACCCAGCGTTCCCTGTTCGGATGAGATCTGTTCCAAAGAGACAGAAGAGTCCCCCGGTTCCTTCTGTGTTGCTCTTTTTTTTGCTCCTATCACTCTGTCTAAACAAACACACTCTCTCTCTCTCCCTCACACTCATGCTCCCTCTCTCCCTCCCTATCACTCTCGCTCCCTACACCTCTCTTTGTGCCCCTATCATTCTCTCCATGCTCGACCTTCTCTGTCATCTCTCCACATTTGTATCCTCTTATCTGTCCATCACCACTGTCCATCCTCCATCTATCTGTCCATCACAATTTTATCCTCATCCTTTCCTCTGCTCCATTCATCCCCTCTTCCCTCCCTTCCCCTCCTCCATCCTCCTCTATCCTTCAACTTTTTTTCATCCCCCACCTCCTCTCTTCCACCTCTCTCCTCCATCCTCCTCCTCCTTCTCTCTTCCTTTCTCTCCAGATGTTACAGTGCCCCTACTGCAAGTTCACCAATACCGATTTGAACCGGCTCAGGATGCACGTCATGACGCAGCACTCAGTCCAGCCGATGATCCGCTGCCCTCTCTGCCAGGACATGCTCAACAACAAGGTCCACCTGCAGTTCCACCTCACGCACCTGCACAGCGTGGCGCCTGACTGCGTGGACAAGCTCATTGCCACTGTGAGTGTGCCCCCAAACACTATCTTGTCTTGCCTGCCTGCCTGTCTTTTTTGTCATCTCTCACATGTCGTGTGTATGTAAGAATGTGTGTGTTTGTCAGAGTGTTTTGAGACTGATTGATTTAATGAGTTTATGAATAGCAGGTATGAGTGCAGTATTGAGGGATCACTTATTCAAATATTCAGTCATTTATTTTTATACAACAAAGTAAACATCCCATCACAGCATCTTCATATCTACGTAGTCCACGTTAGCAAATTATTAACGGGTTAAAACGATTATGCTGAAAATGGCCCTCTCACTTCACCACGTCTCTGTGGAAATCTTCAACTTACCAATGTGTCCTTCCACTGAAGAGCCTGCATTGAAACCTTTTTTATTCACCTACACAACCAATGAAGGTTGTGAGAACAATGCTACGACAATAGCCATGCCATTGTACGCATGTTTGCAGCATCGTTTCTTGACCTCCCATTTTTACATAGGCAAAGACCAGATGCGAGGGCATGGTTACGTGGCATCCCTCTCTTAGCCACTGGGCTTTCAGGCATCATTCAATAGGGCAGAGCAAATGTCACGGCCTCTCGGCTGTAGTGTCTTGAAGCCCTCCATTGTCATGAAGCCCACATGTCTAGTGAGGTTATATTTGTCATCATCTCAGGGGCTTTCTTGCGTTGGTGTGTGTCTATGGTTAAATTTTACAGTGGAGGTACTTGTAACGAATCAGACATGGTGGCCTTTTGGGTTTTTTAGTTATTTGTGTTGCTCTACAATGACTGTTATACACAGTACATAACCAGTGAATACGAGGCTGTGCTGCCTGTTAATGTATGTGTGGAGCTTGTGTCCAAGTGAGGGACCAGTGTGGGACTTGGCAGGGTGTGTTTGCATGCTCCAGTGGGATGAGTCACACTTTCTCTCTGTCTCTCTGTCTCTCTCTCTCTCTCTCTCTCACTGTCAGTCTCTAGCACACTCACATACACGCACAAACACAGTCACACATGCACGCACGCACACAAGAATAGACACAAGCATACACAAATACAAACACACACACATACTTACTTACACAGCTTATTCTGTCGCTCTCTTTCAGTATCTCTGTTTCTCTCCATCTCTCCCTGCATCACTCCCTCTCTCACTCTTTCTCCACCTCCATTCCTGCCTCCCCTCCCGCTTACTCACCCCGGCTGAGCGTAATGAAGGTTGTCTCTCCCGTCTCCTTGTCTCTAATTGATGACATTTGAGGCTTAATCAAAACACAAAGGAAACTGTTAATTGTGAAATGGCCCCTGGGCATCCTGTTGACTCAGACATATCATGGGGTATGGACTGACTGGAGGGGTGGGGGTGGGGATGAGGTTGTTGGGAAGAGGGTTTGGTTTGGGGGGCAGGGGTAAGATGGGCTACATGCGTGGGGAGGTGGATTCTGTAGCCATCCTTGACTCTGGCATTGTCTTGACATGCCCACTGCCAATGAGTCTTTATCCCATTTCATTATAGCACAGTCGATTGAGGAAGAGAGAGAGAAGGTGCAGTCAAGAGAGGCAGAGAGAAGACATGGAATGAAAGGGTGTTGGTCTCTAATGGGTGATTCTGTTGTTCATCGCACAAGCAGCTCTTCTCGCTCTCTCTCTCTCTCTCTCTCTCTCTCTCTCCCTCTCTCTCTTTCTCTCTCTCTCTTTCTCTCTCTCTCTCTCTCTCTCTCTCTCTCTCTCTCTCTCTCTCTCTCTCTCCCTCTTCTTTTCATTCCCTCTCTAGCGTGCTTTGACACCCTCCATGTGTCTGTGATCACTCCGCACACTATTCAAAACAAAGGCTTTTATTATTAATATATTCAGGTAATTGCGACACAGATGAATTGAAATTTAATGAGAGGGTCTTTTTTGAAAAAAAAAATCTTTTAATGACATGCAAGTTCAGGCAATGCAAATATTATTATTCACTATTTTTTAATCTAACTTGCCAACCTGAGGTCTCTAGTGACTTCTCGAGAGTCGAGCTGCCACGAGGCTAAAAGAGCTGAAAGGGGGGGGGGGTTGGTGGAGGTGGGGGTGGCAGGGTGTGGTGGTGATGGAGAAAAAGTATTCTCCTGAATTTCGCTTTCCCTCTACTATGCTCGCCGATTCCAAGTCAATCCTGGAGGTCCTCAAAGCCTCAGCGTTGTAGCAGTGACGTGTTTTCTCTGCCTGGGAATGCGCAGAGGGGATTGCAGTTGCATCAGCTAAAAAAAATGTAAGAAAAGTTATTTTTTTGAAGGAAAAAAAAAACGAAAGGGGGGAAGGGAGTGATGTTGTACAAAAAAATCCTCTAGAGATGGATGTCGTCTGTGAAGTGCCGCTTCTCCCAGACTGATTAACACTGGGAATGAACAGTGCACTCAAAGAGGAGCGGGAAATATTCTCATCGTTGTCAAGACATGTCGGTGGGGCACTTTCTTTCATATTAAGAAGTAACACTTACATCATCCCTCTTTAAGTCGCCTGACTTCATTACCAAAATCCCTCGGCATCGAAGCGCCTTTTTTCATCCTGCATCACCACCTCACCCCCACCCCTCCATCCCAACCCCAAACACATACACACACACATGCACGCACGCACACACACACACACACACACACACACACACACACTCTCGCATATGCACACACATGCACACACAAGCCCAAAAGACAATTTTCTTGATTTCAAGTCAGTCACAGGAGACCGTCTATAAAAACTGTAGCTTCTTGTATCACTCCTCACAACTAGTTGCAAGATGTACAGTACAGAATATTTATTATATTTATTTATATATTTTTGTAGGCCTGTAGTATTTCTTTTCACTCCTGTGTTGAAGGGCTCACTGGTGTACCCTTCAGGGTAGCAGTGTTCTTAAGTCCAGCGTTGCCATCTCTCCATCCCAGCTAGCAAATGGCAGTCACATTAGGTGTGGAGGCAGTAATATATTTTCTTTTATAGAGATGATAATGCTCGGGGTGTCTACAAGAGGAGAGGCATAAGAGACAGACTTAATGTAATGCACATTAAAACTGGCACCTATTTTTTTTTACCCCCCGACTCCTCTACTCGGAACAGATTTGATGGGTACCATGTCTTCTCTTTCCCTTGTCCTGCAGATGATCCCTAATGAATTCTGCAATAGGTGACTTTTATTTCTTGCCGACTATGCATAAAGATACACACTCGGAGATATAAATGTGCATCCTTCCTCCATCTCTGTGTCGTTTCTCCTCTCTCTGTTCTATCTCTTCTCTTCTCTCTCTTTCTCTCTCTCTCTCTCTCTCTCTCTCTCTCTCTCTCTCTCTCTCTCTCCCTCTCTCTCTTTCTCTCTCTCTCTCTCTCTCCACCACTATGTCTCATTTTCTGTCTGTCCAAGATAGGGGTAATGAAAATAATTGTGCTTCATTAATTCTGAGTCTGGCTAGATGATAGCCATTTGGAACTATGTTTGCCAATTAGCCGGTCCAAATTAAAAGTGACCTTGGGATACTCTTAGTGCTTGCTTCTCCCCGCCTAATGAAGCAGTTGTCTAGAAACAGTCCACTTTGTAATGTAAATCAGTGCCGTGATTTGTTTTTGTAACTCTCCAAGCTGGTCATATTAATTTTCTGCTCCTGCTCCAGAGGAGAGATGGTGAAAGGCTGTAAAAAAAATTATATGAATATGAATTATATTTCTGTGTATTTCTAATTAAACTAATTGCACGCTGATGGACAAGATAGTTCTGTCCCTTCCTCTTAACCCCCCCCAGCAGTACTGCCTAGCTGATAAATCACGAGGGTGCATATGAGGCTGGAAAACAACATCCTCCTGGGGGGGTCAGTGCCTGGAAGCCCTCTCCTTTGTTGTTCATTTAGAGAGCAGTGCTCCTGGCTGATATTTCATTTAATGCTCTGACTTACGGCCACCGACCTCAATGCTGAACCATAACATGAGCCAAGCAGCTGTTTTTGTCATACCCAGTCCTGCAGATCTTAGCATGTATTTGTGGGACATCATGGATTGTGAGAGGTTTGGAGGTTTAGCAGAGGTGTTCATGTGGTAGAGCTGCAAACAAAGACAAAGTCAGAAAAGACGAGAGTCTTGTGCAAGGTAAAATACGATGTTAAGCATGTATTACTTCAAGTGAAGCACTTGTTTTGATGTTGAAAAAACCTTAGCTAATATTTGATCTCATGCACACGTTGTCAGGCAGCATCGCTGTCATAATATTTCATACTATTTTGCTGTGAATGAGTACTCAGATTGTTAAAGTAGCTTAGGCATAAGAGTATGAGATAGGAAAGTGTTTGAAATTGGGAGAGAGAGAGAGAGAGAGAGAGAGAGAGAGAGAGAGAGAGAGAGAGAGAGAGACAGAGAGAGGAGGAGCAAGGGCTGTAACATGTAGGGTGAGGTCCATGAATTGAAATGCTGTGTGGGGAGTGAAGATGATTATTCTGTTTGGGGAGTTAATTGAAAGAAGGTGAAGCCGGCAGTGCCTCATCTTACAGACTCTTCCAATCTCAATCACTGATTATTGTTAAATAGGGGCCGCTTAATGAGTGCATTTGATGAATTGTTGTGCTTTTTTTTCTTTTTAGAGAGAGAGAGGGATAGACAGAGAGAGGAGGAGGGAGAGAGATAGAGGGAGAGATTGAAAAGCTCGAGGGAGCATGGGGAGTACACAAGAGGTGGTTGGGGGGGGTTGCCAAGATGGAGGGAAGGTTCCTGTCATTCACACATGATTGACTTCAACCTTTTGAGAGCACAGGAAACCTGGCTGCACTTCTGCACTTTTTAATCAATATTCATTGCTTCTTGAAATGGTCTAATTAAAAATACTGCAAGGTAGATTGAGCTGAAGTAGCGGAGCAAATGCAAAGGCGTTTTTCTTTCCACCGTATCATTCAAATATAAAACTCTTCCAATGCACAAATACCTATATATTATTATTATTTTAAAATGGATTGTTCATTGTTTGTGTTTTAGTCTATAATTGGCGCGGTGTATGAACACACGGTACTAAGAGGAAGATCAGTGCTTGCGACACACTGTGCCTGTGCTCGCTGCTCTTCTCTATTGAAGTGGAATGCATTTTTTACAAGGAGGGAGAATTATTTAATTAGCCAATCTAATAAGCTTTACACTTGGCCAAGGTGGGCCTCTCAGCCCATCCCACTAATTGGCTGCAGCAGAACTTTCTAGGCATATGACAAAACACCAGCCGTGATCAAAGTGCAGAATCTAAGGGAAACCAAGATGGTAGAAATAATATGATTAATTTCTGTGCGAGCGGTGTGCCTGGTTGTGTGTGTGCGTGTAGGTCTGTCTGTCTCTGGTTTGTGTGTTCTCCATCTACATGCATATGACTATTTTTGTTCCATCCATAATTTTAATCTTCTTCCATTACTGTCTTGCTTTCCTCTGAAGGTGGGTTTTCTTTGCAATGAGGTGTGGTTGGGGAAGCTGTAGCAGTTGTAATTAGTCACTGCATTCTGGAAAGCCTTGTTTTTTTCATGTGTTTTTCGGAAGTAACCAAGCTCACCTGTCTGTCTATAAAAGAGGAACTGTGAAAGTTAGCCAGTAATTAACAAGGAGCACACCCTGTGTGTTATTTTCCAGGTGGCAACTACAGAAGCTTTGCCAGCAAGCATGTTCATACCGGTCCCCAGCCCAGAAAGGGAGGCACAAAGCACCCCGCAGTCTACAGCCAACACTGGCAGTGATGACACAAAGAAACAGACAGGTTTGTGTTTTTGTTTTTGCAAATCTGTTTAACCATAGCAGAATAGTGGAATGTGATGGTATTTAATGTCTTAGTACTGGCTATAATTAGATTTGTATGCATTCTGTGTTTCATGGTAGGATTGTAGTCAATGTCTATATTGTCTATAATGTTTGTATAGGCATCGGATGAATGTTCCAGCCCAAAGTAATATGAAAACAATGTTCTTTTTGTATTTACAGAAACCTTAGACGCTGAACATGAGAAACTTCCTCTGCCTGCAGAGGTGACCGAAATTCGCAAGTCGCCACTGGAGGACCACCAGACTGGAAGAGGAGAGGATGCAACCGGGTTCCTATGCTGGAAAAAAGGCTGCAACCAGGTCTTCAAGTCCTCCAGTTCACTCCAGATGCATTTCAACGAAGTCCACAACAAAAGGCCTCAGCTGCCTGTCTCTGACCGACACGTCTACAAGTACCGCTGCAACCAGTGCAGCTTGGCTTTCAAGACAGTGGAGAAGCTGCAGCTCCACTCGCAGTACCACGTCATCAGGGCTGCCACCATGTGCTGCCTGTGCCAGCGAAGCTTCAGGTCGCTGCAGAAGCTGAAGCAGCACCTGGAAACAAGTCACCTGGAACTGAGCGAGACTGATATCCAGCAGCTCTATGGAGGATTACTGATGAACGGAGATCTCATGGCTTTGGGCGACCCGACCCTCGGCGATGACCAAGCCATTCTGGCAGAAGATGACAAAGAAGGAGAGGACAGTGATGCGGAGGAAAAACAGAGTCCGACTGGTAGTGATTCCGGGTCTCTGCTAGAGGACTCTGGATCTGAGCCCAAGAGAGCCCTGCCATTTAGAAAGGGTCCCAACTTCACAATGGAGAAGTTCCTGGATCCGTCTCGACCTTTCAAATGCACAGTGTGCAAAGAGTCTTTCACACAGAAAAATATCCTGCTTGTTCATTACAACTCTGTCTCCCACCTGCACAAGGTGAAGCGCGCGCTGCAAGAGTCCACGGCTGGACAGCCAGAGCCCACAAGCAGCCCTGACAACAAACCTTTCAAGTGTAGCACTTGCAATGTGGCATACAGCCAGAGCTCAACTCTAGAGATACATATGCGATCTGTGCTTCATCAGACAAAGGCCCGAGCAGCCAAGCTTGAAGCAGCAGGTGGGATTCCAACCTCTGTTAGCACTGGACTAAGTGGAGGGGCCTCCACAACCATTAGCACTTCAACGCCCAGCCCAATTCCAACCTCCAACTCCACCTCAATCTCAAACAGCAACAGCGTCTGCTCTCCCGCACGTGTCCAGACTGTGCAGAGCATGCTTGGGGGCAACCACCTCAGCCAGTCGCACAACACTGAAAGCCTGAGTAACTCGGCTTGTCATCCGTCCCCTGCTGAAAACCATGACATGAAAAAGAAGAAGTTTGCCGACATGCTGTCTGCTCGTAGCCACCAGCAGCAGCTCCAGCAGCAGCAGCAGCAGTTGGCCCAGGCCCAGGCTCAGGCCCAGGCCCAGCTTCAGCAGGAGCTGCAGCAGCAAGCTGCAATTCTGCAGTCTCAGCTCTTCAACCCACTTCTGCAGCACTTCCCCATGACGACAGACGCTCTTCTCCCACTGCAACAGCAGCAGCTGCTCTTCCCCTTCTATATCCCTGGAGCAGAGTTCCAGCTGAACCCAGAAATGAATCTGAGCAGCTCCTCTCTCGGCCTGAGCAGTCAATCGGCTGCCGCCATGCTGGAGGAGCAGAAGAATTCGGCTCAGCAGCAGGCCCAGCAGAGCTGTCTCCAGCAGCAGCTGATGCACCATCACATGCAACAGCAGCACCAGGCCCACTCCCAGGCCTCAAGCCAAATGGCTCTGCTTCAGCAGAGCGCATCGCTCTCACAGCAAGCTGAGAAGAAACCAAAGCCTCCTGTCATCATGAATGAGAAAGAGCGGGAGCTTCCAAAGGAAAAGGCTGAGAGAGTTGAGAGAATTGAGGACCACACTCCTAAAGAAATGCCTGAAAACATGAAACCCAAGGAGAGGAAAGACTTTCAACCTCAATCTCAACCTCAACCTCAACCTCCGCCTCAGCCTCAGCCTCAAGCTCAACCTAGCGTGAACCATGATCCTGCCTTTCTTCCTCCTAGAATCGCTTCAGATGCCAGAGGCAACGCAACCAAAGCCCTTCTGGAGAATTTTGGATTTGAGTTAGTGATTCAATACAATGAAAACAAACAGAAGGCACAGAAAAAGGCAGCAAGCGCTGCACCCGGCCCAGCAGCCGGCCCACCGCCTATCAGCCGAGCTGTGGATCACATTGAAGGACTGGAGAAGTTGGAATGTGAGGCATGTGGCAAGCTCTTCTCCAACATATTGATTCTGAAGAGCCACCAAGAGCACATTCACCAGTCCTTCTTCCCATTCAGGTCACTCGAGAGGTTTGCCAAGGAGTACCGAGAGCAGTATGACAAGCTTTACCCAATGAGACCCCCAACTCCAGAGGCTGCTCCCCCACCCCCACCACCTCCTCCACCTCCCCCTCCACCACCACCTCCACCTCCTCCTCCTCCGCAGAGAGCACCAACACCAAATATCCCTGTCTCTGCCCCTGCACTTACGCCCCCAACAGTTCCACCTCCACAGCCCTCTGTTTCCATGCCTCAGATGTCCATGCCCATGGACCTGCCTCTCTTCTCCCCTCTGATGATGCAGCCCATGTCCCTTCAGTCCCTGCCCTCTCAGATGCCTGGGCAGCTACAATCTGTAGAGGCAGGGCTGGCCTCTGATCTTGCACAGCTTTACCAGCAGCAGCTCACCCCGGCCATGCTGCAGCAACAGCAGAACAAGAGGCCACGCACCCGCATCACAGATGACCAGCTCAGGGTCCTCCGACAGTATTTCGACATAAACAATTCCCCCAATGAGGACCAAATCAAAGAGATGGCAGATAAGTCAGGGCTTCCCCAGAAGGTGATCAAGCACTGGTTCCGCAATACTCTCTTCAAGGAACGCCAGCGCAACAAAGATTCTCCTTATAACTTTAACAACCCACCGATCACCACCCTAGAAGACATCAAAATAGACTCTAAACCACCTTCACCTGAGCCTCTTAAAACTGAGAGCTATGGGAGTAAGAGATCCTCAAGGACAAGGTTCACAGATTACCAGCTTAGGGTATTACAAGACTTCTTTGATGCCAATGCCTACCCTAAAGATGATGAATTTGAACAGCTCTCTAACCTGCTTAGTCTGCCAACTCGAGTCATTGTAGTGTGGTTCCAGAATGCCAGACAAAAGGCTCGAAAGAACTATGAGAACCAGGGAGAAGGCGCAAAAGACGGCGAAAGGCGTGAGCTGTCCAATGACCGTTACATTCGCACCAACAACCTGAACTACCAGTGCAAGAAGTGCAGTCTGGTGTTCCAACGCATTTTTGACCTCATCAAGCACCAAAAGAAGCTATGTTACAAAGATGAAGATGAGGATGGACAAGAGGATAGTCAAAATGAAGATTCACTTGACCTTACTCATGAGTACTACACCCCATCCGGGTCTTCAGGCCACACTCCAATGCCCACATCCTCAAGCCTCTGCCCCCTTCCACCGTCCACCTCAGCTTTCTCCCACATGACATCCTCAGAGAAGGAAGAGGCCACCACAGCAAACACGTCCAACCCATTAGATGAAAAGCCCAAATTCTCTGCTGAAACGTCCCTTGATCGCAGAGACAGCCAGCTCACCAGCCAGCTCTCCAGCCAACCAACTCTGAAACAGGAAAGTATGCACAGGGCTGAAACACCACAACCAAAACACTCCAGAGAAGAAAAGCCCCTGATGGCGCCAAAGAACACGAAGCATTCATCTCCCTCCATATCCCAGCAACCACCTCATAGTGTTGCCACAGCCTCTCGCTCTAGCCCAGCTCCCTCCCAGAGCTCTCACATGTCACTGAACCCACACTTGTCCTCAGCCACACAGCAGCAGCTAGCTCAGCAGATGATCCAATACCAGTGTGAGCAGTGCAAGCTGGCGTTCCCCTCATTCGAACACTGGCAAGAACACCAGCAGCTGCATTTCCTCACTGTCCAAAATCAGTTCATCCATCCCCAGTTTTTAGACCGCCCCATGGATATGCCTTTCATGCTTTTTGACCCCAGCAACCCCCTGCTGTCAAGCCAGCTTCTCTCTGGGGCCATGCCGCAAATGTCAAGCAGCTCTGCCACTTCTCCCTCAACACCAACCTCCACCATGAACTCCTTGAAGAGGAAGTTGGAGGAGAAAGCGGGCACCAGTCCAGGGGAGAACGACAGCACCCACAGTGGTGAGGAACCTCAGAGAGACAAGCGGTTGAGAACAACCATTACACCAGAGCAGCTGGAGGTTCTCTACCAGAAATATCTTCTGGACTCCAACCCAACCCGTAAGATGCTCGATCACATTGCCGCTGAGGTTGGACTGAAGAAACGAGTGGTGCAGGTGTGGTTCCAGAACACTAGAGCCAGAGAAAGGAAAGGGCAGTTCAGGGCAGTTGGACCAGCTCAGGCCCATCGCCGCTGTCCTTTTTGCCGTGCCCTGTTCAAAGCCAAGACAGCCCTTGAGGCACACATTCGTTCACGCCACTGGCATGAAGCTAAACGTGCTGGCTACAACCTGGCTCTCTCAAACATGCTGCCTGACACAGAGGGGCTGCAGATGAAGATGGACCCTTTGGATATCGCCAGCTATTCTCACCTAATGTCCTCCAACAACAGTGATGGACAGTGTTCGTCTCTGTCACCTGTAAAAAACATGGATTTGTCCCCAAGGACCCTTATGAGTCCCACATCTATTAAAGTTGAGGGAATGGAGGACTTTGAAAGCCCAACAATGTCCTCTGTGAATATGGGATTTGACCCAAGCAAACTGGACAATGACGATTGTTCCTCTGTGAACACAGCTATCACTGACACCACCACTGGTGATGAGGCCAACGCTGACAATGACAGTACAGATATCAAGCATGGCCACAACAGTGACATTATGTCCAAATCTGGAGGGACAGCAGCCTCCCTTGAGAATGAGGACCAGATGTCCTCAGGACTTGTCAGCCCTGCAACAAGCTATTATGCTAGAGATTACGAGAATGAGCACATTGTGGATCACAGTGAGACCTCGAGTCTGGCTGACCCCTGCTCTCCTAGCCCTGGAGCATCTGGAAGTAAGAGCATGAGCATAGATAGTGACAGACCTGGTCAGAAGCGCTTCCGGACACAGATGACTAATCTCCAGCTGAAAGTGCTCAAATCCTGTTTCAACGACTACAGGACCCCCACTATGCTGGAGTGTGAAGTATTAGGAAATGACATTGGACTTCCAAAGAGAGTTGTGCAAGTCTGGTTCCAAAATGCTCGTGCCAAGGAGAAAAAGGCCAAGCTCAGCATGGCGAAACACTTCGGCATCAACCAGACCTCCTATGAGGGTCCCAAAACGGAGTGTACACTTTGTGGCGTCAAGTACAGTGCTCGCCTTTCAGTCCGAGACCACATCTTCTCCCAGCAGCATATAGCTAAGGTGAGGGACACCATTGGGAGCCAGCTTGACAAGGAGAAAGAGTACTTTGACCCGGCCACTGTTCGCCAGCTGATGGCCCAGCAAGAAATGGATCGTATCAAGAAAGCCAATGAGGTATTGGGCCTTGCTCAACAGCAAGCAATGCAGCAACAGGGCATGTTCGACAGCCCTGCCCTGCAAGCCCTGAACCTTCAGTCAGCTTACCCAAATCTACAGGGAATACCCCCTGTTCTGCTGCCAGGAGTTGGCAGCCCTTCCTTACCAGGCTTTAACTCATCAAACTCAGGTATGTCATCATATTTTTGACACATTTTAAGAAATAATATGTATTTAAACACAAACATCTTATGTAATGTCTTAACCTGTGGGTTTTTTTTGTCTTGTATTATCTCTTCTAGCTTTAACTCCTCCGAAACCTCCAAACCTCCTGAACATGCCTGGTGCCAGTGTCCCCTCACCAAGTCTCCCCACATCCGGTTTGCCCAACAAGCCTCCATCATCTTCATCATTGGCCTCACCCAGCCCAGCTCAGGCCAGCACTTCCGTCGCTCACTCCAACCCCACATCAAGCTCGACATCCACATCAACCACTTCACGTCCCAGCTCCCGACACGAACCAACCCCCAAAGAGCGTGAGGTGGAAAGACCACGGGAGAAGGAAAAGCCCAAGGAGAAGGTAGATAAGTCTGCTACGCCCTCTTCCATGGGGGGCACTCCAGCACCCACCACCTCCGCTGCCAGCGCCAAGAAGGAGAAACCAGACACAGCTGTTCCTGCCACGTCCATGCCAACTCCTGGAATGGAGTATGTGGTAGACCCTGCCCAGCTCCAGGCCTTACAGGCAGCATTGGCGTCTGACCCCACAGCCCTGCTCACTAGTCAGTTCCTCCCCTATTTCATGCCTGGCTTCTCCCCGTATTACGCCCCTCAAATACCCGGTGCTCTCCAGGGAGGATACCTGCAGCCCATGTACGGCATGGAGAGCCTTTTCCCCTACAACCCAGCTTTATCCCAGGCTCTTATGGGGCTCTCCCCAGGGTCCCTGCTTCAGCATTACCAGCAATATCAGCAGAGCCTGCAAGAGGCGCTGCAGCAGCAACAGCGGCAGCTCCAGCAAATCCAGCAACCCAAAGCGAGCCAAACTCCTGTTCCTAACCAGTCCTCCGGGGACCGCAAAGAAACTGCCAAAGAGCCAGTGAAATCAGAGGAAAAGAAAGGCACTCCCCCCATTGATACCTCCTCCTCATCGTCTCACAATAACCTATCCACAGAGAAGCATGAGATGGATGGCAAAGGTGCGGAACCCCTTCTCGACCAGTACATCGTCCCCAAAGTGCAGTACCGGCTGGCGTGCCGTAAGTGTCAAGCTGTTTTCAGCAAGGAGGAAGCGGCCATTAGCCACCTGAAGTCGATCTGCTTTTTCGGTCAGTCTGTGGCAAACCTGCAAGAAATGTTGCTTCGAGTCCCCAGCAGCGCGAGTGGAGCAGAGGGCAGTCTTTATGACTGCCTGGCCTGCGACACCACACTAGAAGGGGACAAAGCTCTCAGTCAACACCTGGAGTCGGCCTTGCACAAACACAGAACAATGAAGCGATCAGCCAGAAATGCCAAAGAGCATGCTACTAGTTTATTACCTCACTCTTCAGCCTGCTTCCCCGATCCTAACACCGCATCTACCTCGCAGTCTGCCACTCATTCAAACAGCACCCCCACTCCCCCGCCAACGCCATCAGCCGCCATGCCGTCCTCTTCTGCCCCTTCATCCTCATGCTCATCCTCCTCGACGTCCACCCCACTCAGCACCACAGCCGCCAGCAAACCCTGGCCCCAGGCCCCTTTCTCCAGAGCGTTAGCTGGAAAGCCCAATGCCACTCCTTCCACATTGTCATCATTTCCTCCAGTATCCTCTCCTTCAACGGTTACCTCAAGTTCATTGAGCACCTCAGGGGTTCAGACCTCGATACCAACAGACGTCTTTACTGACGAGTCTGACTCTGATAGCAGTCAGAAGTCGGCCGACAGACTGGGCAGGGCTGCGGAGGAGACTCAGCCCAGCTGTCTCAAAGACAGTAATAGTTGTAGTACTCTTGCTAGTGTAGGAACAGACTCCATCAGATTGTAAAAGAGCTTTCAACGATGAACAATATTTAAAAAATCTAAAAGACAAAAAAAAGACAAACACAAAAAGAAAAAAAACAAAACAAAAAAGCAGCGATGTTAAAATATGTTTAAAAGTATACAAACCAATTTCAAAAAAAGATGTGTAAAGACTAACTGCAATTCCAAAGCTTGTAACCAAAAATTTAAATGTTAGTGGATTGTTTTCCCATATCAACATGCTGGTTTTTGTTTATTTCAACTTCAAATATATATATATACATGTATAAATAAATAGAGAAGATCACTGCAGTTAAGTTTTGGCTTATGATAGAGGAATGCTGTATAGCAATGGACTGCCTCAAAGTTGTTTTAATGGCCCCCAATCCCTGACACAAAGTACAATTTAACAAGCTGTCCCTTGTTTGCAGAAGTATTTCCATAGCACAGTCAGCCAGTGTGTACTGTATGGGAGAATAGTCTTACAGTTTCTTGCGATCTAAAACGTTCAAATACCAATGGCTTGCTTAAGTTAACAAATGATGTAACGTCTATTTTATTCTCAGGTCAACAGCTCACAATTATTTTCTGTTACAGAAATTCATCACTCTGTTTTTACTTTGTTCCAGACATTTTTGTTTTTAAAGTTTGATTTGACTGGCAGAAAGTATTCAAACGCAAAATGAAAGCATAGCTTTCTGGGCATTCAAAAAGGGTAGCTGAATGGCTGGTTGAAAACATTTAAAAAATCTTTCACATGAAATTAGCACTCCCTCATAACCCAGACACACAAAGCATTGCAGACTTGGTGATGGGGATAAAAAAAAGATTTTTTTAAAGAAAAAAACTCTGTATTTATGATAGATATAAACATTTTTGGTGTTAAGTAGATTGTTGCATTGGAAATGAATTTAAACAGTATGGTAGACTGAAAACTCTTTGTGTACATTTAGCTTTTGTATTGTCCAACTTTAAGGCGCTTCATTTGATGTTGTCTTGGTCATTCCAATAGACTAGATTAAGGAGCAGTAACAGATCTATACTTTATTTCTGTCTTATCCTTGCCTACCTGGCTAACGTTCACCCAACTGCCAATAACTGACAAGGCAGGTTTCCCTTTTCTCTCAAGGGTTTTTTCTGTCTCCTTTTGGGTTGGTGTGAATCCAACCAAAAACTAAAAGAAATCTGAGGTGTTGAAAAATATTGATTATTTTTGTGTTACCTTTGTGCACTTACCACTGTCTGACTGTCCCTCCCCTTTTATCCTTTTTTCTCTCTTTCTCTCCGTCCCATGCCCTTTTCATTTTTTCAAGCCTTGCCTTTGTAGATATGGAGATAGTTACTTCTCCTTGTGCACTACAAAGCAGATGTTTGTTTTTCATAGTGTGGCTGCAGTCTGTTTATGGCTTTATTTTATTAATTTTTTATGTCATATATTAAAATGAAAAAGAATAATAATAATAATTCTCACGCTTTAAAAACAAAAGAAAATCCAAAGACTAAACACTTTCACCATTGGTGCATAAAGATGAGAAAAGAGGCTTCTTTATACTTGAGAATTTGTTGCTGTTTTTAAAGGAAAGAAAACAAAGTTTTAAAATAAAGGAGTACGCATCAGAGTTGCCGTTTTTGCTTCTTTGCAAGCAGACAGGTGGCTTTTTTTACGTAGGATACCAAGAATACCAAAAACCAAAAAAGGGCCCTTGTCCTTACATTGTGGAGTAGCACCGTTACAGAGCCATTGCAGTTTGTAAGATAGAGGTTAAAAAGCTCTCTCTATTTTTTTTCCTGTCACACAATTTTTGGTTTCATTGTTTGTTTTTAAAGAAATGTATAAGGTCTGGTCTTTGAGGACATATGTTTTGCTGCTAATGTAGATTTTGAGAAGAAAAAAAAATACCTAGATGCATGCTCATTTTGTTTTTTGGCTAAGCTTTAATGAAAAGACAAACAATAAACCATCTCCCTGCCTCTGCGACATCTTTTTTTCCCTCCTTTTTTCTTCTTGCAAAAACGGAACTTTGAAGACTGTGAATATATGTTCCAAAGGACATTTTGGCTGATTCTTTTTTCTTTTTTTTTCCCAAACAGACCAATGTTTAAAGCCAATGATCTCTCTAACGTTTGTAAAGAATAGTGCATTCCAAATACCACATCTGCATTTGTTGACTTTGTTTTCTCTTAAGCAAGGACTGATTCTATTTCTTTCCTTTTTTGTTTGGATACTATTCTGTTTAATCTTCTCATTTCTAAGATGACTGTAAGCTGTTGTGTAAATTTACCATCGTGGGTTGCTAACATCTCCACTCAGCTCCCTCCTTTGAAGTTGCGGTCCAGGGGGGCGAGGGTTACGACTGGCCCCTTCGTGACCTGTTAAGGTTGTTGCTCACTTGAATGAGATCAAGTAATAGTGGTTACCAAAAATGTACATAATACATGTGGTACTGACATGTGTCTCACTGGTTTAGTGTCATCATGCCTATCGATTTATGACAAGACTCAGAAGGAAACAAAAGGCTGTTTTTAGCAAAGTCTGGAGTGGCGGCCTCCCATCCTGGGCTATCAAGCAGGGACTTGTCCCAGGTTTCTGCAGGGTGTTAAGCCATTTCCATGCATGAAATGTGGATTACAGGTTACCAAGGGACATCTTCATTCCAAAGCATTACAAGACTGACAAAGGCAGGAGTCTCTTTGAAGATGTCCCTTGTTTTATTTGGAATGGTGTAAAAAGGTATCTTAATGCCTTGAAGTCCAAAGAGGTCATTCACTCCAACTTTATAGCAATGGAAAAGAATATGCTTTACAGAAATCATCCTACCCTCTCACGAAAGCGAAACCTTTTTCTGAATCTTTTAATTTCTTTCCACCACAGCAAATATTTCAATTTGTGAATAACTGCTCTTGGCCACAAGTGTATAGCAAGTGTATTTGGAATAATTAATACATTGCCACAATCTTGGAAATGTGTCTAAAGTGTTGCGTCTCGCAGAGCAATGTTACTTGGTGTTAATACTTGCGCATGCTCTTGAAATTGGGTAGATTTGGTCTGCAAGCTTGCCACTCCTATCAAGTCCTGTTATGAATACTGTTCATATGATTATTTTTTAGAATTCTGATGTTGTACAGATTATGTTTGAATGCTTTGCTCTATTTTTGTTTCAAATAATGTAAGACATTTATTATTATTGTTATTATTATTATTATTATTATTTTCATATATTTCAACTATTTGTATGTTATTTTATTTTTTATGTATATTATTTCTTTCCTCATATAAATTAATCTTTAACACCAGCTTTAAATTTGAATCGCTTTTTTTCATCATTGAGACCTGGCCACTTTAATATTCCTTTTGTTTGCTTGTCTTTTTTTTCAACACTGATCTCCTCTTTCCAAAGTCTTTTGTTGTTGTTGTTGTTGTTTTGTTTCGTTTGTCTTTGGGCTCTCTTGTGTGAGACAAAAGTTATGTCTCCGCAATCAATTTAGCCAGCATGGACTGTGTTAGCGAGTGTGTGTATGTATGTGTATGTCTGTGTCATAAGAGCCAGCATCAGTTTGCATTTTTTATATACTTTATTTTATTCTTTACTTTTCAAACCAAAACATACAAAAACTGCATACCTGGATCTTCAGTAAAGATGTTGAAGATGTAGATGAATCAGATATAACAATAATTAGACAATGCGAAGAAAGATGAATACTGAAGCACTGAGCAGTTTTCTAGTCTGATATCTTGTATGAATGTGGCCAAAGCGTAATGCAGTTGAACAAAAAAAACAAAAAAAAAAGAAATGTTTTTTTTTCCTGTTTGTGCCCCCATTACCAGTGTATATTTATTGTGGCATGACACATCACCTGGCTGAGATGTGTCTACTCACATTTGGGATACTTGATTTTTGTGGACATTTTACAGAGATCGAAAAGACAGGTTTTGCTGTAGAGGTCATCCTTTTTGCCCACTGTGAAAAAAAACATGTATACAGATATAGATATATTTAAAAAAGAAAAAAAGAAAAGACGACATCGACTTTTTTGTTCAAAAATGAAACAAAGAAAGAAGGATTAAAAGAGCTGAACTCTGGGAAACTGTGGAGACGTCTGAGAAGGCTGTGGGCATGGCAGGCTGGGGCTGGGGGTGCCGGAGCTGGGCCGGGACTGGTGCGGCTCTGGGTGGCGCCGCCAAGAGACCTTAAACACGCTCACTGACTAGTCCCCAGTGGGGACGGACTCTGGAGCAGTGGGCATCTGATGAGCGGAGGAAAAGGAGAAAGAGGAGAGAGAAAATACCTGGAGGTGTTAGCGCTGAAACCCAATGACTTGAGCCGCCCACACCCAAACCCCCAGAAACCCAAAACCCGACCCCACAACCCCACACCACCACCACCCCCCAACACACACACCCCACCCACCCCACCCCCACAACCTTGTTTCTATGTGTCTCCTGCTCTATGCCCCCCCCCCTTACTTCTGCTTCTGCTTTGATGGACATTTTACGCACTTCGGAACAGGATGGATAGTGGACACTTGCTTCTTTTATTTCCCCTTCCCCTCTCCCTCGTTCATGTTGTTGCTACCTGCTCCATTTCCCTCCCTCCATCTTTGCTTGGCTCACTGTTGGACGGCTGGCACTGTGTGGTCAGATGGTGGGACGGACTGACCCCACCTTGTGTCGCACAGCCAGCCACTCATATCCCTCTTGAACCCCAAAGACAATTCAAAGACGTGATGGGGGAGGGTGATTTCCATTTTATTTTTTTTCTTCCTAGGCTGTCATTCCTGAAGAAGCAGTTGAAAACACAACCACACGACACACACACACACATGCACACACGTACACGAACACACAAACCAAGCGAAACAACCAAAATTAACAACCAAACTAACAAACAACCAAACCATGTGCTCCAATTTCAAAGATTAACTGTTACTGGAGCTCCCTGTTCCCTTTGTGACTCCTGGTGCCACAATGTTACTTTATTTTTTCTTTTTTTAACGTTTTATTCTTTTATTATTTGTTTTACTTTGTTTTCAGTTTCTCCTATGAGCCTGACCGACAAGGCTCAGTGGCTCCAGGTAGCCCACCTGAGGGTAGAAAAAAACAGCCTTGCAATGTACAAAAAAGAGCAAGTTAAACCAAAAATGTTGTTCTTGATGTCTTTTCTATACTGTAGTCTTGTTAGCTTTTTTGTTACTGTAATTATATGATGAAGATTTCCAAACTGTACCAAATTACATGGAGACTAACATACATACACCACGTGGAACTTCAGACTTTTAAAGAAAACTTTTGTCACAAAACCTTGTTGTCCTAGTTAAGTTGATTGTAGATGGTAATTGAATATACTCCTTTGAAAATATTTCATCAAGTATGTTTCTTGCTCATTGTGATACATTAAAAATTATGAGCATAAAATGCCTCTGCGTGTCTGTCTTTTTTCTTTTCTTTAACATGTTGCAATCTTAGCAGAGTGTACTCGCACCACACAAACACATACACTATTGTTAGATTGTATTAGTAAATCAGCTCTTTGTGAGATATGAGCATTTGTGAAAGGCTTTGTGTTATTGTATTTTCAAGTTAATTAAAACCACACCATTATGCATTGCACGCAATCATGTAATCAGGGGACATTAATTTGTTATGCGCACATCAATTTTAGAATAATAATTACGTCTCTTTCTAAATCACTAATTAAGGCCTGATAAGCATGAGGGAATCAGTCCCCTCGGCCACCTCCGAATATTTTTTTTTTGGCTCTTGCACGAAGCCGTTTCCGTCCTAGTGCAGTCACGTGGTGCGGGGTGCGGGGCCCTTGTAGGCCGGATTGATGGACATGACTAATTAAAACACGTTAGGTAACAAATGTGATATAATGCTTAATTAGAAGTGGCTGTTTGCGGCTAATTTAACATGATGAAGGCCGGGGACAAATATGACTGTAAGTGAAGTTTGCTTTTAAGGCCACTGCCGGCTAATTCCTTTTGACTTCCATGAGGGATCAAGTGTAATGTTCATTAGCGTTTGTGCTCTAATTTAAGAGGAGATAATGCCATAGTGTATGTGTATGAGTGACGAAGGAGAGAAAGAGAAAGAGGGAGAGAGAGAGAGAGAGTCTGTGTGTGTGTGTGTGTGTGTGTGTGTGTGTGTGTGTGTGTGCGTGGGTGCGTGCGTGTGCGTATGAGTGCGTGCGTGCGCATGAGTGCGTGCGTGCGCATGAGTGCGTGCATGTGTGTTTGTGTGTGTGTACGTGCATGAGTGCGTACGTGTGTTTGCGTGAATGCGTGTGTGTGTGAAGACATGTGACCCTCCGGTCGGTACAGTATGTGTTTGTGCGCATGGCTGTTTGTATGTGTTAGCTCGTGACTCGTGATGTGAGCACAATTAATTACTCTTGAGAGTTCCACTCATTACACACGAGTCAGCTGAACTTAAAGGCCCCAGCGAAATCTTGAGCAGTCAGCAGTCCAGAGCCCGGCCTTAGACACACACACCACACCTCACAGCCAAAGACAACTTCTATATACGTATGATAAACACATACCTAGAAAATGGCTATTTAAAATGATGCCTAACTGAGCAACTTGAGGGCCACCCTCTCATTGAATGCCCACTTTTATGATTGCTTGTAAGTGGCTTGGGCGGGTTTCAGAGAGGGAGAAGATTCGGGTTTCTTTTTTGTATTTGAGGAGAAAATCGCTACAGTTAAAAGAAACATGAGGCCATGTTGCAAAGAAAGAAGTGTAGCCAGCCATAGAAGACGTTCACATATAACACCTCATTGAAATGACAGTGTGGCGTTTAAATGACATCTGATGTCCGTCTAGTTTCTTGTCCTCGGAGATGAAAGCAACTCACGGCCGTAATGCACCGCCAAGCGAGGCCTAACAGCAGACACTGTCTTCTTGCTTGAACGTAGGAATGTGACACAGTCACACCATATTGGTTTGATTCTAATGCAGGAAGACTCGGTATGAAATGAGATGCTCTTTTGAAAAACAAAACTGAAATAACAGGAGGGGGGTAAAAATGGAGGGGCCTCCAAACTGCAGCTAACCAAAGTCAGGAGCCGGGGGAACCACAAGGGCACTAACTTGCCTTTTGATGTTTCCTTTAATAAAGCGGCGCGCTATTATTACTGCCTTGTGACCTTTACTAAGCCTCACTCTCTGTCTGAACATTTTGATTGAACCACTCTCGACTTCATTACTGAGAAAGCCAAGGGTTAGAACGGGGTGTTATGGCCTCATTGCATATACCTGGCTTGGCGTCCGCAGTCTTTTTAATATCATTTCTATAGGGTATAGGGATGGCAGTGACTTTTTATGGCCTTTTCTATGCCTGTTGACCGACAGTTTGAAAAAAAAAAGTTCAAGTTATTTTTTTTCCAATTTCCAAGCAGGCCTGGTGAACTTGAGATCAGATTGAGTTTGAGTATCAGATATTTTTAGATGCTTGAGTCGAGCCAGTAGATTTTGTGCCTTTTTACTGCTACACTTACAAGGATGTCATTTGTCCATGGTCGGGGGAGGGAAACAATACCTCTGAAAAGTGCCGAATGACAACACACGCAGGCAGCACGATCAGTGGACAGATACCTCCACTGGTGTCTGAAAATATGGCTTTCGGCGTGTCTCGGGCTCACATTTCCCGAACAGGCCGCTCATCGTGAGCCTCCTGTTTTCAATATGCCTCGCTTTGCCTTTAGGGACCGTATTGTTTTAGAGCTTGTGGAGCGCTTTGTGAGTGGATCCCTGTGCACCCCTGCCTTCCCCCAGTAAAAAAAAAGCCATGGTTCTGGGAAGAGGGGGTTAAGGGGGTTCCATGGGAGTGGAAGACCTCTTCGCTCCCACCCCTCCTTCTTCGTTTTCAAAACCATACCCCCACACCAGCCTCGGTTGAAGGGGGGAAATGGAGGCCAGGGCCATCCCTCCATCCTATACCTCTATCCCTCCATCGCCATCCCCAAAACCAA
Organism: Engraulis encrasicolus; assembly: GCF_034702125.1. NCBI lineage: Eukaryota > Metazoa > Chordata > Actinopteri > Clupeiformes > Engraulidae > Engraulis > Engraulis encrasicolus. The sequence goes on from NC_085878.1 coordinate 11,291,439, forward strand.
AAGCTGCAGCACAGGGAGGGAGCCAGATACGCCGGGCCATGCTGAGCCAATTAACACGCGGCGATACATCCAGAATGAATTAAAAAGGCAGCCTAATCGGATCAGTGGCAAAAGCCAGGCCGCTTCCTCCCCGGCCCCGTACCAGATGGCACCCGCAATCGCCACTCACTCACCGGCATTGTACCCAACGACCGTTTGGGCCACAGAGTGTGAAATTGGGTTAGCGCCTGCATGTGTGTGTGTGAGATGTTGACCATGGCTGAGGGGCGCAGACCAACACCCCCCTGCTGCCTACACTACACACACACACACACACACACACACACACACACACACACACACACACACACACACACACACACACACACACACACACACACACACACACACGCACACGCACACACATGCACACACTTTCAAGAAACCCCACCAAACAACATCTAAAGCATCATGGCCTGGAGGTGAAGGATCCACCTTCCTTCCCCATGCTGTGACTCTATATCAAATTATCATCTTCAGAGTCCCTGAGTCTCCCTAGTTCACCAGCATCATTTTTCCATCTTCTTCCCTCTCATCCCCATAACCCCATTCACCCAATGGCACGCAAAGCCAATTTAGGCCTTTCAGGGGATCAAGTTCATGCAAAACCCCTATTCTTTAATGCCATTTTCAGTCATTGTCTCTGACTGAGAGCTGACATTCTTTATAGTGTGTACTGTTGTTCCTCAGGCAGGCAGGCAGGCAGGCAGGCGATACCCAGGCGGTGAGGACATGTTGATGGCACCAGACTTGTTATACGTCCCCAAGGACACTTGTGGGCTCTTCTGAGCTTTTTGGAGATCCTATTGCAGCATTTGTGGATATTTTTTTAGATGGTAGACCACTGTATGACAGCTTAAGTCAAGGGAGACTACAACAAAAGGCACAAGCGCACAGAGCCAAGACCCTGTAATCATGGGCATTGTGCAAACTGCAAAGCATTACCTGTTAATGGCCGGTCGTCCCTACAACTGGTTACCGCAAGGAACAAACAAGGAGCAGACACTGGGAAGGAAGGGGGGTAAAGCCACAGAACCGCCCACCCCAGCGTGGCCCCCATGTCCCATGGTGCATTGCTGAGTCCATCCCGCTGACAGTCAAGCCTGACTGGAGACAGCGCTTGTGTCACATAAACACTTCTCCTCAGAACACACGAGACCGCGGACCGACAGCAAACCCTGCGTGCAGTGCACACACATCTGCTGAGCATGTTTTTTTTTGTTTTTTCGCCCTCTCTTCTCCAAATGGTCTCGAAGATTTAGAGCTGCGGCATGAATTTACTGTGTCTCCGCCTTTGTTGTGTCACACTGTAAGCACATGTTTTGTTGTTTTGGGATTGTGTGAGGCTTGACAGTTGCTACATCTTTTTGTGGTTTTCTGATTTAGGGCCTGCGTTCTTTAAGAGACTACTTCTCGCGTGTTGCATATGTTAGTTGCTATTCCAGACAGAGTTTCAAAGACAAAAGCCGTGTGTCATAATGAAATCAACCATAAAGCAAATATGAGTAAATAATGTATGTACTGACAAAGACAGTGGGCAGACAAAGTCTGGATGCTGATGCACGGTAGTGGGTCCTCATTACAATGCACGGCGAGCATGCTCCCCTTTTCCTCCCCTCCATGTTCAATCCACCTCCAGCTCCATGCCACTGTGTCTTCCTCCCCTATCAATGTCAAAGGCAAATTACGCTTGAGTCGTGAGGACAGGTCAAACTAATTCAATCTCATCTGTCAAGAGAGATGATAGGTGAGAGAGGGATCTGGCGGAGAGCGAACAAGGAAAAGATTTTAATAGGGGAGACGACATGCTTCCTTTTTTGAATAGAAGGGAGGAGGAGGAGGAGGAGGAGGCCTTCTTTGAAAATGCGAGGTAAATGCCATTCAAGACACAGCAATGATTTTAAAGAATTCACACGTCTGTTGTCTACTTTAATATCAGAGAGAGCTGATTTGAGGTAGTGATACCCCAATACTAAGCTGCCAAAACAGAATTTGTTCTCCCGACATGATACTGAGCAGAGACTTACAAATACTCATGTACAGTACTGTAATTCCATCGTGCACCTTTCCAAGCCATTTGCTTGCTATTATCAGTAGTGCAACAGTTAGAGCCACTGACCTCCACACTTTCACAGCAACTGAAAACACAACGATGTTGGGGATAAGCCCTGCTCAAAACTCAGTTGATTGCTGTTTGGCATAGTTAGAAGAACTTTGCTCATCCTTTCATATCCTCCACAGACCCCCCCAGACCCAGAAAGATCTGAGTGGCCCCACTGTGAAAGGGGGTGAAGGGGGGGTGTTGAGGGTCATTGGGGGGTGGACGGGGTGGTTGGTCGGCTGAGGAAAGGTGTGGAGGGCGTCTTGGCTGGATGTGGGCCTTTTTTGGCGGAGCATTTCCCGTCTCCTGGACACTGGATCAGGTGTCGCAGTTTTCACAGCACCTTCTGGTTCTGGTTAACAGGAAATGAGGTCCATCACAAGGAGTCCCGGCAAAACTGAGCAAAAATCAGGCCTGACAGGCAGGAATATTAGCCCGCGACGGCAGCCAATAATTGAGCGATTGGCTCCCCCACTCCTCTCCTCTCCCTTATAATGAGTTGAATATGTGCTGGGAATGTGCGCTTGTCTTTTCCCCTCTCTCCCTCTTTTTTGAACCCCTCTTTCCCTCTCTTTGCCTCCCCCCGTCTCTTTCTCCACCCCCTACTCCCTTTATACCCAATAAATCATTTCAGCCGAAATCACTGGGATAATTTTACATCATCTCAAAGGTTTTATCCTTTTGTTCGTTCCCTTTTTTGTAAAGGTGTCATCTCTGAAACTGTAAGCTAATGTTAAGCAGATAGCTTTAGGGTTCTTTTGGGGAGGGGAAGAGTGTTGGTGCACATTTTTTTCCAAGCTTCGCAGAGATTTATGGGAGAGGAGGTATATGGTGCTGCGAGAGAGTGGGTCATTTCACTTCATTATGTTGCATTTTTCTCCTCATATGCAAAGATTGTAATGGTTAGACCATGCACACGCTGCAACCCATCTGCTTGTGCACTTGTGTAAATGTGATTCTCAGATCATCCTTTGTGAATGGGGCCTGCTAGAACATTTGAACAGTTAAATATGGTGGTGGAGGAAGTCAGAAAGAGAGGTAAGGAGAGGGGGGGTAGGAGGGAGGAAGAGAAGGGGGGGGTGAGATTTCTGACAGCAGGTTTTAAAAGGGAACAAACTGACAGCATAACCAGGATAAATCTGAGTCTCAATGTCGCACAGCCACACTTGTGTTTCAGCCCTGGGCAGTGTGTTACCTTACATCTGAATTCTCCCCAACACACTATACCTCTGCATCTTCCATTCAATCACTTGTCTCTTTTTCCTTCATTGTCCGCAGTTTTACCTTACATGTACATTATATTACCTTACATTATATATACACCTTTCACTCGTATCTTTCACTCTCTTTTCTGACTGTACTTTTGTTTAGGTAAGCAAGTTTGTGAGGCTGATTGAGCATGTATACGTTTTTTTTGTGATTTTCCTGTGTGTGGGACTGGCTGGCATGACAAGAGAGGCAAGGGCAGAGGAAGGGGGCCCTGGATGGATGGAGTCGAGGCTGGAGAATGGGAGGTGGAGGACGGTTGGTGGTAAAGGAGGGGGGGTTGCGTGGGTGTCTGTGCAGGCAAAAGGGCCTGTTTTAAGGGAGCCAAGACCTGCTCCCCAACTACCCCCCCAGCCCACCCTACCGCTCCCCCCAAGTCTTTGAGGTGTGGCTTCAGGTTTCATATAGCTTCGGGAACAGCGCCAGCGCCAAGGAGAATTCTTAATACAATAATTGTTCTGAGACTTTGCTCTTATTAATATTTCTCTGACTCTCTGGCTTTGGTTGGGGATTTATCCCCCTCCCTCCCTCCTTTCTTCCTTCCCTCCCCTCTCTCTCTCTCACTCTCTCTCTCTCTCTCTCTCTCTCTCTCTCTCTCTCTCTCTCTCTCTCTCTTTCTCTCTCTCTCTCTCTCTTTCTTCTTCATCTTCCTTACCTCTTTTTTCCCCTTGCTCTTAACCAAAGTCAGTTGTTGTCTGTTGCTGCTGGAATGCCTGTCGGACAGGGCCCTGACCCTGGGCAGCCAGCTCTAATGATGGGAAGATGAAAGAGCAGGCCTCATTCCCAGGCCGGCCTGTTAGGGGGTGCAGGCCTGTGAAATGGGGAGATAATGGAGACCAGGTGTGCCGCGCTGTGCTGTGCTGGTGGGGGCCTGAGACACTCCTCAGTCTTCACTGGGGGAGAGAGAGAGAGAGAGAGAGAGAGAGAGAGAGAGAGAGAGAGAGAGAGAGGATGAGAGAAAGTGAGGGAGGGAGAAAGTGATAGGCAGAGAGAGAGAGAGAGAGAGAGAGAGAGAGAGAGAGAGAGAGAGAGAGAGAGAGAGAGAGAGAGAGAGAGAGAGAGAGCTGCTATGCTCTGGCTCCCTTGGCTGCCCGCTGTGCTGCACACATCTCTCTCTTTCTCACTCTCTCTTTATCACTCTCTTTTTCTTCCTCCCGCCCACCCCATCTACCCATCCCCACCGTCCACCCCCTGTCTATATTTCTCTCCCCTTCCCCTTTTCCATTTTTCTTTCGGTCCCCAGAGAGGTAACTTACACATACCACACTCTCCAAACTAATACAACCAAACATTAAACATTTCTTAGGTTTTGAAGTCTCTTGTAAGAGCTTTAAGGCCTGTGTCTGGTTTCCTCCTCATCTGTTAAGTCAATAGACTGTCACACTCATCAGTTTTCTGTAAGTTTAAATGTAATATTCAAGTACAAAGATTGTTCTTTTTTTTCTCCTCCTCCCCCTGCCACATCTTTCTCTCACTTTTATCTGTGTGCCTGTACCCGTGGAGCTGTGATTAATAACCGACGTCTCCCACAAAAAGACAACAAATTTCTGCTCCTGTCTTTCATCCAGAACAACATTTTATTGAATGCTTAGCCCCTCACACACCCATTTTTTGTTGCAGCATCAACTAGTCTGAAGTTTTAAAAGAAAAGGTCAAGCTTCTTGGCCGCTAAAAGTATTTCTAATCAGAGCAGACAGAACTAGAAAGCTCGTCTGTAATTAGGGCTCTAATTAGCGAGCACTAGAGGATATCCAGCCACACGCCATTCACCATCAATAATTTAACCCTTTTGCAGTGCACATCCGTCTGCAAAGACAGGGGTTTGAAAGCCATAGTTGATCCATTCAGAGAAGTGTGACCTTTCCTCTGTGCATGGTATTATTTTCAGCTTTTAATTTTTTGCAAAATTATAAATCCTTTTATTAAGCTACAGAGCAAGGTTTACTTGTGTTGTAGCTTTTGGTCTAATGAGAGCTTTTTGAAACAGGTTTGTTGTCAATTGGCAACAATATTGATGCTGTGATCATGCTTGTGATCACACACATCCAATAAAAATGCCACTCAATGACAGCAAGGTCTGAGGCTGAACACACACACACACACACACACACACACACACACACACACACACACACACACACACACACACACACACACACACACACACACACACACACACACACACACACACACACACACACACACACACACACACACACACACACAGTGCTGCCAGGTGCTAAAGCAATCATGCCAGAGGAATATGTGAATCTTGCGGAGAGGCAGATTTCCATTTGATTTATATGGCCTGGCTTTTTGAAACACCCGTCACATATAAGATTGCTTATCTTGTGAGGTAAAAATGTAATCCCATTCTTTTTGGCTTGCTAGCTTTTTATACCGTATAAATCAAATATCGGTGCTCTATTTACTGTAGAGGTGACGAGACAGGGGAAAAGAAATGGAATGCCTCTAAAAAACAAATAGAAATAGTACAAACCAGGTGCTCTAAAGACGGTTTAAGATCGTGGGGAATTCTACATGTACAGTACATCTGCTGCTAGCAAGGCTCCGCCTGCACAAGATCACCCTGACACGGAGCTGTTTGCCATAATCTAGCCTTAATTCCTACAAAAAGCACTTTTGGCAGTGGCGGCGTGCGTTGAGAAGGTGAGCTGAAGAGATGGAATGTGAAGTCCCCACAGTCCGGGCTGTAGCCGGCTTTCGAGAGAAACGTCAGGGCTAGGGGCTAGGCATGGCTAGGGGAGGTAAGTAGCTGATTTGTGTATTTCTGTCCGTTCTGTTTGAGTTCCCCCCGTATTAACATTGCTCTGATAGAATAAATATTGACCACTGGGCTGGATTAGAAAGACTGTGGTCTGGCATTCTGCTATAGTCACTGTATAGCTCAGTATCTCTCTGCCCTGTATATCATTCCAAATCTCTCTCTCTCTCTCTCTCTTTCTCTCTCTCTCTCTCTCTCTCTCTCTCTCTCTCTCTCTGAAAGGCTCAATATGGAGATGGTGTATGGGAGAGAGGGGAGATGGACCTTTGCACCACCTTCTTCCCCTCTCCCTCTCCCTCTCCCTCTCCCTCATTCATTCTCTCTTTTCTAAGTCTCTGTCTCTCTTTGTCCAATCTTTTTACCAGTCATATCTCATTCAGACAAAAGCAAAATGTTCCTCATTTTAATTTTGTCATACAGCACTACAGGATTTGTAACAGCGCTCCACACAATCACAGATGACTGCAAAACTACAATGATAATGTGGAAATTAGTTGTGTGCTACTCTGAATAGCAAAATCTTTTTTTAAATCTTGAAAACAACAACAAATAAATACTTGAAATAAAATAAAATAAGACCAGACAAGAAGAACATGGCAGGTTTCAAAGGGGGTTCTTTTTTAACAATATAAATGAAAGGAAAAAGAAATCATGTTCCCCTCTTATCTTTAATTAATCTGGTGATGAGAAAATGGCGAGTTCTGTGATGAAACCCTAGCCATTGTTGAGGAAGGGAGCGCGTGCACACACACACAGAGACACACACACAGACACACAGACACACAGACACAGACACAGACACACGCACACACACACGCACACGCACACGCACACGCACACGCACACGCACACGCACACGCACACGCACACGCACACGCACACGCACACGCACACACAGTCACAGTCACAGTCATGGTCTAGACTCTGATGTCCGGTTGTGTAAGTCGGCTCTCCCAGCGAGGAGTGATGTGGCCTAATGGCTGCGTGATAGAGGTTTTTCTCATTAGAACTTGAAAGGAGATAAGCCTCACAGCAGCTGTGCAGGAGCATGCGCAGGCAGGGCAGGACAGGACAGACAGGGGTGGAGCAGAGCAGAGCAGAGCAGAGCAGCGCTCAGCTGTAGCAGACCTAAACAGCCACCGACTGCTCAGACGCTTTGCTCATTTCGCTGCCTGTCCACTACTGCAGGGGTAATTCAAATGGCCCATTGGGCCGTGTTACATATGTGCACACACACACACATGCATGTACGTACAGTACATTACACTAACACGCACACACACACACACACACACACACACACACACACACACACACACACACACACACACACACACACACACACACACACACACATCCACATATAGACACAAGTAAACACAAACACACGCAGGTACACTCGTGGCAAATGCACACACATGTCTATGCATACACACACATGCACATGTACACTTGCGGTACTTACACATTTATTCACAAGTACATGCACGTACTAGGCACGCACGCACACACAGGCACACACACACATCCACCCTCACCAATACGTGTGTGCGTGCTTCAGCGTACACACAAGCAGCGGGGACTATCAAACCAAGGTCATTGCACATTAATTTAGCCCTGGTGTGTTGCTGCTACTGCTGCTGTCTGAAATTAATAAGGCCACCATTTTAAAATGTTGGAGGTTATCAGCTCTATATAACCAATACAGGGCAATTTTACCACCACCACCACCACCATCTCCACCCCCACCACCACCACCTCCACCCCAAGCCCCAACCCTCCTCCTCCCTTTCCTTCCTCCCTTGATATATTAATTTTTGACCAAACGTCCCCGCTTGACTACTGTAACGAGGTATGATGTATTGAGCCTTGGCTGTTGCCATGGAGACCAGAGTCCCCTGTTACTTGTCATTAGAGCACAAACAAGCGTTGGCATCTAATGTCATTCCAGTCAACATGAGGGAGAGAGAGCTATGAGAGAATGTAGAGGTTGGGGTATAGGCTGGGGTGAGAGAGAGAGAGAGAGAGAGAGAGAGAGAGAGAGAGAGAGAGAGAGAGAGAGAGAGAGAGAGAGAGAGAGAGATGGGGAAGAGAAGGGGAAATATGAAATTATAAAGAGGGGAGTGGGAAGCTCCATCTTCTTTCTCTTCCAGAGTGAACACACTCTCATCACAGTTTCTTCAGAATGTTTGATTTCCCGACGATTAATCATTCTGTGCAGCATGTGTGTATGTGAACGTGTGCCTGTGCTTTTCTGCTGTGTGTGAGGAACGTGCATGTCTATGCGGTGTGGGGGAAAGAGGGAGGCAAAGAAGGGAGAGAGAGAGGGAGGGAGAGAGGGAGAGAGGGATGAAGGTAGGTAGTGATGGAGGGGGGGAGGGGTTCCATCTTCCCCTCTCTCTCTGTCTCCTTCAGCCTATCAGGGAGTGAAGGTGGGGTCGCAGATTACAAAACGGCACCCAGGATTGCCCAGGAATAATTACCTCGACCAGAGATCCCTTTCTTTGCTCGCCGTGTCATTTTTCACCCATCTCTCTCTCGCCACACTTATTATCAGACAGAGCAATGACTTTGGACAGTGTGTGAATATTTAAACAGTTCCTACCTTTACTGCAATATAGGATTATGGAACATTTCTGACGTCAATGAATATTTTTTTCTATATATTTTTTATACATTGTGTCATTGAAATTATAATAATAATCCCAATACTGCTATACACTGGCAAAAAATAATAGTATATTCATAACACCAATTATGGAAGTGTGAAATGACAATGGTTATGATTGGTCATTGTAGCCTACAGTACTACTACTAGTACTACTATTACTACTACTACTACTACTACTACTAATAATAATAATAATAGTTGTTGTTGTTGCTATGCTTACCATACAATTCATAGTACCATACTGGTACTATGAACGTCCACTGAGGGTCTCAGCACGGGATCCTACATGCCATCAAACCCGATCCCACAGTGTCTGGCTCAGGTCCTGTTGAAGACATCAGAGTGAAATGGGGTTTGAGTTATAGGGGGTCATGCTGGTGTTGAAATGGCTGTACAAACAGGAGTGTAGAGTGAGTGATCAGGGACAGATAATCAAACTCACAGCGCTAGCAGGAGGAGCACACGATGCTTCTGGAAGTTCCCCCCACAACTGGTCCCCCAGGCCTGGCCTTGCCTCTCAGACGGCAATACCATCTCCCTCTCTCAGTGTATTTGCGCTCTTTCTCCGTCTCTCTTTCTTTCTCTCTCTCTCTCTCTCTCTCTCTTCCTCTTCCTCTCTCTCTCTCTCTCTCTCTCTCCCTCTCCCTCTCTCTCTCTCTCTTCCTCTTTCTCTCTCTCTCTCTCTTGTGTGCGTGTATGCTGTGCCTGCATGTGTGTCTGTGCCTGTCTATCTTCGTGAGTGTGTTCACATGACAGACAGATGAAGGTCTGAGGTCCACTAACGGTCCAGGGAAAACACCATGCATGATCCCATTAGATATTTCAGTCAAAGCTACCGCACCACCGCCGCCACCACCAACACCATCACCACCACCACCACCACCACAAGCCTTATGCTGCAGCATGTGGACTCAGCGCCTCCGGCCCACTCCACGCCATGTGTAGGGAACGTCCACGATAAAGATGCTGTAATCCAGTGCTGGACTGGTAATCTGGCAAGCAGGGCTTTTTCACGGTGGGCCGACAGTCATCAGGGGAAGATGCTTTCGCTTTTTTGTTTGTTTGCTTAGAGACCGGCCCACAACGTAGATGGGGTGACCTGTCGATGCATCGTTAAGCCGGAGTCCATCATAATAGTAGTATGGGGTTGGAAGTGAGGGGCTGGTCAATGCCAAAAAAAATATGCCCGAGTCAGTTTGTGGTCCCAGTCCAGCCCTGCTGGAATCTGACCATGGGAGACCCATTGGAGAGCCATTGTTGGACACATGTTAAGTGCAGTCCAAATCCAACACTTATACAGTACAGGGCCTCGCCCCGAGGACAACAGCTTTAGCGCAGAGCCGTTTAGCTGTGTCTCTCTGTCTGTCTGTTGGTCTTTCTGGCCCCCAAAGTCAAGCTCACACTGACTCACCCCATTTCTCATTTCTTGGCTTTCTCTTTCTCTTTCTCGTTCTCTCTCTCTCTCTCACTCTCTCTCTCTCGGCAGAGAACAAAGGCCAGCTAAATTTCCTTGTGAAACACAGCACAGCTCCAAACACAAGGCCAAACCCACCACACGCACACACACACGCACACGCACACGCACACGCACACGCACACACACGCACACACAGACGCACGCGCGCGCACACACACACACACACACACACACACACACACACACACACACACACACACACACACACACACACACACACACACACACACACACACACACACACACACTTTCTCCCTCCCACCCCATCCCCACTCCATCCCCAAACACATCTGCCTCAGAGCGAGAGATGGGGTCTTCACACCTGGAAGTAATAAAGGAGAAACATAGAAGGAAGAGGAGGGAAAAAAATAAGTAGGATTAATGTTCTGTGTGAGGAGAAGATTATGCTCGGAGGAATGCTGCCACCGCTCTCCCTCTCTCGCCCCGAAGCCGTCAGGACCGCAGAGCTCCGCCTGATTAAAACTGAAGCAAGGGTACGGAGCGAGGGAACATCGGGAGAAGACTGTTTACCGCCATCCCTAGGCGGAGCGGATAGATTGCACCGTGTGATTACAAGTGAAGTAAACACGGGACTTCTGAAGGCCCTAACCAACAAACAAAAAAGTGAAGTGGGAGTGAAGTGAACAAGTTTAAATTTAAAAATGGATTCACTCACCGGTTTTGTTCTCCTTGTGACTTCTAAATCATCCAGTCATCTACTGCAAAAACACCAGGAAAGAAGAATGCAAGAGAATATCTGTCAATTCCAAGAAGTGTAACTCAGCTGTTACATGAAAACAGAACATGCGGCCTAAATATTTGTTTTCGTTTAGGGTGTCAGTGATTGAATCCGCAAATTCATTAGTAGTGCAACCATTTATTATGTAGACTATGTTTTTATATGTCTGCAATACAACATAAGCAGAAAAGCAGACATTTAGAATAAAATTGGGAAACATTTTCCACGCTTACAAGTACTGCACAAACGTTGAGTCCTTGTTATTATCAATTGATGGCTACTACCTGATGTGTGTGTGGACCTGTGAGTTCTTTTAAGGGGACTAACCAAGAATCCTCTGTCAACTCACTAAAACCTCTCCCACTTTCCCCCTCTGGAGTTTCTCTGTTTTCCTGTAAGCAGCTAAACTGAGATCCCATGTACTTGCAATGAAAAGTGACAGGAAATTGACTAAAGCATTGGAAATCAATGGGAAGTAAATGCGCTCCTTAAGTACAAGTGAACAGCTGAGAGCAGCCTTCTGTCTCTTTTTCTCCTCTTCTCCCCCTCACTCCCTTTCTTCGGCTTCTCTCTCTCTCTCTCTCTCTCTCTCTCTCTCTCTCTCTCTCTCTCTCCCTCCCACTCTCTATCTCTGTCTGTCTCTCTCTCTCTCTCTCTCTCTAACACACACACAGACACACACACACACACACACACACTCCATCTCCCTTGCTGTCCTGATCCGAGTCGATACCTACACACATCCCGCAGAGGATGGTTGATACAGCTATTTGGGGACGAAGAGGTGGGTGTGTATTTGTGAGTGTTAGGTTATAAACTCAATTTATTACTTGGCCGAGAGGAGCCTTCATTTTGCATATTCATGGCATAATCTCTATAGACACGAAATACTGTAAAGAAACAGGGTACTATCTGAGGTTGCTTATGAACACTTTCATTATGACTATGGGAATAATATGGCAGTTAATATGTAGGCTTTATGGTCAACATGAGTGCTGTGTGCTTGAAAATTATGATGTACTGTATGTAAGTATTGGAAAAGTAATAAGAAATAACAGGAATACAGAACAAACTTTCATTCTATTTTTTTGTGCAGATATGCACATAAGAGTGTAATTAATTTTTAGGGGGCTCATTTTAAAATGCAAAGTTAAGCGCTAACAGGAGAGAGAGAGCGAGAGGCTTTGTACTGTGATGCAAGATGAGAGTCATGGAGACTGGTTTCATAGCCTCTATAAAGTGTGGGCTGCTCTAACACCAATTATTTTCAAAAATAAAATTTCATATTTGCAGCCAGCCACCTTTTGGACACATTGGGCGTTGGAAGAAAAAAAAAACAGCAAAAAAAGCAATGAAGGGATTGTGGGAAGGAAATTGAAGTGTGGGTGTAGTTTGGAGAGTGCTAATGTGGGGGGGGGGGGTGAAGAGAGAGAGAGCACATCTAAGGCAGACCTCAAACAATAAAGCTGATTTATACTACTCCAAATGATGTTCCTGTAATCGAGTCAATTCACTACAAATCCATTTACCATGTTTGGAGAATGAGGCCTGGCGAGTGGCTTTGATGATGTAATGCCCCGCGCAGGTTTAAAAGACTTTATTCTTAATCCAGACCACCGGAGTCCCGCAGGAGATCAATGGAGGTGGTGCCAGATCAATAGCATTACATACAAATCTCTGTCAGTTTCTCACAAACACTGCTGGCACAGTCTGTCACCCTGCCAGCCTCGCCAACCAACCAGCAAAGCCCCCCACCATCCCACTGCCTGCGGAACAGTAGTGGGGTGGATCATCATGCAGATTTCTCCTGCTGTCCCATGTGGATTGTTCTCTTAATCTCCACTCAGCTGCCTAGAATCTCATGAAGTTGAGAGAAAAAAAGGTAAATAGGGCATATATTTTTTTTTACCTAATTTTATTTTTTGATAAAACACTGCCTCTTGACTCATGCTGCAGTATATCCTCCCAGCATTTTTTTTTGTTCTTCTAAAAACTTGGGTTTGCTTTCTTTCAGAATGAAAACATTTATATTCTGCATGAAAGGTTAATGGCCTAAATCTGTGGATTGTATAAGGAGCGCGCAGGGACTGTGGGTAGAGGGGAAGCTCGGTGGACTGGTGTTTTATGGCTTGCGGCTCAGGCTTCTGGCTGTGTGACTGTGGGGCTGCGACGTGTTTCCATGTTCGCTCGCTCTTTCATTTTCTTTCAAAAACGCATCCTTGGGGGGGGAGGAAATCGTGGCTTGCAACGCTCGCTTCGCGCGCAAAGCAGAAATTAGCCAAGAGGAGAAGATGGCTGCCATTATGTCCAAAATCTGGAGTATATGTAAAAAAAAAACATTAAACAAACACAAGATGTCCTCCACACACATCTATTCTTCATTACCCAGGCTGCTACACTACAGTGGCATTGGGCGCGATGAGGCAGGGGTTAAGTCCCTTGCACCATAAAACCGAAGCTGTTCATAAAATGGAGGAATAAGAAGCAGAAATAATATTTCAAGTATGATTAGTTCATCCGCAGGGCACCTTGTGCGATTGAGAAAGGGGGATGGGGCGTGCTGAGGGGGTGGGATGGAGGAGGGGGGAGGAGGCTGGTGGTGGTGGTGGTGGGGGGGGAGCATTGTGCACAGCGAGCAGTAAATTATATCTAGCCTTTGAATGATTCCTGCAGATCCTATTACGACAGTGAGCAGGAGAGAGACAGAGAGTGAGGTAGAGCATGAGGGAGGACAGAGAGAGAGAGAGAGAGAGAGAGAGAGAGAGAGAGAGAGAGAGAGAGAGAGAGAGAGAGAGAGAGAGAGAGAGAGAGAGAGAGAGAGAGTGAGAGAGTGACAGTGAGAGAGAGAGGGGGGGTAGAGAGAGAGAAGATGGCGAGAAGTCATAGTGGTGGTGTTGGGGGAGGTAGGTGAAGGAAGGTCTGGAGAGAACGAAAAGCAGCAGAACGAATCGGATGAATTCTGTTTCCAGCTGTCCAGAGAGAAGGAGGAGAGAAGAGGGAGGTGTGTGTGTGTACAATTGTGAGTGTGTGTGCGTGTGTATGTGTGCCAAGAAGACATGTGTTTGTGTGATGTGTTTGGGGTGAAAGACAGTTTTGGACAGAGGGTACACACAGGGCAAGACAGAGACCATAAAAAATGCATTTGTTCTAAATTCCTAATGTTATACACAGGTACCAATAGAACACAGTTCCCTATCGCTGTTACATCCTCTGATGCAGACTAAAACCTCTTGTTTTTCTCCCTCCTCTCTCTCCGGAGGTGTCTTCTCCATTCTCACCCGCTACACGTAAATAAAAGTGTGTATATATCTTCTCCTTCATTCTGTCTTCTGGCTCTACCCGCTGTGTTCCCCCTGAATATTTGAGAAGTGCCTGGCTCCCCATTCGTCACCTTGACTGCTGATATAGTAGCTGACACTGGCAGTTGTGTTAGCGCGCGAGCAGGAGATTGCCTTCTCTGGGAGAGTGGAGACATGCAGAATGCACTCCTGCACACATATGCGTACACACACACACACACACACACACACACACACACACACACACACACACACACACACACACACACACACACACACACACACACACACACACACACACACGGTACCCCTCCCCTCGACCACCTCCAAACACCACTCCCTCCGACACACAAACACACACACACACACACACACACACACACACACACACACACACACACACACACACACACACACGGTACCCCTCCCCTCGACCACCTCCAAACACCACTCCCTCCGACACACACACACACACACACACACACACACACACACACACACACACACACACACACACACACACACACACACACACACCACCCTATTTGCCAAACCATATTTGTGTTCAGTCACCCAAACATTCTGGCTCATCAGTCGCCGCGGCGTCATTCAACGCTATTAAAAAAGTATTGCCCAGTATGGGGCGGCCCTGCCGTATAATAGTCTGTTGCACCACTACTCTGCCGGTTGGTCCCCATATGCCAGAAAAAAATCACAACATATGTTATTTCACAGATGGCTTATGATCAACACATAGCCTATCTTCTCATATCCTCCGCGCTATTTCTCCCACCATTTGCATGCACTCGTGTAGGGTATGATCAAAATAACAGGCTTGCTGAAAGGGGTCTGAATAAAGCTATTGGTGTGACTGTGATATGCTATTCATGTGGAGGAGGACTGGCGAGGAAGTGTCTAAAATTAGACCTGTTTTCAGACGTACGCCTTCAGACAGATGAGCCTTGTTTACTTTGGAATTTATTGACACCAAATGTTGTCATTGAATGGCCACTTGTTTCCAGGGATCAACATGCTGGGGGGGGTTATATGAGCTATGAAAACAGGTGAGGACTGACAGAAATACTGTCTCATAAGTCACCTGTCTATCTGTGTTACATTACACCACATGTCATTTGCCAGCGCCACTGACCACAAAAAAACTTGCTCTATGACAGGAATCTCCACCCGCAAGTTTGTAACATTGGTGTTGGTGTTCCGAACACACCAAAGGTCAAAGTGCATGAGATGAGGTAATGAGATATGCAAGGATGTTTTGAATGTGAGTTTACTTTTGGATTGCCTTACTTGTTGGCAGAAAACAATGTGAAAACCAATTGAAAATGCATTGGTTTGTCACAAAAGGGGACCATTGTCACCCCCCTAGCCCTAGCATGACTACATCACAGTATTAATGAAGGCTTCTTTGCATGCAAAGCCTGGAAGGGGTCACATAAGATGTTTTAAAGGGGCTGGACATTTAATGCAAAGCATTAATAATAACACAAGGAGGCTGTTTGGAGGGGGTGGGAACGGTGGGGGGGACGGTTGAAGGGAAAATTAAAACGAAGAAATCGAGCAGCAGTCCACCTCCCACTTTAATTGCAAATTTAAATTTCCTATAATGGATTCTGACATCTCAAGTCACCAAAATCCATCATTCGGAAGGGTATTATTCCTCAATTAACCCATCACCCCACAGCGTCTCGCATATTTCTGCAGGGGCCTGCACAAAAGAAATGAAGAATTCTAATTACCTTCAAATGTAAAGCGGAATGATAATTCTCTCTCTCTCTCTCTCTCTCTCTCTCTCTCTCTCTCTCTCTCTCTATCTCTCTCTCTCTCTCCCTTTCTTTCTCTCCCCCCTACAAACACACATGCCATGTCCTTTCGCTTGCCTGTTATCCACTTTACCAAGCTCTCTGAATGGCTCAAGATGGAGATGGTGTATGGGAGAGAGGAGAGATGGACCTTTGGAGCACACTTTCACATCTCCATCCATCTATACCCATGCTTAATTTTCCCCCTCAATGCAGGTTCTTGACCTTGAGGTTTGTTATCTGTTCTACACTGTGTGCCACAGTTTGCAGAAGAAAAACACTGTAGATGAAGTACAACATTCAGAACGTGCTAAACTGAAAAAAGGCTGATATTGTAGTGAAACAAATAGTATGGCTTGGCTATACAACTCAGAATATGTACATCTGTTTCAAAGCATATCCAAGTTGTATCTTAGAGATAGTATTTGTGGTGTGCTGTTCCTCAAGAGACCTATGTCCTATAGGTGCATGGTGATGTAATACAAAATCCCACTGTAAGAGAACATATACACTACAATGATATGTAACTATAGGCTGTGTACTTACATTGCATCTCGGGTAAGGGTATTAGGCGTTCAGCTTCAGTGTAATGACAAAATATTAAATGTTATTTTGTATAATGACATAAAAAGTCAGTCATTCATTGTTTTATATGGCCGTAACAGTGAAAATGCAAATTTACTATTTTATTAATTTAAAGCAGATGAATTAAGCAGGTATTTGTGCCTACAACTTACTGTGAGTGTGTAGGTATCTACAGGGTTCAAACTTGACCTTTGTCCAACCTCAAGGCTCTCCTGTCCATCGTATTGCAACAAACACCAAAAAGCCAAGGGATATTTACTAGTAAAATCTAACACTTGACTTTCAATAGTCATAATTTAGGCCTAATTGCTATGTTTTGAATCTAGGCCTATAATGTAGGCTACATACATACATAGCTATTGAAGCCATGAAGTAGGCCTATATAATTATCACGGCCTACACAATTCTTAATTGCTCTCATCTGTTCTTAAAAGGCATCCACACAAAAAGGAAACACATAATGGTCAGGTGCAATTTTCAGAGTATTGCGTACACAACCTTATTTCACCCCTTTGTTATTGCTTACAGCGAAGGCTGTGACAAAGGGGACAAATTAATCAGAAACTAGGCCTATTCAAATCCAACATTGACATCATAGACATGTTTTGAAGATTTGCAATCAACATCTTTCTGTGGCATGAAAGGAGCAACTGGAAGACATTTCTCTGGAACAAAACACTGAGAAAATGTGTTTCCTTATAGCCTGCCAATTATGAGCGAGAGAAAATTAGACTGTATTTCTATTGACACGCTGTTGCTTTTCGCCACATTCAATGGTCTTTCTGTGCTAAATGCTGTTATTTTCCTCTGAAAGACTCTCATTAAGATGCTTATAATTAGAGGTGACAGAAATGGCTCAGCCCTCATAGTGATTGCTCTTTCTTTTTCCATGCATGTCATTGTTGATGTTTGCATTGTAAGCTGTCCAATGCATTGTTTACTCACATTCGTATTGAATTAAATATTTTATACATCAGCAGGATGTCAAAGGCAATAATCATTTCAGAATTCAAAAAACTTCACTGCCGTTGTGTTCACGGCATAAATTTAAACCATACATATTTCATCATGGTCTGACGCATGCATGTGAATGTGAATGTGGTAAAAGAGGAAAGAAAAATGTCTTGTTAACTTTATCACAGCACAGAGTGAATTGTTATTAGTGATGATGACATGTGTAGAACATAAAATCCCCCAACAATACTGTGCTCGTTGGTTACAGGAGACACAAGAAAGATGGACGTGAGTGGGCTTTAGAACGAGAAGTTGGGGACAAAGAAGCCAACGGGGCATGGAAAACATGCACAAAGACTAGAAAGGAAGAGGAAAAACACAAATGGAAGAGATAAGACACCTGCCTGCTGGCACTATGCTAGATTGCGTTAGTGGGGGAGCTGTTGATTTTTTTTCCTTGTGTTTTTTTTGCAAATAATTCAAATTTAATTAAAGGCTGGGGGAAAATGGCCTGAGTTGATGGTATAATGAGTTGCCGTGGGACATCTTTTTAATAATCTCAGTTTGTAACAAAGATGTTGGCAAGTCTGCGTTGGCTAGTGACTCACTGACTTTATGTGAACACACATTTTCATTGGCCAGAGAAGGCCCACCAACCCTCCGGTCCACTTCCCTTTTGATTAATCTGATATTTTCATTCTCATCTTCAGGACAGAGGATGGATAAATGGTAACATTTGCAAAACTCTTGCGTGCCACGACTGACAGGCAATTATTTTCCACCAAGATAGGATAAACAATCGGTTAACTTTTCATGAACATTGTAGAACAGTAATATCGTAATAAATTAGTTTGACGACAGTAATATTGTCATTATTTTGAAGGTTTCTTTACTGGTGCTGTATATTTTCTTGGTGGTTGGGTGAGTAGCCAAAGCATCTTGGAGTAACCTACAATAGGCTACTCTGGCTTTGGAATCAGGGTAACTTAAATTATTTTCCCACTTCAGAAGATTACATAATTTTGATGATACAGGCCTGGAACACAGCTGTAGTTTTTATTATTCATCATCATGCACCCTGATTTCAGACCACAGTTTATGACAGAAAACAAATATGTTCCTGACAAACAGAAATTGATGGAGGACAATTTTCAAGTCAATAGCATAGCAGTCATAAGTCTTTCAACATGCATTGTGATTTATAATGTGATTTCATAGGCTACCTGCCTGCTGAGAGACAGCGCTCACACAATGCTGTGCATCTGTGTGGGTGCATGTGAGAGTTTGCACTCTATTGACCATAGACCACAATGCGCCAGCTACTAGGCTACTTACTGACAGTTAGTCAAACAATAAATAGGCTAAATAATAAAACATTCTCTTGTGAGGGCACAGGCCTATCAATTCATTTTTACAAATAACTGTTGCTGCATGGCCCAAAGAATGCACATTGCCCTGTGACTCAGATAGGCCAGTGCTCAGCTGTTGAGTTTTGATAGCAATTCACTTTTGACTTTAGGCTACTTTTCAATTAAACATTCTAGTCTAGGGGGGCTATCATCTGCCTTTGCCCTGCTCCGTGCGCATCCCCAAACGTTTCTATGGAAATCACGAGATTTCATTCTCAGCACCTCAAGCCCCACCCAGTTCGCCTTTTGATTGGACTTCTGAATGGCCGTCACATTTGTGATTGGCCAGCGGACCTGTTTGCCAAGAGGTGTTGAGCACCGTTGCCATGGTGCTGCAGGTGCAAGGAGCGGGAGATGGAGGTCTCGAGGCGGGTGTGTTTTCCACAGTTAAGTTTAGGTACTGTTTGGCATAATAAGCCAGTGGTTTAGTCGTTACGGCGTGTCTTTCTACCCACAACAACTAAGGACAGAGGGATGCATTTGACGAGATGAAATGACAATATCTGCACAAGATCGTCCAACAAACTCCCAGCATTCAAGGATGAATCCATAAGCAGATGCCAGCCACGCAACAGGTACTGTGGCGCGAGGACATCTGCACTGTAGCTAACTATCTCAGTTTAGCAAACATTCGCTTACCTTCACTTTTCCTTTTCGTGCCAAGTCCCTTTACGACATGGTTATTATCCATGACTTGATAGGCTATCTCTCCAGAATTGAAAAGCCTGAATGCGACGAAGCTAACACAATATGCAGCTTGGACACGAATAAGTTACTACCCGTACTTTGCTTTGTCACATGCAACCTTCTGCAGGAAACCGTGTCTAATGTATCCTGTGTAGCCTATCCGATAAGTAACTTAACGGTAAGCTATCTTATGTCCCCCAAGATAGTTGTTAAGAGGTTTGCCCTTCATTCAAGTTGGGAGGGATATACTTCCCATTAGCCCACTGCGTTGGTTTATCATCGAACTGGCTGGGCTACGCTCTACTTCTACAGTTTTACACACACGTAGGAATTGGCATCAGGCTTAACACACACACACACACACACACACACACACACACACACACACACACACACACACACACACACACACACACACACACACACACACACACACACACACACACACAGTGACGACATAAGTACAGGAACTTAACGTTAGGTGGTAATATGGACTGTAGGCCTACCACTAAAGGTGAAATGTCCCTTCTTGAAAACAAAACAATTAGAAACGTGCATAATGGCTATAGACGTCACCACTGTTAGAAACTTAAACAGCAAGACAGTGACTAGGTTTGCTCAAGAGCCAGCAGTTATTAGGCTATTGAACTCACCTCTCACAGGCTACCATCAGTTTAAACCACAAATTCATGAAAATGTATCCTGCATTTTTACTGAGATGCACACAACTGCACATAAGCCAAAGAAGTGCTTTCATTAGAGATTGAAAGCTCTGCACGCACCCACTGAATTTAGTTCATGTAGCTGTCATCTCTTTTTGTGCCACGGTCCTTACTTTTTCCATGTTACAGGTCATAGTCTTAACAGAGACACTCGAGGCAAATGGAGGCATCAATAAAGAATGACCTCCATGTTGAGGTATGAAATCAATGATTTAATGGATCACTTGTGTGATGCCATGCCTCTCTAGATCACCGCTTGCCATTTAGAAGTTCTGCCACTTCTTACTGGATGCCGTCCTCCTCTCCTCTGGCCTTGCTATGAATCGCTTTTTGTTGGTTGAAGTGGTTATAAAGTTGCTATTGCTTGAGTCCAGGGTTATGTTGAGAGAAAATTATTGTCTTTATTAGTTACAGTGCACATAATGAATACACCCCTTTTGAAAAATAACATTTTGAACAAGTACTGTACTATGCTACTCATTGAAACTACTGCCTATTGCCAAATTTGACCTTTTCATCAATATTTACTAAATAATAAAGTAACATTTAATAGTATAGCCAAAGTACAGTAAGTTTTGCAGCTTAAAATTCAACATGGCGGACATGGAGACGATCCCCCTTTTCATGTAAGGGAAGTGCAATTTTCAGTGATAATTCATACTTAGAATTTAGTTGTGGTGGTAAGTATTCCTTAAAACGTTACCATTTGTAAATGGAAAGCATGCATTTTGGAAATAATCCACTTAAAATGACATATCTAAATGACATATTTTACCATTTTTTTAAATGATGGTGGTGCAAAGTGAGTACACCCCAACGAAAGTCTCATTATACAGTTTTCAATGTAACAGTTGGCTATGAAATAGTATTTTGTATTGCTGCAAACCCCTTCCCATTTCCTGCTGTAAGAAATAACACCACATGGAGGAGAAAGGACAAAAGACCTGAGAAAGAAAAAGACAGTTTTAACTTACACCAGAAAAGTTGATGCTACTTGAAGACCATTGAAGCTTTATTCATCCGTCAAAAAACATATCTACTGTGGTCTAAAATGTTTGGACAGATGGATGGTTGGTGCAACTGTCTCACAGACAAGTCCAAGTGGGCCACAGCTGGAGCATATTTTGGTTGACAGAAGGTGAAACGCAAGTTCACCATCTAAGGATGCAGAAATCTAAATTGGTTTGATCATTTCCCATGAAAAAAAATTAAGCATATGGTGAGGGATGGCGTATGTGGGTGTCGTTCGTCAAAGAAGCGTCTTACAGCCTAGTCACAAAAGTCCACTGAGAGTTTGCCAGGCCTACTTCTAACAAAAATGCAGGCTAATGGGACTCAATAATCTATACTATTGAGTCATGAGCCCAAGATCGGTCTGTTTAGAACAGATGACATCAACATTGTATGGTGTTTGTCAGGTGTAGGATAACAGCTATTGTGTGGGGCTTCATGAGTGCTGCTGGTGTTTGGGAGCAGTTTTCATTGATGTAATCATACTAGATGCGTTGCTCTACAAAATAGCGAGTTGTCACCATCACTCATTGCCCTTCATTGTGTTTCATTGTTTTCTTTACAACTTGATATGACCCCAACTCTCTATGGCCAATGCTGGTTTTCTGAAGAGGTGAGAGTTATTCAGTGATTAAGAAAGTATGACCCCTGATCTGAAGTCATTCAAACATAAATGAGGAGTTTTGAAGAGGCAAACTGGGCATCATTCTGGGGTGTACTACTCACTTTTGCAACACCATCATTTCACAAAAAGGGAAAACTATGTTTTATATGTTTTAGTTATATAATTAAACATACTTTTCTGTGGTAAGCTTTGCAGATGTTATATTGTACTTACTCTATGCACATTTTGGAAATAACTTGTATGTTTATTGAAATATTGTTCAGTATTATACAGCATAGCATGTTTTCAGGTTGCTAATTTGTGATGGTGAAGCTACGCACGAAAAGCGTAAACCTTTATCTTTCCCAATTATACTCAAGTGTGATGGGTAACCATCACTAGATTGTCAAGATTTACTTTAGGAGTTGATGTGTTTTCTATTGTCTCTCAGTGGCAGGAGAATGTTTCACAGATTAATTACTGGTCTTTCACAATAAATAACAATGCTTCAAGGGCATGTGATAAGTCCTACAGCATGCAATTATAAATAATGACACGTTGAAAACAAGCATCTAATGCACCCGGGATTCAGCTGTGTTATTAAAACCAATCATGGTGTGTGGACCAGAGAGTGTGGACTATGCCGGGGTCCACAATGAGGAGACGGTGTGTGCTGCAATTTTGCAGGTGTTGTCTCCACTCTGTTTTGAGCATTCTCCCCCATTACCTAAGCTTAATGTGGAAATAATGCTCTGTTGACAAGTGCACCTCTTTAATCTGATGAGACCACCTGCTGAGATGCAGTTAGATTGGACGTAGTTTCAGCAGTACTGTACTGCATACTCCTTCAGTATCGCACAAGCAACTGGGGGTGCAAACATGTTGCCTTTTAATGAAGCTTTGTTTTAGACACTAACGTAGATCCATGTGGAAATCAACTGAATTACCAGAAAACCAGTCTCATTTGCATCATTACTGAAACATAATGCATTCATCTGATACACAGGTTGTAGCAGTGTAAATATCGTAGTATGGCACAGTTATTGCAAGACACTCTATAACTGATTGGCTTAGTGTGAGATTCTGACTGTAATGGGGGGTTACCCGTAAGAAAACAAGGGAGAAACCCTTATTTTTAACAAACATAAAAATACCAGGAGCAAAGAAATGAAAAAAAGAAAGTAAAAAAGAGTGAAAGTAACACTATAAAACGATAAAACACACATGAGAGGAGTCATCCCCAAACTAGACTACTCCAAGTGAGTTTGTCGCCTTAGCCTGATTTATTTTTGCACCACTGATTAGTAGTTTAATACAATCTATGCTTGCACAAGTTGGCATGCCTTTAAACAACTATAAAACATTTTGTGGGTTAGTGTGTACTCTGCGGGCAAAAGGTAATTAAATGGTATATCAGCCCATGCATACATAATGCAGGTGTGTGGTAAGAGCCATCACTGCTTGACTTGGCACAGAAAGTACAGAAACTAGACCTGACAAGGACAGTGGAAGAGACCAGGCTGTTTTGGATGCTTTCAAACTCTAATAGCCTAATGCGGGGCTGCTAAAAGGCATTGTACCGTAATGAAAGCATGACAGTTTGATCAATGTTGTTAACAGAATTAGCGTCTCTACATCAAAAAGCTTTTTGGGTTATTTTTTAACTATCCCATTAAGGGGCCTTTATTGAATATCTTTACATTTTGCAAAATGTTCCTTTTAGCCGGCACTCATCAGTAAAAGTGGAATAAAATATTTGTTATGACATAAAAAGTAATCTCCTTACCTGCGTGTGCTCTCAGACCATGTAAATCTATTACTAATTCATTCTTTTCCGTATTCAACATTTAAAGATGTGCTATTTTTCATATTCATCTTGACTGATGAAAGCAATAAAGAGGAGCAAGGTCTAATTCCCATCTCCTCTCGCTCTCTAGTGGGCCATGTCATGTCAGCGAATCCCAGATGGGTGTTGGGGATGCAAGGGTTGGAGTGGGGAGGAGAGGGAAAGATGCCGGCGTGGTACTAACTGCACCCAGAGTCTTCGGCCTGATGAAAGCTGATAAAAGTTTTAAAGCACCTGGGCCGTGTCTCCAGTGTCTGATCGGTGGAGGATTTTCTTCTCACTCCACCTCTGTCTGCCCCCGCTCTCCACTCTCCACCCCGCCTGAGGGTGTCCTACCTCTGTGGCCTAAAAAGGGCTCGAGTTGGAAAAGCATTTTTAACATTGATGGTTTGGGTGTGAAGAGACATATCTTGATCCAGTGCTCCCTCTGACACTGATTTAAAGTGTAAAGGACATGATGGTGGAAAGAATCTTAACATTGCATATATATTTTTTTGACTTTTTATGAGCTTGGTTATAAATATTTTTCATTTGTGTCATACAGTATCTTGGCTACTTATTTAACTTGCAAGGCTTGTCTTTAATAAGATCTCCAGTTTATTTTATTTTGGCAAAATGCTAATCATACTAATGTTTACTAGTGGCAGTAATTGTGAAAGACCCCATCCTGTTTTGTTGATTAGGCTACTCTATTAGGTCTGAGTTTGACATTGCTTTTGTGATGAGATGCTCATAATGTCCTGAGAACCTGCTGAGAAAAATGAGCCCACCGTGGAGCTTGCGCACCATACAAATGCAGTTGCTACAAGTCTGTTGAAAGATAGCACTTAGTGTATAATCATATTGGATACTAAAGGTCTTTTTTGTTTATCCTCTGTCTGAATTGTATGCAGTATTGCCTTCAGACCTG
Source organism: Engraulis encrasicolus (assembly GCF_034702125.1). NCBI lineage: Eukaryota > Metazoa > Chordata > Actinopteri > Clupeiformes > Engraulidae > Engraulis > Engraulis encrasicolus. The sequence continues at coordinate 11,316,361 of NC_085878.1, forward strand.
TTTTAGAGCAGTCTATAAACTGTTTTTGCCAGGAACATACAGTACACCGTATGTACAAGAGTCAAGAGTAACGAGTGATGCAAACAAGAGGAATATCCAGGAAACATGGCTTCACTGATTGGTTGCGATTGAGAAGTGTCTAAAGCTGAATCAAAATCATAAGTAGTCAGATGTATTGTGTATGCATGTATGTTATGATGTACGTGTACAGTTTATATGCCAACATTGGGGTATTTCCATTGGTGGCATATTTGGCGGAAGTTGAAGGATGCCTGATCTAATACTAATGGGATGCACTCTGTGTGTGTGGATGCATCCATGTGTGCACACTGCACATGCATGATGTGGGCCATGCATGTGTGTGCGCCATGCGTGTCTATCTGGAGCAGAAAGACTTGAGATTCTTAGCTTGGAGAGAGAGAGAGAAATGAAGAGAGAGAGAGAGAGAGAGAGAGAGAGAGAGAGAGAAAGGAAGGAAGAGAGAGAGAGAGAGAGAGAGAGATGGGCAGATAATCCCGTCTGCTTGATGAGATTGAAGGCTGGGATTGATTGATCGCCTAATCATAGGAGGAAATGGGCCTGAAAATGAATGGGACTCTGCCCTTGGCTTGCTGCTGGGGGGAGCCAGCACCGGGAGAGTGGCTTGCAGTGTGTGTGGGGGTTTTAGCCGCGGCAAGACATGGCCTTAATGTGTACTGGCCCTGATTTCATTTGTGTCTGATATACAGTTATACGATCTCCACTAAATGATCAAATAAAAGGGAAGGGGAGGGGGGGCACGGGGAGAGTGTGTAAATCACGCTTTATTGCCTGAATATTACTTTTTCATACAATCCGGAATGGATGCTCTCTGGATGACGAAGGTGAAGGAATAAAAAAGCAGAGAGGGAATTTGAATGGTGGCATGCGTGTCTGTGGAGAAGGCGGGACCTGTCCTGGATATGGAAGCAGTCAATGGTGCTATGAGCCTTTTCTTTTTTCTTTTTTTTTCATTGGCCATTCAGTGAGGTATTAGATATCGCGGGGCTAGAAGATTTGTTTTGTGAAAATTGATCGCGGCTTGAAGGCAGGATTATGCATTAGAAATGTTGGGGCCTTTTATGAAACGATGAACTCTCCTCGCCTTTCTCTCCTTTTTTGTAGCTGTCTCCCTGTCTCATCTCTCCCTCTCCCCTCACCCCCATTCCTCTCTCTCTCTCTCTCTCTCTCTCTCTCTCTCTCTCTCTCTCTCTCTCTCTCTCTCTCTCTCTCATCTCACTTTCTTTTTCTGTCTTGCTCATTCACACTCATTCCATTGCCCCTTTTCAAACCACAAGACAGGATTGCTTTTAAATAAATACCTTTGATCTTGGCAACATCCTCCGTAGATGGATGCCTGAAACACTGAAGTGTCCCATCCCACCACAACACCTCCTACCTCCTCCCATCTCCCCCGCCACCTCCACCCTCCCCAGTGGCTTTCAGGCAGGAATTGCGCCTCCCCCCTCCCCCCCTTTTACCTCTTACTTAGCGCTGACACCAGCCCTGTCCGTCACGCGGCTGATGAATCCTGCTTTGCATGAGCGCGGCATCAAGCCCACCCGTCACTGTTGTCTCCCGGAGAGAGGTGCGCGTGTCACATTCAGTCCATCTCGTCTCACAGGCCCTCTCTCTCTCTCTTTCCTCTCTTTCTCCAGGCTGAGCTCACACAGCGCTCACATTTGCTCCCTCGCTCTCTCCCTTGTTCGCCGAAAGGAGAATCAGACACCTCTCAGTTTGATTGGACATTTGTCTCCATTTCAAACCCTGGGCTCGCTGACTTGCGTGTAATTCCTATTTGTCCATCCATACCAAATTATGAATTACAGCAGTCAAACAGACACACACATAGACACACACACACACACACACACACACACACACACACACACACACACACACACACACACACCAGTCCAGAGAGGCGAGATGTCACTAGATATGTGTGTGTCTGGAGCCATTTGTGACTGCTGAATTAGCCTGTGTGCGCTCAGTTGCTAGTGAGGGTGCCAAGCCAGATTAGGCAACCAGAAGAAGTGATGAGTGTTTTCACCACCAGTCAGTGAAGTGTGTGTGTGTGTGTGTGTGTGTGTGTGTGTGTGTGTGTGTGTGTGTGTGTGTGTGTGTGTGTGTGTGTGTGTGTGTGAGTGTGTGTGAGTGTGTATTGTAATGCTTTCTGAGTCTGTGTGTGTTGTTACTTGTGCTTCTGAATAGTGTGTGTGTGCGTGCGTGCATGCGTCCATGTGTGTGTGTGCTGGAGTTGGTGTAACTATGTGACTCATCAGAGCAGCCAGCAACAGTGACGTTGTGGATCTATTGTGACATATCGAGTTTGAGCCAGACCTCCCCACCCCACCTTCCCTCTCACCCCCCCTCCATCTCTTGTCCGTGACGATTAGTTGGGCTGGTCATCAGCGGCGTGGAAATGGGCCATCCCGTCCACACAGCACAGCACAGCACAGGACTGGCAGCTGCAGCAGGAAGACACCAGCAACGCACTCCTCATTCTTGCTTTTTTGCCATTCTACCTTTGCTGCTACTGGCACTCAGCAGCATCTATAACATCTACATGACATTATTATGACATTATACTAACTTGCTGTCTGCTGTTCAGCTTAGTGCCTTTTTATTTGATGATGACTTTATTTTTGTGCTGGTGCTTGATACTTTTAGTTTCTGTGCCTTAGGGATGTAGTGTGACAGAGTAGGGTTTGTTGTGGGGGGGTGTGGGGGTGTCAAACCCCCCTCTCTGTCTCCCCCCAGTGGCCGGTGTGAGCTGCTGCTGCTGCTGCTGCTCAGGGCTGTGGGCTCTCTGCCCTCTTTCTGCCTCCTCCAGTGGCTGTGTCTGAAGGAGCGCGTTGCAAGGCTGACTGACTGCAGTGGAAACACTCAGCAGCATGGCTGTGTGTGTGTACGCGTGTGTGTGTGTATGTGTGTGTGGGGGGAGAGAGCTGGAGGTGGGCCCACCTGATCAATAGCATTGATCAACCAGTCAATGCACCAGTCTATATCCCTCTCTGTTTACACACACTCACGGAGCAGTGTGTTAAACTCAATGCACTCTAAGCAGGCTAAGCAGCTCCCCCGACACCCAGGCCCACCCACCCACTCACTCACTCACATCGCCCGCCTACCCGCTCGCTCGGTCGTTCTCGCTGCTCTGCTGAAAGCTGTCCCCACTTCCAGCATTGATTGACACACCGATTAGCCTGGAAACTGTTGACTATGCGGTTGTTGTAACCTGTCGTGAGCATTAATGACTATCCAACTAGCCTGGCCCTAGGTCCTCCCCTGCTTTATTCCTCCTTTAAGTGTCAGATTGGCCCTCTCATAAGGGGCTTTAAAATTGTGCCAATGACGTATTGATGAAGCGATAGACGTCTCTCTCTACAGGTGGCCTGTGTCTGTGACGTGAATGCAACAGTAAAAAAAAACCCACACACAACAAATCTGCCCCCTGTCTTGTACGCAGAGCATGAAATCAATGGGAGATTGACAAGAATCAGCTGGCTTAGGCAGATCTAGTCAAATCTGGCCTTGGCCCTGTACTGATCTGCACCAATCTATACCTTCCCGTGTTTATGCAGCCCTTTTAAGCAGTGCTGTGCTCTTTATTCACTCACAGGCTCTTGAACACGACACTGCGTTGTACACTGCCCTTTGAGATACTGTAGTGTACTGAACGATGTGCTATAGTTAGGATACTGCGTTCCTCATTTCAACGTCATCTAGACATACATCAGGGTAATTATTTTACAGAGAAATAATCAAGTGCAAAATGAAGTGTTTGATAAAATAAAAAGAACAAAAAATGTAAATGTATGTTTAATGAAAATGTTTTTAAAGAATTTGTCAAAATGATTGCCGTTTTTTTCCCCCAGCATTCACTCTGTCCACTCACACATTTCCAGAGCTCCGTTGAGCGTTCTCTGTTGCAGTCAATGAGGCTCTTTATGCCTGGCTTCATCCTCCTCATTTTTACAAAAATCTAATCTCAACATTAATTCAGGAAGTCTGACCTCATGCAGATGGCACTCATTTTAAAAGCACGCCGGCATGATACACCAAAGCACTTTAGATTGCATAGACACTTTTTTTTTTTTTACACATATTTGACACTTTGACACAGTGAAAGAAAGCACTTTCATTATGGATTAAAAAGGGAAGCAGCAGCGGCGGCGGCAGCAGTGGCAGAACACATCTCATTTCCCTGCTGGGTTTGGGGTGTGGATTTTTGTTTTTTGCTTTCAAAAGGTTAGGCTTTAATTGTTGCCAGCCTGTCTGGAATTGTTTGTGCATCTAAACAACACTACCTCTGTGACAGAGTCAGCTCAGATCTGTGTGGTGTGTGTGGCGTGTGCTCGGACAGTCATGGAGAGAGATAGGACAAAGACATAACCACAAAACCCCACCCTGGGGTCACCCGAATGCCGTCCCACCCCTCACCTCAGAACTGCCCCCCCGCCCCAACAACTGCAAACCTGGTTCCTGTTTAATGCACCATTTACTGCCCGTAAACAGCCTGTGTAAAGTAAGTTTATAGATGATTTATAAGAGTCCCTCCAGCTCTCCTACCCAATGTGGAGTGCGGAGTTACACAAACTCTCGCCTGGACGTGCCTCCGTAATGGAGGGTTGGTGCCCGCTGTGTGGCACAGGCGATGAATGGGATGGTGGTTTAGAGGGCTGGTGGTGGTCTTGGTATTTGGGATTTCGCCACCCGAACCACATGAAAGGCTCAGATTAAGACCTACACATATGCGCCACAAATTGCCCAACATGGCGCCATAAAGACTTCATTATGTGCCACTTGGTAGATCTGTTTTCGCTTGTTTCTTTCTCTTCCTGAAAATAGTGAATTTCTGGCCACATTCTTTCCTTATTTAGCTCCTTTTTTTATCTCATCAGACTTTGCTTGGCAATGGCGACGTGCGGTAAACTTGCAGCGTTTTCTCCACGAGATTGACTTTAATCTTTTTGCCTTTTCCATGTCACCTCGAAACGTGTGGAACCTGATATGATAATGATGTGAACCTGTCCAGGGTATTAGAGCTAAGCTGCCTGATTAGGCTGCCCATCGATTAGTCTATCACTCACTGCTGTCCACGCCAGGGCAGGCAGCTGCAAAACACTGTGCCGTGAAGGACATCAGTATACGTAGTGGAGCAATGAGCGTGCACACATGCACATAAACACATGCGCGCGCACACACACACACATACACGCACACACACACGCACACACGGACACACACACACACACACACACACACACACACACACACACACACACACACACACACACACACACGCACACATTCAGGCAAGCATACACGCAGATGTACATATGCAATCACTGACAAAAAGAAATGCACAACACCCTCCTCCCCACACTGTTTCCTGTATCTTTTTATTTGCATTTCAGTCTGAACACAAATTATTTATAAAACAAATGACCCTGCAGGCTAGTTTTGAGGGCGAAGATTGCATTTCTGATAAACAATTATGTTTTGTCCTATCCTTCAGAGGTTTCTTAGGGTCCATGGGATCATCTGTTTAAAATAGATTTTTGTTTTTCTGACCTCTACTCTTAAGCTCCTCTATAATTATGGGAAGACTTTTGTAAATTGTTTTCTAGCCACCTTTTGTCTTTGGTTTTCTTTCTTTTCCTGTGTAAATAACCTATAACCTCACTCAGAAAAGAATGGAATGTCTTTGTAGATAGCTCAATAGATAACCAATGTGTAGGCCTGGAAAAAAACCCTGATTTCTACCTTTTCAGAGAAATTTAAACAGACCTTGATCCCAACATGGCATGACAGTGTTGTACCCCCCTCACATTTAGTTTATCAGTGATTTTGAAAGGCTCAGTTCAAGAAAAAGAACGATTGAAAGCTCGGTTTGCCACTTGCCTTAGACATATGTTATACACTCTGACCTTGTAACTTTTGTTGAAAATTGAGGGAATTGCAAAGATTTTGTACACTGTTTGTCATTATGGGCCATAACATCAAGTTTTTCTTACGGTAGTGTTGCACTGGCGGTGTTAACGTGTGTTCTTAAGGAAGTATGGCTGAAAGGAAGAATAGTTAAAATCAGTCTAGTTGAAATCACTGTCCAAATAAGCTTATGCTGTTTGGCATTTAAGATACTACATTTTCTGTGGTGTTAATTTGTAGTTCTGCTCGATTAGGAAAGCAAACCATGACTGTAATCATCATGGTAAAGACAAGCTGTAGCCTAGAGATTTGTTGTGGTTCACTGCCTTTCACAGACTGGCAGTATTTTCCTTGCATGCCCTCACTGTTATGCCTCCACTTGCTTTCAGAGAGCATGAAACCATTGGCGAGCCGGACTGCAGCCTGCCGAAGGTTAGGACCCTGGCCTCGTCTGAGCAGTCTGAGGCCTTTAATCCAGGAACAAAGTAATTAAGGTTCACGGCGGCAAAAAAAGGGCCAATTAAAGTGAACCGCAGGCACACGCCTGGAAAAACGTGGCCATTTGCTGCCGATTCGCAGCCCTTTTATCAGATCTCTCGGATCCCTGGGCTGTGCACTCGAGGGAGAGGCAGCGGAAGCCAATGAGTGGGCATCATTCAGATTGGAGATCCACAGGCGCTTGGTGCGGATGAATATGCAGGAGGTGCCCCCAGTCAGGGCATACACACATAGCATTTTTAGCCCTGAGCACAAGCAATGTGCCGGCTGTGGAAAGGCAGGCCAATTCGCATGGGCCCCCTTTGGACTCCACCTCTGAATTTTAATTGAGGCTTTTATCTTAATACTTGAAATTTTCCGAAATAAAAACGATTTAAGCGATCTGACATCCTTGGTATTCTCAGTGGTCCTGCCATGTCTTTACATGGAGGACCGGCAAGTGCAAGGCTACTGTTAATATTGTTTGATTGGAATCAATTTAGGCAGAACAAATGGTGACCAGTGATCTGGAACATTTTGGAAGAGCGCCTTTTTCGTCAGTTACAGGCACAGTCGGGCCTCATTTCCCTGACAAATATCGTCAGGAGGGGTAAGAAACAAAATGTAAAGTGGGTGCGGCGGTGGGGGTGTGTTGGGCTTGAGGTTCGTTTGGGTGTTGGGGGCTGGAGGGGGTGAATGCTGGCTTGGCAGCAAATTACAGTGATAAAAGTGCCTGCGAAACGTCGCCAGCAGCTTAAATGCAAGCAGAGTTATAACAGATTATGTTTACTTAACCTCCAGAGATCTATTAATCTGTTCCCAAACTCTCCCATTTCATCGGGGCAGCCTGGCTCTCTCCTGGTCTTCAGCACGACTGCCCACAGCTGTTGTGCAGCTGTGCTCCTGGGCTTGGATGGTTCTTTGTTGTAATGGAGTGAAGGAGGAGGAACCAGCGGCCCCGATCACTCGCGCCTAATCAGGTCTGCTCATCAGGACCCGACCCGTGCACATCTGCCAGGAAATCCACGTTTGCTACATCGGACCCTTTTTCCTGCCCGGGTTCCTGCTCTTCTTCCTGTCCATCCCTCCCTTCCTTCACTAGCGGACCTCCAATAGGTCTCAATGGCTCGCCTGTCCACCTCGTTCATGTTCTCTGTGTTTGAATTCTAATTGGTGTAATTCGAACGGCAAGGCCAGGTCAGGTTTTTCTCAAGATGTATTGTGTGGATGTATTTCATCAGGCAGTAAGTCGTAGTCCTACTTTTAAATATTTGTTTTGTGTGTTTGCCCCGCTAGTCAGTTTCAATCATTTTGTGTCTTGACTACATTAGTTTGGCTCTGAGAGGTCAGCCATGCCAACATGGTCTTTATAGGGTAAATGTCTTGTTGAGGTCTGACTGTAAGGCCATGAGTTGGGCGTGTGGGTGGATTGTTGTATTATAAATCTACTGCCAGCAGGAAAAAAATACAAAAGTGTAGCCTATGGGCCAGTGTAGTCTGTTACACATTTTTCTTTCTGCCCAGACTTGCTTTTTCATGGATGATATGGCTCCAGCAGTCGGTTATAGCTGAATGCGTTTTTTTGCGGCCTAACAAACTGGCTCGCAGCAGACTCACCTGTCTTGGATCTGAGTAAACAGGTCGGCTGCCTGCCGGCCTGCAAGAGAATCTCCAGCAAAGTCCAATCACGTGGGCAGAATTATGCTTGTGGTTTTTATAAGGAATTAAATAAATAAAGACAAGGGGTTGTAAATTCGACCACGTTTCTTGGGTTGGTTACCCCTGAGAGTTTTGGGGGGGTTTGTGAGCGCCTAGCTGATAAAGCGCGGGAGCTGTGTTTCACAACAAGCAGGGAAAAGATCTCCTGAGCACGCTTAATAATGAATGAGAGAGCTGGACTGAACAGATTTCACATGCTATAAAAATGGCTTTGTAAGTTTTTGCAGTTCACCACCTCCTTTGCCCATCGTTGCTTGGTTGTAGGCTACACGTGGCGCAGTGCTTGGTTAAGGCGTTTTTTTTTTTTTTTTGCTGTGGTGAGCCGCTCGCCTGGGAAGGCTCCCCGAGGCCTCATAGAGAGATCATTTACAGAGAAGGTACCGGAAACGGGAGGAGGGCAAGCGCTGTGTTTTACAGAAAGAGGCTGTGAGAGGAGGCTTCCTGTGGAGTGATAGAGCAAGAGAGTGATGCTCTGTGTTTGGGCAGCCATCTTTGCTGCAGTAACAGCCAGCAGCAGTAGCAGTAGCAGGAGGAGCAGCAAACACACAGAGTGAGTGAGTCTCAGCGAGGGATTGAGTGAGGATGGATGAGGTGCTCGAGCTTACTGCTTTTTGGGGGGGGAGTTGCTTCATCACACACCTTTTGGATCATTTGTCAAGACATCCAGCTCATTTACCTGTTTTATGGACTCTCATTATCACTGGAGAGCCGGGTAGCAGCAGCAGCAGCAGGGATCAAGCATCATCACCACACTATACTGTATGATGGAGGGATAGCAGGCTGAGGCAGGCGGTACCACACAACAGCAGAGCCAGGTTGCTCTCTAGTGGTGTTTCAGCCAGGTGAAAAAGAGGTAACACTCCATCAGCTGCTCTCTCCTCCCCGTCTCTTCGTGTCTCTCTCTCTGGAGACCTGCCGCCTGAATCCTATGGATCCTCATTAATGATTGGAAACCATCAGCGCCTTTAAAGCCTATATCTCCTCAGCATTTCGACACCGATTGTGTGTCTATATGTCAGACAGTTAGTCTCTCTCTCTTCTCTCTCTTCCTCGTGCCTTCTCTTTCTTCTTCCCTTTCTCTTTCTCTTTCTCTTTCTCTTTCTCTCTCTCTCTTCCTCTCTCTCTCTCTCTCTCTCTCTCTCTCTCTCTCTCTCTCTCTCTCTCTCTCTCTCTCTCTCTCTCTCTCTCTCTCTTCCTCTGCAGACAGGGAGCTGCTATCGTCCTTTGAAAAGGTAATGATCCCGCTGTAGATTATGTATGTGTGCAGTGCGGTGTAATGGCCCAGGTTTTTATTGCCTGCTGCATACTAATCCCAGAACTAGAGGAGCGAAATGACACCTGCAGGGAGTTGTGTGTGAGCCGCAGACCCACATGAAAGAGCGGCCATTAAAAATGATCAAAGAAATTACTGCAGTCTGCAGCACAAGTCTCTCTCTCTCTCTCTCTCTCTCTCTCTCTCACTCTCTCTCTCTCTCTCTCTCTCTCTCTCTCTCAAGGCAAGGCAAAGCAAGGTGGAGTGCATTGCTTTACTCAACACAGCACAGGGCGCGCATTGCTTTAGCCTTAACCCCCCCCCCCCCCCCCCACTATGCACTAGGAAAAAAGGCACACAAATGTCGATCCACATGCACGCATGCATACAATATGTCCAGTCCATATAGACCAATTAGCATGTCCTGTTTGATGCTTGTCTTGGACGTATGCCTACTCTGAAGTAGCCCTAGGCTCCCTAAAAACAGACACTGATGTGCCCACTGATCTCGGCTCTGTACGGAGGAAATGATGGACAAGCCAAAGTTGAAAATGAGTCTGTTTTTCATACTTCAGTATCTAATTATTGATTACTTGTTAGTATTCAACTGTTCTCTCATAAAATATTCAACAATTAGGCATGATTTATTTATGGCGATAAGTGCAGGGTTGGACCTTGAGCCTGTCTCAGGTTGGGCTCCAGTGTGTGGACTCCCGTTGCAAGTAAATATGAGCGCTCTGGCGCTATTATATATTCATTCGGCTAATCAATAGGACGAATCAGGATTTATGGCTGTCCTGTACCCATTTGAATACATCATGGTGTATATAAGCTTGTCTCTATTTCTTGCGGCCCAATCTCGTTCTCTTTTCCCTACCGACAGAGTAGACAGCGGGCCCAGCAGCCTGTCCATGTGTCCAGTTTTGTCCATGCTACAGTGTCACCCCCTGGTCCTGCTCTGTTATCAGACATCCTCATGCGTTTCGGAGATGACATTTCACCAAAATCCAGCATGCCGCCCTCTCGCGCTCTTTTGTGGCGAGGCGCTGGCTGGACATTGTGATAAATGCAATTTCATTTCCCACTGAGCGAGCGGGCAGATTAATGCACTCCCTCCTTTGTTAAACAGGCGGTGTGGAATAGCAAGTGCTCCCTAATGTGCAAGAGAATCAACAGAAGACTGCAGAGAGAATACTAGATATGGAGGAAGGCTGATGGGCAGAGGAGGATGCAAGAAGGAGGGAGGAAGAGGGTAGAGGGAGGGAGAGAGAGAGAGAGAGAGAGAGAGAGAGAGAGAGAGAGGACAAGGAGAATATGTCTGGTATTAGTGTGTCTGGTATTACTGTAATTATTTTCACAAATTTTGGCACCTTTATTTTCTTTTTAGATGGAGCATTGCAGAAAGATTCTTAGGAAGCCATTTTACCCTGCTCAAAGAATCCCCACCTTTCGTCTCCCTCTTTTTTCTCTACCACCCTCTCCACTGCCTTTCTCCATTGCCTCTACCCCTCCCCCCCCCTCCCTCCCCCCTCCCTTCCCTCGCCCCCCTGTTCTCTCAGCAGTCCATTTAAAAGCGCCACGAAGTGTGGTTTGGTTGGTAATTTCGCTGCCTTTTCATGTGTCGGAGGCAAGAGGAGTCCTCCTCCATTAGGTAGTTTCGCGCTGTGATGTATGATGTATGATGCGGAAAGGCAAAATCTGATGTTTATTCATGAAGCTCAAGAAAATGCCCGGACGGAGCTCTCCTCTTGATTTCCTTTTAAGGAACAAACTTTGGACTGATTGAGATTTCAGTTTAAAAGGCTGGCGTGTGCACGTGCGAATGTGCGTAGTAGACTCGTCCTGCACAGCCCTGCAATGGCCCCCTTGTGTCTGCCTTCTCTCCTTTTAATCTTTCCTCTCCTCCGATATTACTTCTGTCAGCTCCAATTTACTTGACCTCAATGGGAAAAAAGAAACATGTAGTCACTTCTACCCTACCCTGATTCTCTCGGCTTGTTCAACCTCTTGCACACTTTGGTTTTCCCCAAAGGATTTTGTGTCACAGATATGGACGGTATAATCTGGCCATTTAAAATGAGTAAAAGAAAAGAAGGAAAAAAACACACTGAGAGGCTGATACGTAAGTTGCTGTGGCCTTTTGATGTGTCCATGGCACATGTGATCAAGGAGAGAGTCTACCCGCTACCTAACAGTGCCCAGTGTAGATCCTCCTTAAACACAGTGCCAGTTATCTGCTGCCACAGGCATGTATGTGTGTGCGTGTGTGTAAATGACGTACGTGTGTGTCTGTGTGTGCGCAAGCTCACTCACTGAGCAGTAATGAGTAACCACCCACATATACCCCAACCTAACTCAGACCCTCACATCTACGAAAAAGTAAGTATCATTTGAGAAGCTCATCCCTATTTGTCTTGTAAATGACTTTTTAATGATAATCAAGCCGTGTCCATCGATCACGGTGCCAACACTCCGCGCTAGCCTTTCACGGGGCTCCTCCCGTGAACAAATGGCCTCTATTTGTAACTTAACTGACGCACTGTGTGAGGCCAAGCGTCATAATCGTCATGCAAAAGCACGTGTTAGCAAAACTCTCCAAAATACATGAATCCCTTTTTTCAAATATGGCTCTCGCTACGTGTCATCTGTTAAGTGCCATCCGTGCTAGTGGCTGTTAATGTGTATGCATGTTCCGACACTACAATGTCGTAGTGCTACCTGTTATAGTATGCTAGAATCACTGCATTCTAAAACAACAGTCATGTGGACTTTGTAGTCAAAGTAATACTTTTTTAATGGATTATTAACCTTCTTTTTTGTGTTTTGTCTTTGTCTCAAATGTGAGTGTGTGGCATGAAATATAATGAGGAAGAACATGGAGAGAAACAAGTGGAGGGGCTGGGGCTGTATTGAAGGAGGGATTGAGGTTTGAGAGAGAGAGAGAGAGAGCAGTAGAGAGGGAGATGGAGACAGAGAGACAGACAGGTGGGGTGGCACAGGCTGTGATGACTGTGGAGGGTGGGATGTAGGTTGGTGTTGTGTGTCTGCTCTGACCCTGTTTGTTGTGACTTCAGTGTGCTCTTCACACAGCATGATTCCATCATGCCCCCCCTCCCTGACTAGCAGGCTGACTGGCAGGCCGCCTGGGCCCCTGCATCCTCTCTGTTGTGCCCCTCTGCCTACTATGTTGGTCCGGTGCCAGTCACCAGCTCATGCAAGTCCTGTTGTGTTTATTTATTAAGAGGGTCTTTTTTTACCGGGGAAGATGGTTGGCATGTCAGAGAGACGTGGTGAAGTAGGAGCCACTCTCCTTTGTGCTTAACATGTGTAATGCCACACTAATCAGCAGGGGCTTCACAGCCCTGGCCCCTCAGACACCATAGACACGTGTGCTCGCAGACACACACACACACACACACACACACACACACACACACACACACACACACACACACACACACAGACTGCACACACACACTGCACAGACTGCACACACACACAGACACACACTCTGACACACGCACGCTGATATGATAAATAATGCAAATGTGGCCACCACCGCAAATGCCAGCGTGAGCACAGGAGCGAGGGAGGCAGGGAGGGGGAAGATGGAGAGGAGGAGAGAGCAAGGGAAGGAGCGAGGCAGCAAGACAGAGAGAGAGAGAGCTGGCGTAACCAACTGATTGTTGTGCTGTCAAATTGATTTGCATGAAAAAGGGCGTCCTAATTGCAACACTTAGCTGTGGCGTCCTGATAATACAGAACAGGATTACTGAAGGACATTGAGGCACTTTCTTTTCTTTTCCCTTTGGACACGAGTGATAGCCAAGAATCTGGCTGCCTTGTGAGTGCTGCTGTGCCTTTCTCTGTCTCTCTTTTTTTTCAAGTCTGTCTGTCCGTCCATCTGGCTGTTTGTGTGTGTGTGACGTGTCTGTCAGTCTGTCAGTGTTGAAACAGCAGGCGCACATTTGAGTCCCTGCTGTCTAGTAGCGTCTGTGTACACCAGTGATTCTCAAAGTGTGGTCCGGGGACCACTAGTGGTCCGCGACAGAGCTCAGGTGGTCCGCGAGGGGATTTCTACTTTTCCAAGATAAGCTCTTAGTAGGCTATATTTGTAACATTTTCATGTTTTCAACAAAATAAGGCAGGCTTATAATGTGAATAAAAAGTAAGTGATCTGCATAAAAAATAGCAGTGTCAAATTAGCATCCATCAACTGCCAATTCAGTTGACAGGTGGTCCCCGATAATTTTTGGGGGGGACAAAGTGGTCCTCGGTCTGAAAAAGTTTGAGAAACACTGGTATACACCACTCTTAGCCACTCAGCCCGTCCCTTTTCATGGTCCATATATTTATTAGCCATTCAGCCCTCAAATTGAGGTGCAGACAATGTTAAGCAATGTGAATGTGAGAGGTATAGGTTAAAAGTGTATGCCTGTATGAGTGCACTGCACACATGTGACTTCGTGTGTGTGTGTGTGTGTGTGTGTTTGTGTTTGAGCTTGTGCGTGTGAGCACTTTGGTGTGTGTTTGTGTAGAGGGGTTGGGGGGGATACACGTGGGTGTGGGCAGGCTCAGCCTTAGGCGAGTCTTCCTTTCTCTTCCCTTTTCTTTCTTTAATAATAAATGATGGATGTTTCAAATTAGAAAACAGTGCTCAGAAAATCCAATTTAGTCTCACACTTTGGAAAGGGGCATTAAAAACCAGAGGAGGGGAGTGGATTTTCTGAAGCCGACGCTTTTTGTGTTTTAATGCTCACTAGGGGGAAAAGTGAACGAGAGAGAGAGAGAGAGAAGAGAGAAGAGAGAGGGAGAGAGAGTGGTGTGCTTATTTGATTTAACACAAGGCATGAAAACGGCCAGCGCGTTGCATTAACAAATTAAGCAAGAACTAGGAGAAATGTCTTATAGAATGTCCTCCTGGACTGGATTTGCCCCACGTTACCAACCCCTCCATTTATTGCTACCAACATGTACCCTTTCTTAATCAGAGTACCCCACCACCAAAGAGGCTTGAGACAAGAGGGCTTACTCACGTCATAACAGCGTAGTACGAAATGATGGCGAGGGGAGTACGGAAATGTTATTCACTGTGGAACAGGTCATAGGACAGCGTGAATGTCTGTCAGCTGTCCTTAATTACCCCCAGCAATTACTGCTGACCAACAGCTGCCGTTACTTGGCCACAAATTATCCATCATGGTGTCGCCCCCACTGACCATGTGCAAGGGAGTACGAAAATGGTACCCATCGCACCCACTGACCAATGACCATGCGCAAGGGAGTTAATTTTCCATCCACTCGTGTCCTCAGGCAACGCCCCCGTACTACACCGTGGCCAATGCATTCCCCGCCAAGAGATTGTTCTTTCTCTTGAGTTTCTTTGCCCACCACATAGTGCCAGCCGGGTCACCCACAGCTCTGGGCTGTGGCTCTCCCTCTCTCAGGTGCTGTTTCCACATAGCAGGATATTTTTTTAGCAGGGTATTTTTTTCTCCTGCTACGTGGAAACGCAACATGTGGATAAAAAAAATCCTCCATTGTAACAAATGCGTTTCAGACCCCTAAACAGGATATTTTTTTCTCCTGCTATTTTTTTCTCCTGCGCCTAGATTTTTAAATATCTGCTACGTGGAAACGGAAGGCCAAAACCAATGCAAAACCAATACAAGCAGGAGAAAAAAATATCCACATATAAAAATATCCAGCTACGTGGAAACGGCACCTCAGAAGGAACAATCAGCATGATCAGTGTTAATGAGCACCAGGCCTGTTTGTCAGTGGTAATTAGTAGTGATCATAGTCAAAGGGGAGCGGGGCAGTGGGGGGCTTCTTTTGTTTCTTTTGTCCCTGTCATGGCTGTCTGTTTCCCTCCTGAGTGTATGTCTGCTTAGTTATCTCCCTCTCTTCTTCTTCCTCGCGTTGTTCTCCTCTCCTGTAGCATCTGTCCCCTGCAGCCAAATGAGGTGTATCTCCTCCTCGGCTCCCTCTGTCTTTGTCTTCATCACTCTTTCCCCTGTCTCGTGGTTCATCACTCCTATGAAAACCCCGCCATTGCATGTGCACGCACGCACACACGCCACCCCTACCTTCACCTCTCTCCATCTCTCTGTCCATTTACCTTTTCACTCTCTCCTCTCCCTTCAGTCCTGCCAATTTTCTCAGCCCTTGTTTCGTTTCCTTTCCTTTCCTTTCCTTTCCTTTCCTTTCCTTTCCTTTCCTTTCCTTCCACTCATCCTCCTGGTCATGTGCCCCCTGATAGTCCTGTATGTCTTTGGGCCTGGAATCCACTGCTGTAGCGGTCTAATGAAGCCAGCATGAACGCTGCTCCTTGAGCCAGGAGGAAGTCTGGCTTTCCACTCTTTTTGTGCGCATTGGGTAATATCCCTGTGCACCACATTAAAAAATAAAAGGAAAAATGGGCATTCCTATTTAATGAACCATTTCCTCAGTGCTCGGGACACACAAGCTGGGAGAAGAAAGCAGAGAGGAAAAAAAGAAAGGCTAAGGCAAATCCATAAAAATAGTTGAAATAAAGGGGAATAAAAGCAGTGTAAGCTGTAAAAGGCACATTTCCTCTTTTTGTTCTTGTGGTGACTGCTCTAATGCTCGAGCATTCCCACCGAAAACGCCACTTAATTCCTCTGGCCTGAACGTCTGAGGCAGGAAAAAGTTGACCCAAACTCCCCCGTGTTCATAATCTGTAAAAGATTGAATGGCTCTTTGGCTGCTCTTTTATGTCTCCCAGAAGGGACTTCATATAAGACGTGGATGTGAAGGAGGACTGAGGTTACAGTCTGCCTCCACCCAAATGCCCAAAGCACTGTATATGCGCCTCAGAGTGTGCCAAGAATACACACTTACACACACGTGCACGGCTGGAGCTCGCTCTGTTTCTCACACACACGTACTTGCAGGGGCGCGCGCACACACAAACACAAATACAAGCAAACCTAGACACACACGCACACAGTCTCACACACACACTCTCACTCTCTCTCTCTCTCTCTCTCTCTCTCTCTCTCTCTCTCTCTCTCTCTCTCTCTCTTCCTTCATCAAGGTTTACAAATTCTTTTTCTTTGTTAAATTTATGATATGAGAACCAAGGACTCATATCAACCAAGGACTGCACACCTGGCACCATCTCCTCCTCCAGTGGTTGATAAACAGTGTTATGTTGACGTCAGTCAGACATCAGTGTGACTCATTACACCCTGTATACAAGCTTAGCACACACACATGCACGGCCTAAAGTCAGCATATTCACACGCCTCAATAAACACTCTGCACATGCCAGTAGTGTGCAATGCTTGATTGACAATCACACACACACACACACACACACACACACACACACACACACACACACACACACACACACACACACACACACACACACACACACACACACACACACACACACACACACACACACACACACACACACACACGCCTGCATGGTTTAAAATCAGCATATGCACATACATCCTGTACAATGTTTTTTTTTACCACCTTCTATTGCTATTGCTACAGTATACGGTACACCTATTCTGTCAAAAGCTTGGAGATCCCCAATACCCCTTTGCTTACCTTTGCTTTTGCATTTTCATTCTCATGTAATGCTTAAGGAGATGGGCTTTAGATCAGAGGGTTGCAGGTTCGAATTATGAAAAAAACAAAAAAGCTATCTGAAGGTTCAAGGCCCACGTCTAGAAGAAGAGCTGAATACAGGACAAATGTGTCCTCGAACAATGCGTCAACTGTCTTGTTACGGGCTCCATGACATTGCCAAAGAAATGAATAGGACTTTTTGCGGAAGTCCCAGACCTCGTGGATTTATCGTGTTATGCAATGCAATCGCCTCTCGTGGATTTATCGCGCTATGCAACGCAATCGCCTCTCTATCCGAGAACGAACGTCTGTGTTATTAAAGAGGGAGCGTACCTATGTTCCCCAGGTCCTATGTTCCCCGGGTCCTATGTTCCCCTGTCTTTGTATGGGAGCGAGGAACATAGGACCCTTTTCTAAAAAAGGGTTCTATGTTCCCCGCATGTTTCCAAGTTTTCAAATTGTGCCGTTCCCAAAACCATCCCTAAACCTAACCTGACAGAAATGCAATGTTTCTGAGTTGTAAATTTGTGCCCTAACCAAAACTATCCCTAAACCTAACCTGTCGGAGGTGCAACAACAACCTGTGCTTTGCCATGCGGCAGCAGTCTACTTGGAAGCAGCGGGGAACATAGAACCCTTTTTTGAAAAAAGGGTCCTAAGTTCCCCGCATTATATGTTTCCGAGTTTTCAAATTGTGCCCTTCCCAAAACCATCCCTAAACCTAACCTGTTGTAATGCAATGTTTATGAGTTTTCAATTTGTGCCCTGACCAAAACTATCCCTAAACCTAACCTGTCACAGTTGCAACAGCAACCTGCACTTTGCCATGTGGCAGCAGTCTACTGTGAAGGAGTGGGGAACATAGAACCCTTTTTTGAAAAAATGGTCCTATGTTCCTCAGTAGAGGGGAACATAGGACCTGGGGAACATAGGACCCGGGGAACGTAGGACCCGGGGAACATAGGGATGACCCCATTAAAGACAGTCAGCCGACTTCCAGGTGAAAATCGATCATTTCCGCAAGTGTCTGACAAACGAGCACAACGTGACACTACCATACACAACATGGATGAAATCTCCCTCACCTTTTGATACCCTCATGGGCTGAAGTGTCTCAGAAAAGGCGGTAAAAAAAGACCGTGAACTGCGTGCTGTGGAGACGGAAAAAAGTTGCCTTGAAACCTCCCACGGTCCAAACGCAAAACAATGGCGAAAAATTGAATGTTGTTCTGACTACAGAGCAACATGGCGCGTTATCACTGTTATCACTGTTATCACTGTTATCACTGCCTCTTCTTCTTTTTCTTCTTGTGGTTTTATGGCGGTTGGCAAGCCATCTTAGTTGGTGCATTACCGTCACTGCTTCAGATGCTGGTTTATAAAACAAAGCTGTCTTCGAGCAGCAGCCTACCATGCGGCAGTTATCAGAACACAGATTCCATGGATAGCTTTTAACCTTTCAAAAATGTGCGACAAATAGTCCGGTGCAACGTATATATGTTTTTTTTCATCTTCATAATGCATTTTTGGCCTGATGCGACTTAAAGGGGTATGCCACTATTTTGGGGCTTAATACAGTTAAAATCGTTGGCCAGGGTTTATAAAGGTGGTAAAGTCTCTTATTTTTCATGTTAAGGGTTGTCTTGCTTTAAGACAAGTTAAAAGAGGGAATATGTCCCAAAGCTAGTGAAAGTCAATGGATCCGTGTAGCATGCTACAATGCTACATGGATCCATTGACTTTCACTAGCTTAGCGACATATTCCCTCTTTTAACTTGTCTTAAAGCAAGACAACGCTTAACATGAAAAATAAGACACTTTACCACCTTTATAAACCCCAGCCAACGATTTTAACTGTAGTAAGCCCCAAAATAGTGGCATACCCCTTTAAACTCCTGAGCGACATATAGTCCAAAAAATACGGTAAGTCGCTTTGGATAAAAGTGTCAGCTAAGTGAAATGTAATGTAATGTAAAAAAACCTTGCCCAACATTCAGATATAAACGTACACACACACGCATTATGCACGTATGCAGTACAATTATGCCATTGTTTTTAACATCCTGTAATTCTGCAGAATGTGCAAACTGTACACCTACAGTGTGAAAGGGTAGGATAACCCAATATCCCTTTGTCAGAGAAGATTAGAATCCTTGAGAAAAATGCAATGGTCTCATTACTATGCGCTACACATGTTTCACCCAACCTCCTGTTCCCTCAGCTCCGAAAGTCGTCTTTCATGTTCAGAACACGCAGCTGTGTGGACGTAAGGTGTTTCGAAAATCTTGTTTTGTTTTAGATTTATCCTGCGTTATTAATCCCCACCATTCCGGTGTTCCATTGTGAGGGAGGTGTTTACTTTGCGCTGGTGATGGAAGGCCGAGAGGGCCGGAGGGTTTGGCTTGGACGGGCGACAGGTCTGCAGAGTGCATGTTAGTTGTATTTACATTGGGCTGCTATTTTGCGATTTGAGCAGCAGCGGCGGGAGTGGGGGTCTCGGGCCTCGGGCCCTGCTCTTAACTGGGCTTAAGCGGCTACAGATGCACGCTGCTGGCTTCACAGGGCTCCCGTGTTTTGGTTGGCCCCCGCCGTCGAATAGCAACTTACTACTTGAATATCACACATCACTTACGCAAGCATGTGTAACGCACGCACGTACGAGCGCGTACACACACACACACAGGCGCGCACGCACACACACACTCACACACTTTTAACTTACTTCTTGAGTGTTAGACACTCTCTCTCACACACACACACACACACACACACACACACACACACACACACACACACACACACACACACACACACACACACACACACACACACACACACACACACACACACACACACACACAAGCAAAACTAAGAGATATGAGCTGTTTGATCCAATTAAATATCATGGGCCTTTAAGGGGGAAAACTGCACTCACAGCAGATTTTTGTCAGCAGAGGTCATTTTCCTAAACCTCTTGCTACCCCCCCTTGTCTCTTGTCTACTCCGAGGGAAGATTTTGGCCTTTCTCTCTGGGTGACTGGCAGCCTCATGCAATTTGGTGGGGGGGTCAGGCTTTGTGGATGGGGATCTTTTGACAGGCTTGTAAATTTTTGAAGCGCACATAATTTGGCCTGGTGACAGCCCCCACACTCGAACTCTTGGCATACTTCAGAGCAGCGAGACCCCTGTCTCTATTAAATCAGACATACGTGCCTGTCCTGGCGCTTCACATATCAACTTTGGCTCATCACAGTGGAGCATCCGCAGCATGCTACACGTTATCATTATTTTTTCAGTTGCTTGTTTTTTTATGATGAAGATTACAGTGCACTCACTGTGTATGCTTTTCAGGAAATAGAAAAAGACTCCGGTAGCAGGCACTTTATTCGCCTCTTTGTCGGTGTGTCTACATGTCTGCATAGCATCATGCACTAAATATGCCAGCACTGATTCTTACTCCAGCCTTAAGATGCAGTGTAAGTACAGTGTACAAGTATTTAGCATGTTGTTTATACACACTTAACTACACTGTACATCGTGATGCAGACACATTAACAGGGAATATTGGCTTTGTTAGCATTTAATATACGTAGACTAGTTAAAATATTAACATAATTATTATTTCATCAGTCCAAAGTAGCTATGCTTTCCTCTCTCCTCTAATCTGTACAAGATAGAAGCAGATTATAGGTTTAATTATCGTAAGTGCAGAAGGTACAGAGTATGACATCTAGCCAATTGATACTGCTTCAATGTTTGTGGTCAGTGTTTGTATTGTGAAATTCAAACATCGTTGGCCTGTTTCTATTAAATGCGTTTCTTTGGAAGGACACATCAGGCAGGTAAGTTACCTGCCTAAAGTAAGCTCAAAACTTCTATATATCTTCTTCAAAACTTCGTCTATATCTCAACATTGTGTGTCTTTGCTATGCCAATGTCATGCAACACAATGTTATAACGGCTTTGTGCACCACCTCGCAACAAAATCTTATCACATGCCATGGGGCTGGGCATCACTTTTGACGTCATGATGTCGCTCGTAGTCCTGGCAGATATGGCGCTTAGTACTAGGCTATGAGCTGAGCTGTAGGCTCCACGGTGCAGCTGCAGCAAGGGAGCTGCTGTATGGGCCCAGGCTGCCTGCTGCAGTAATGAGAGAGTGAGCTGTCAAAGGCGCGTGTGTAATGGCTCCCCTGCCAGCTGCCCAGTTCAGGCCCTGTGGGAGGAGGCACTGAGGAAGGCACACACACACACACACACACACACACACACACACACACACACACACACACACACACACACACACACACACACACACACACACACACACACACACATAAAACCACACACATTCACACACTTACACATACATTCTTCTGCTACCCTGATCACAGACAGCAAAAGCCCTATGCTTTCCCTCGGCTCCTGTCTCACTCATGCCCGCGCTCTGGAGAAGCTGCAGATACTGGCTCTCCAAGGGTTGCTTCACACCTCCCATCCTCCCCTCCTCTCTCTCCTCTCCTTCCATCCATCCCTCCCTCCATTCTGCGCTCATTCGCTCCCTTCCTCACTGGAGGTGCGAGGCCTCGCACAGGGACGTTACTCTCCGCTGAATCAGGCTGTCTAAAGTGTCAGGCCCTCATGTCATGTTGCAGTCTACTGTATATCTTAATGGGTCCTTGACAGCGCTGGCTTCGTGTGCGAGTGGGAGACTCTGCTTTGTTTCTGCTGTAGAACTCGTTCTGGAAAGAGCTATGTACTGTATCTCCTCTCCTATGTAACATCACCAGGCTTGGTCATTAAGTTATGTTTCGATCATTTGAAATTGGCATTAAATATGGAGGATGGGGACTAGTAGGCCACTTTTTCTTGAACCGATGTCTCAGATGTTTATTACCGTGCTGGTTTTTTGAGTGGTATGCCTTCATTGCAGTCACTATTAAGAAACACCAGTGGTTTATTGTCATTAGGCCTTGGCATTAGGTCTTCTACACAGCTACCTTTCACTAAGAGAATTAATTAAAGCAGAGCGGTACAAGTAAAAAAAAAAAACATGACCAGGTCGCCAATTTTTCATTTGGTAAGGTAATTAGGAAAGTGCAGGTAAATAAAAGGACCACTGACTGCATGGCCAAGAAATAATCTCAGAGAGAATTATTTATGACATCAGAAGAAAGTAAAAATCACATGTACCGTTTGACTGCAGAAGACCTTGAGAAAGACGATTTACTAGACCGTTGATTTATGGTGCAGTATTTAACTATGCAGTGATACCTGCATAAATATGACAGCCTTAGAGAAGTTGCCAAAAAATCCTCCCCTGGATCAAAATCATGAATCTCGGGGGTTCCAGTTTGCATGTTAGCAAGACAACATCTTGACAAGCTTGATGCATTCTGGACAAAAGTCCAAGGGGCTGAATTTGTAACGCATATGACACTTTGGCTGTAATTAGTTGAAGAAATGTATTGCAGCATCTTATAAAATCAACACCTCTCCAACAATGAAACATTCAGGCTTAATGCTTAGGCTTCCCTCCAGTGACATGCATGAGATTTTGAATGGCAAAGGAAAAGATAAACATAAACATTGTGGCATATGTCAAAAAAGCTGAAGATGAAAAGACGATGGCTTCTGCAATAAAGATTCTCAGCAAACATCAAAACCCATAATGGACTTCCTGCAGAGGTGAAAGCTGGAGGTTTTGCCATGTCCTTCACAGTCCTCTGACCTGGCTACATTAAAAATTCTTGTGATGGAGCTCAAGAGAGAAGTGTATGCATGTCAGTCCATGAATCACACGGAACCTTTTGGAAGGAAAAGTGGACTTTTCTTGCCAAAGGAGATGTTTCTAAATACTAATCTGCAGGGTATTTTAACATTGCTTTGCAACCTAGTGAAATGTTAACATTAGTAATATTACATTTGGAAGTCAGATGATGCTTTTAATCGCCTAGCACAATCATTGACTGTACTGTAACAGAACATTTTGAGCAGAGGTGCCAAGGCTTTACATGCCACTGTGCATCTGCAGACAGATCAATCACAGCAAGCCAGAAATGAAACAGCCCACTTTGTACTCGTCTCTCCTCACACCCCCATATATAAACAGAGCTCTTTTGCAGCTCTCCTGTTACCACAGACACCATATAAGCCATCCTCGCCACCGCTAATAACATCCGCTTTCCGGATTTAAAGGCGCATTATCATATTGTGTGGATGATTGACAGTTGACCTTCACACGAGTTTATAAAAAGCCTGCGAGAATGTGTAGGTCACCTCCATCGCCCTGGCAACGCCGCATTAATACTAATCTGATAGAATTACCAGGAACCAATTAATCTGTGGCCTAGCCTGGGCAGCTGTTGCAGAGATAGTGTTACTTTTCCCTGTGTTGCCGCCATCGCCGCCGTTTATGTGAGCGTGAACAGACTGCTGGGCGCATGAGGCATTTCTCTTGTACACACACACACACACACATTCTGTCTCTCTCTCTCACACACACGCACACACACACACACACACACACACACACACACACACACACACACACACACACACACACACACACACACACACACACACACACACACACACACACACACACACACAGACAGTCTCTGACGCCTCAATACAACATTGAGTGAGAGGCCGAGGGGTGACCGTCAGGAGAACACCGTGGGAACATTTAGGTTGGGTTACACTGCCCCTGCTTGGCCTGAGCGGGAGTGCCAAGCCTGGATCTGCTGCGAAGCCCGCTCATTATCAGACTGCAGAGACGAAAGAGGGGGAGACACAGAGCGAGTGGAAAAGGCCAGCGTTTAAAGGCAAATTAGCCCAGTGTGTGTGTCTGTGTGTGCATGTGTGTGGGTAGACTTCCCAGTTCTGGTAGTTGACACAGTCATATATGGAAGGGAAAGGAAGGGAAGGGAACGGCAAGGCCAAATTACAGTACAGTATTGGGTCTCATGCACTTGGCGCTCGCACAGAGGCCACTGCTTGACAACTTTTCGTGCAATTAGGCCATGGCAGTATTTTTACCCAAACTAATGAGCATGTTCGCTTTGGCGGTTTCCGCATTAGCCGAGGTTATTTGGATCCCATCATCGTATACCCAAATTGTGCAGTGACGCACTGTCATTGTTCCCACTGTCCCTTGTATTTTTGGAGATGGAGGGATCAGCGGATCAAGTGTGGGATTTCTGAGGGCTCCCCTGAATGTAACGATATAGCCTGCTAAGGCTTGGAAACCTTAGCCTACTTTCCCATATTGGGAGCCCAGACATCCCTGAGAGCCATTAATGTGTGTGTTAAACTGTTTAAGCTCGGAAAAGGGAGTGCGGCTCCTGAAATAACAATGTGCTTGGCAGGGAAGAGCCGCATGAGCACACATGAAAAGTAGCCTTGCCATTTGGACAGCAGAGTCTTTACACGATAAATGAGCTAGATACACTGGCACATTGTCACCTCCTGTCTTTTGTGTAGTAAGTAGAAAGTTCAGCCTGGCTATTTTTTTGGGCCGACTGTGAATTATATATGTAAACTATTTAGCTTTCAGTGTGGTAAACCTATGAAATGTTATTTTGAATCACACTCAAGAGTTTTTTTTGTTACAGTGTATTAGTTATTTTTTGTGTGGCTGTTGCGTGGCCACCCAGTGACCTACCTTTGTCCTTTAATTCTTTAATTAATACTTAGCCATGCAATCACACAGCACTATTTTCACAACACACCGAGAGATTAATCAAGACTGCTTGAATTTCAAAAACATTGATTAGCCTCTAACCCGGGCGACTGGATGACCTCTAGTATTTAGCTCGAGAACAATTAAAATGATTGAGACTAGCTCTTGATGCAATCAGTCATCCCCCAGCCCTCTCCTTTTCCTTGAATGGTACAAACACTGACTGCTTCCAAAATGCTTGTCAGTGCCCCTACAAGTGCCAGCTGCTGCACCACAGCTCGCCCCTGGTCCTCTGACCGACAGACTCCCTCACTGCCACGGCTGGGGGAAGCTTTGAGCCAAGCCTCTGGAGGACATGATGGCCTCTGGTACTCTGACAAGGTCAAGTGCATTTGAAGTGCTGAGTGACTCAGATGTTGGAAGACAACACAGTGTCCAAGATCCCCCTCTCAGCAATAAAGCGCCCCTTCCAAAAAGCCCTGGTTCCCTCCCCAATGTTCTTGCAGCCCCCATGTGTGTTTGTTTGCCAAGTCCCAGAATTTCAGGCGATGCCGTACATCCGTTTTCAATCAGTGACTAATGCGTGCAGCCAAGCCAGCAGATGACACGATTAGCGTCGGGTTTTTACGAGCGTTGTGTTGTTGTCGATTGTTTGGGATGTTTTTGCTGTCTCTGCCATGTAAAATCCCTTTTATAGCTTCCAGTCAGTCTGTAGTGGTTTATTGCTCCATATTTCACACAGTCCCACGAGCCTGCTACAGTATGTTTGTTTTGTTTGATGTCATTTGTCAGAAAGGCATCAGGAAGGTGGACTATACCATTACAGAGCTGCAAGTGGGGGAGTTGCCTCAAATTCCACTTTGACTTTTTTTAAAAAAAAATCACAGTATCGCTACGATAGTGGTGTTGAATGGATTGAATGGAGTGAAGTGTGGGTGGTGATGGTGGGGGCATTTGGAGGGGTGATTTTAATATGCAGTCAGTCCTCTGTCCTCCAGACTTGAGTTTCTTTTGTTGTTTTCTTTTCAAATGGAACACCAGGGATATGTGCGATAATTAAACATTTTGAAAGTGGTTAGAGCTGAGAAAATGAGGGCTGTGTTTGCGCAGGGAGAGATAACATTCCCAGACTGTAACAAGAGCACGGGCGGCAGCGCCAAACAATATTGCTTTAGCGGTGGGTCTGCATAATGAAGCGGACCCTTATGCATATTAATGAAAGCACTCTGCATAATGTGTTCTCCATGCGACACGCGGCAGGCAGTCTGCAGACACCCCTCGGCTCCACTTTACCTTTCGTGTTTCCGAATAAAAATTATTTACATGTGCATTCCGTGCATACAGACAATCCCAATTAAAGCCCCCATCCCTCTCCGTCTGTGCCCATACCTTTGCAGTCCACACAGTGCCCTCCCACCAATCCTGCCGCGTCCCCCTCCCTCCTCGGGCTGTGTACCAATGGCCTAACCCTTTTCTCACCCCTCCTACCTTTGCCACCCAAACACGCGTGGTTGTTTAAAAACATATGGCAGTGGGTTGTGCATGTGATGCCAAACGAGGTCCTCGTTACCTCCTCCTCCTCCCTCCTCCTCCATCCTCCTCCTTTTTTCCACGCTCTCCCTCCTCCTCCGTGTGATTGTGGAAGCTTTTGGAAGTACTACAGCGACATCTGCATGAATCGTGCCTCCAGAGCGCCAGCCTGATACCCAGCGCCAGCCTGCACTGCCGCCAACGCTACCGCTACTGCTACTGCTACTGCTACTGCTATGGCTTCCGCGCTTCGCTACCTCTGCCAACCCCACACCCGCCGGCCCACCCCGTGGCTCTTATTACCGCCGTTAACACACAGGACTAATTGTGGAGTTCACGGTCATTTGCATATCCTACCGTCACCCAAGGGTATTTGGCACACGTAAAAAGGAGGAATTTGGCTAGGATCGCACAGTTACTGTTTTTGAAGGGAGTTGAGCACTTCGATTACATCTTGCTTTTTAACGGAGCAAGCTGTTACCTGGAAAATCTTTTTTGCCATATTTGTCTATATTGGCATGTTTAAGTTTTGTTCTTATTTTCAATGTACAGTATTATGTCTCACTGTTTTTTGTTATGTTTTACTGGATCCACAGGACAATGACAAGGCCTTTACAAATCCCCTTTTATATATATTGTGTGCAAACACGTTATGTGGTTTTGCTGGATCACTGTTTGGGTAAGCCTGTTCTTGGCGTGTGTACTAAACCTTTTTTTGGTGAAAAGACTGGAGTCAGACTTTGTTCATAATGCAAAGAATGGGTTTGGTACAGTCCAAAGCAGCCCACTGGGAGTCTCACTCTCTCTTACAGTGCTGTTTCTGCACTCCTCAATTAATACTGCATGCGTTGTGTGTCGTGGGAACCCACAATGGTCCTCTTGTGTCCCTTACAAAAAGGACAGTGTAGCAGACAGAAGGGGGGTAGACAGGAGTATAGTTGGTGGGTGGGTGGAACGGGTTTGAGTACCAAGTCTGAATAAGAGCCATAGTATTATTAATCCCTAATGATTTAATACATGCAATCAGGTCCTGGCGAGCATGCTAATTTGGGCATAAATTACACGGCATCTGTTTCAAGGGCCAGGAAGTGGTGAAAAGCAGATTGGGAGGAGGATTTAGTTTGGTCTTCCCCAATAAAAGCTGGCAAAGGCTGTTGGAGAATGCCCTCTGGCGTTTCCCACGGTTCTCCCCGGTGCCCCAGGGCTCTTGTCGCCCGCTGCTGGACTGCCAGCCTTGCCAGCCTGTCTCTGATGTGCCCCAAGTCTCATGCCATCCACCTGCCACACTGACTAATGCTGGCCATCAGGTCTAATTTACTTAAAATAAACATATGTAACACATTAGAAATAGTATTCTACTGTTTGTGACTACATTGAAAACAAAAATTAAAGACACAGCTTGTAAAAAAAAACCATGTTGCCAAAATGAAAATCTGTTGTAAATCGGGTCGCGTAATTATACATTTTATATACGATAATAAAAAAACAACAGTCCCGTAATTAAAAACGCGAATATGGGCGCAAAATTTGCATACACACACACACGTCCACATACAATATGTATATTCTCCCTCCTAGATTGGAAGACACTCAATTAATCCAAGCCTGAAAGGTTGTGCGCACCCACTTTTTTTTTTAATTAACGTCGTATTAAAACGAATTGGCACATTGGTGGAAAGCAGCCATGCAGCTTTGAAGATTGCCATCGCATAATGAGTTGCTCTTTTCTTTTTTTTTAACACTTTGTGCTCCTCCATTCCCGCTCCCCACTCGCGCCGCTGCCAGTTGCCAGTGTGCCTTTAGCGATTTAATGATATGCAAATGAAATATGCATAAAACCATTCTGCTGTACGATGATTAAGCACAGAGGACATTAGCCAGTGCCCCGCTAGAGTCTCTCCTGTTGTCTCTTCTCCATTCCGCTTCGCCCGCCAAACGACACCACTGTAACAGAGCTCAACATTTAACAACGCGGGAAGACTAATCATTTTAATAATGACGGTAATATCCAATCGGCAGAAATTAAATCCTGGATCAGGGTTTCTTTCCCCCCCCTTCAATCCGGTGTATTGTAAGATCCACATCCAAGGAAAGCAGTGGTCCTGGCTGCTGTAGTATGAGGCAAGAGAACTGAGAGAGCAGAGACAGACAAGGTTTTCCTGGGGAGGACTTGGAGAGACTAGCATTGCCGGAGCTTTTCTCTGCTTGTTTTCAAGTAGTGTAGTGTTATATGAACACTGGCTGCAGGAGCATAGAAAAATATACTCCTTTTTCTTTCTCTCCTTCCCCCCCTTCCCCCTGATGTCTGCCAGCTCTTTTTTTCCCTTCGCTTTTTTTGTAATCCATTTGTATAATGAAGACGTGGCGCAATTAACATCCCCTGTGGAATTAAAATAAAAGGTAGATCATCCGACCCTCATTAACTCCAAACGATTATAATATCCACATGCGTTCCGCAGCCAACGATATGAAAAAAAAACAGGCACAACAAGAATTAAGAATTAAAATCGTTAGCGGTATTTGTGATTAGTGCAGTTTCCAGCGACCACACTGGCGATGCCCAAAAAGATGCCAACATTTGCCCCATCCCCATCCTCACTGGTGGCAAGCTTGGCTCTGTCAACTTGGTGGTTATGCCAAGGCAGTGTAGGAAGCACAAAGATCTTATAATCCCTCCCTTTGGATGCCTTCTTCAATTATTCATATTCCTCAATCGTGCCCCCTTGTCCAGCACAAAATCCCACAAGATGAGAGAGGGTGCAGAAAGTTTGGGGTATCCATACAGCCAAACACCCTCCCCCGATCCGCTCGCTAATTGCTCTTTAATTTATCCATGGTGCGTTCATTAATGTAAACGAACCAAACAAGCCGCCTGTCTTGCTCCATGTTGTCATGCCCGCTCCTGGACGTGGCGCGCCGTGCCAACGGATCTTGTGCGAACCCCCGGCACAGTCTTCCGAACTCTTTGGATGCTGTGACCCATGAATTGCCCGGTAGTTATTCTTTGAGCCCGCCTGATGGTGGGAACCTCCAAAAAACAGGCTGGGTGAAGTATGGCCGTCTTTGGTTGGTTGGCAAGGAGATGGCGGAACAACCCCTTCAAACATCCCCCCCCCCTCCAATAAAAGGGGAATAACAAAAAAGAAAGATGCTTAAAATCTTGCCTCTGCCCCCCACCCCCATGTTTGACTGAGTTTTAGGCGGGTTGCATTGGGAGGGTACCGCCTCCCCTGGACTGCCACCCCTGGACTGCCACCCCCCTTCTTCTGTGCCCCCTCCACCAGGGTCCAGCATACCTGCTGTATGTGTGGCATCCCCCATGCTTGTCTTCCACACTGGTGCAGGGACTGTTGAGCCCACAGCCTAACCCATTCATCTCCTTGGCGATTGTTGTGAATGTAGATAAATCGCAGTCTGCCAGGATGCCAGCCTGCCAGCCTGTTTGCCCTTGTCTGGTACAGTTCTGCTCCTGTTCAGTGCTGAAGTACACTTTCAGGCTCTCTTACAGTTGCGGTGTTTCACATTCTTGTTTATATAAGTCATGTAATTTCCTTCGGTGCCGGGATCGGGTTCTTCATCAAAATTCAGCGGCGATTTCTATTAAATCGGCTAACTTCTCCTTTTTAGCGCCACGTTCAATGATCATTAGCGATAATTACGAAAGAGGGGGAAAAAACTTCAATTAAATCCCATTCAGTCCGCTGATTATAATTTGCCATCTGATTAGTATGCATGCTCATGTTTGCTGATCCCCCCCCTCTCTTTTGTGTGTGTGGCTTTAGTAAACAGCTGCTGTTGAGCCGTTGGCATAGTCCCCTAGGTCCTTCTCCTCCCTCTCATGTTGGAAGGCAGGCGATTGGCAGTAGCTGAATTGCTCATGGTAGACATTCCTCACCACAGAGCCTGGCAGACGGCTTGACGAGGTGCTGTAGTGCTTCAGAAGATTGTGGTTTCATTTGAGGGGGGTGGGGGTGGGTGGCACGCTGTTCACACCCCTCCCCTTCCCACATAACAGTTTGCTGCTTTTGTTTTGTTATGTGTTGTGTGTGAGCGTGTGTGTGTTTGTCTTCGTTTTTGCTTGTAATCCAGTCTGCCCCCCTCTTTTTCTTTATCAAATTTGTCGCGCTAATTAATGGAACAAACTTTTGTCACCATAATTAGTCTCCAGAAGCAAGCTGCCATCTTTTGTTTGTCCCTCATTGTCTTTATCTTTGCCAACCGACCCGCGGCGAGCAGACCATGCCTCGTCGTTGTGCGCCATCTCCATTTACTCCTCTATCTTTCTGCGACAGATGCCACCCCGATTGCTGCTGGCACACCGCTCGACAAACATGGGCGCCATGTAGCCTCCGCGTTGGTACGTTGCGGCCGAAAGTCTCTTTCGTCGCTAATCCATATCCATGCAGTCTGTCCCTTTTTCGAAAAGATAGCAATTTCTGCGTAACCCTTCCATCCGTCTTCGGGTGTGCCACAGCTGCCAGCCACCGAGCAGGTTGGCATGGTATCTGCTGAGTAGTTGCCTGGCTGGCTGGCTGCCTGGCACAGCAAAGGAGCTTGAGAAAAAAGGAGAGGAGGCTGAGGAAAAAAACGAAACCGGGGGAGGTGCCTTGCCATGTCCCGCCCCTTATACCCGGTTGATACCCTCAGGACAGTGCCACAGCCCAAAGTTTAGTGATGCTTGGTCCCCTGCCAACCTCTGTTCCTCAAACATCCCCAGAGGTACAGCCGATTCTCGCTCGTTGCCCCCTGGTATCCATTGCGGTGGTATTGCCCGCGTCTTGCCAATGTCTTGTTGGTGAAGAACAAAAAAGTCGCATTGCATTGTTTTTGTTGTGCCCTCTTTCTTTTCTGTACCCAGTTCATGTTTTGGTGCCAATCGTTCCATCTGAACTGCGTTGAGGTTGCCGAAGAGCCACCTCATGGTCCTCCGAATCATCCGAAGCCGTTTTGGAAGTTTCCATAAGCAGATGTTCTCCTGGCGTCTTCCGCTGCTTTGGGCTA
Source organism: Engraulis encrasicolus (assembly GCF_034702125.1). Classification (NCBI taxonomy): domain Eukaryota; kingdom Metazoa; phylum Chordata; class Actinopteri; order Clupeiformes; family Engraulidae; genus Engraulis; species Engraulis encrasicolus. The sequence continues at coordinate 11,347,590 of NC_085878.1, forward strand.
AACATGTGCCTTTGGCTTTGGAATCGCATGCCCCCTCCCATTTAGCAAAGTCTTGTTTTTGGGGTTACATCTGCTCCTTCGGATAAAACAAACAGAAAAGCCCAAAAAAGTGGAGCGTTGCCAAAAAGCCGCCAAATGGCGAGACACCCCCGTTGTCTCGCCGCTACATCTAGTCGCGTACGCTTGAGAATGCGCACCAGTCCGCCTTGGCGCTACCACGGAGTAGATGGCACAGTGCCAGCTTCTCCCTGCCATCATCCGCATTCGCAGCTTGTTTCTCTTTTCCTCGCCCACCCCCCCATCTCTCTTCACGTACCCTCCCCTTTGCCTCTCATCCTTGCTTGCTCCATCAAGCCCCCCCATCCTACCCCGCCCTCGCCCACCCTCGTTTTTGTTCTATAGGCTTGACTTTAATTAATGTGCGGGTTAATTGATTCCCAAAGCTGATGAATTGCTCTCAACACCACCGCTCACAGCCTGACTACCCCTTCTGCGGTTGTCTGCTCGCCCTCTCGCCTGCCCACTTGCCCGCTTGTCTGCCTGCCTGCCTGTGTCCTGCGCACCCCCTGAGCTTGGCACCGCCTGAGTCTGAACGTTACTTGTGGTGTCAGAGAAAGCAGCACTCAACTCCTGTTGTGGTGCTACAGACCTGAGTGAGCCCTGCGAAGGAGCTCAAGCTGCTTATAGGACTACAGCTGACTACAGTTGACGTTGCACTGATCCCTATGCAGGATCTTGCAATGGCATTTTGTTATAAATAATCAAAGTCCTCCTGCAACCACCTCCCACCCCTTCCTTGTCTTCCCCTTCTCCTCCCTCTTTCACCCTCCCAGCTTTACCCTCCCTCTCACAGCCTCTTCACTCTTGTTCTGACTGTTAACTACACACAGTTCTGCTTACAGCTCTCATACCAACTCATATTCTATGCTGCTTTTCAAAGTCAGTATCGTTGTGAATTTTTGTGTCTTTTCGCGTCTAATTTGTGTAAACGTAGTCACGTTTTAATTGATATTTGAAAGCTATGATGAAGATTCAAGGCGATGCGATGTTAATTGTCGCCCCGAAAACACTTTGTGTACTTGGTTTGGTCGCTATATTAATTGTCTTTTTTTCGCATGTCATTAGCCATCCCTGCAAACGTTAGCTCTGAATTAGCTAAAATTAGCTGTGTCTGTCATAGTTAATTAAATAATTATCGTGGCCATGCCACTTTCCTGCTTTCATTTTCTCAATTGCGCGCTGACGAATGGGGGAGACACGGTTAAAAGAGGAAGATAGAGGAGCTTTTAATTATTTAATAAAAGGCGTCCCCCTCCCCCTGGCACGCTGGTCTTAATTAGTCCAAATGCAGCTTGAACTAAGACGAAAGTCAGCACAGATTCATTAAGAGCGAATCGCTTTCAGACACACACACACACACACACACACACACACACACACACACACACACACACACACACACACACACACACACACACACACACACACACACACACACACACACGTGCTTCGTGCATTCGCAAAAAATCTTTTTTCTCGCCCTCTCTCATGCCTTCAGATAGGTGTCAAATACTATTCAGCGTTCCAATTTTCCTTCTTTTTTAGTTTGTACTGGTGTATTTTGCCAGATGTGTTTGTGAGGGCTTTCATACTAATTCTTTGTAGCCACCACAGATAGCTGGATAAGCGTGGGTTTGTCGTAGCAAGTAGTCCTGTTGTGGCGGGGTGCTGGGTTGGCACACTCCTCACTGGGTCTCAATGCGGCATTCTTCCCTCTTTCTCACCCGTTTGTTTTTTTTCTTCCGTTATTAAATAAAAGGGAGGCATGAAGCAACTGAGGCAACAAGAGGAATCCATTATGCAAATCGCCTCACTATTTGCATAATGTCTTATGCCAGGAATATGCAAATGAAGTGTATAATTTATGAGTGGCTCCGTCTGTCTCAGAGTGTTCCCATAACTTACAAAGAGAGATTCTTTTTTACTCTCTTGCTCTGTCTCTCTCCTGTGCCTCCCTCACTTTCCCTCCCCTCCTGCCTAAGCTGGCACACGACACACGCACAGCACACGCGCCTGCTCTATACCCATACAAAACAAGCGCGGTGCGCATTCTGATATGGGGTTGGTGGCTGTGTCTCGTCATGGGGTGGGAAAAAAAACTTGTGGGGTAGGATGGGGGTTGGGGGGTGGTGGCAGGAGGAGGAGTGGGAGGTGTAAGAGAGGGGGCACATTAATCCACCCCACAAAGCAGCTGTAGCAGAAGCTAATTTTCTAAAACAACAGCGAAACGAATAAATTAAGACACACGCCAAAGCCGGGTGTGAGAAAGTGGGGGGTTTTAATGCAAATCGCTCTTTTTGTCTTTTATTCTTTTCCTGGGGGTGGGTAAGGTCTGACTTCAACGCCACCTTCATCTCCGCATTTGCCCACCCAGACCGGTCTCTGCCCGTCAAGGGAGCGGGTACGTCCCTCCTTCCAAGCTGGAGTCTCCGCGGAGGCTGCGTGTTGCAGGCATGTACATGGGCACATGCAAGAAGGAGAGCAAGCGAGCGCAAGCACGCAACGAGAGGGAAGATACATCCTGCAATTAGCAAATTTATCTTAAGGTGTGTGTGTGTGTGTGTGTGTGTGTGTGTGTGTGTGTGTGTGTGTGTGTGTGTGATTGAGCCAAATTGTGCACCCAGGACTGCCAGTGAAGAGACTGCTGCTATTGCTCCTTGCCCAACCCAGCTTGGCATCTCGTTACTGCCCCAAGGACTACCCAGTGGACGGTATGCTTTCTTCTAGCCTCTGCCAGCTTCGTCTGCTACCTGGCTTGGGCTGTCTCACTTTCTGCTGCCATGGGAATGTCTTTGTGCCGTTGTAAGCGCCGGCCTGGTTTGTATACTTGATTCCTGCTTAACGTCTGTTAGTGACACTTTGTGTGGAATCTGAAGACCGAGGTGAATGTCAGATAAGAGGGGTGAAAGCAGATGCCTACTTTTCTTGCTGCTCTCCAAAGTCATGGGATTGGTGTGCTACCAACAATGACTTTTTTGGGGTGGGGGTTGCTTCTCGGGGTCCCCAAGGCCTCCATCTGGAAAGGAACATTTTTGTCCAGCTTTTTCCTGTATCTGGATATATGTTGTTTATTTCTGTAATCTGCATTGCATTGTTGAGGACCATATAACATCTTCACCAAATGGCACTGACCTGACCTGACTTTTACCTGTTTCTTTTGTACTTTATGCATTGTGCCGATGCGCACCATGCCTTAGCATCTCTCGCTACAATGGACAGTCCTTCGCACAGGGGGTGTGGTACTGCCCACTGAACTGGGCACGGATGCTAAGGGGGCAGTGGTGGAAAGATGGAATGAGGCGCATGTCATCAAGGCTGCCTTGACACATGAATACATGGGATTGTATCATAATGGCGGAGCTGTATTGGAATGTTGAAACCTCTGCATATGACTCTTATCTGCATGGAAAGTCTTAAGGACTGTTCCCCGCACTCCCGTGGCAACTGCGGTTAATTAATATTCAGAGATCCTTATCTGCCTCCGCTTAATTCATCATGCTGCCTTGGTTACAGTAATTGTTTTGTTAGCATTTTCTTAAAAGAAATCACTGGAACACATTGTACAATGTTTTAATTGGTGGCATCATTTTGCAGTCGTCTTTTTTGTGTTTGTATCCGTTCTGCTTGGTTTTAAGTGGGCAGCAACATATTTAACTACTTGAATGCATGCTAATGAGAGGTTAAATGCGGTCTTGTGCATATTCACAAGGGTGATGGATGGAGGACCGATACGCGGTTAGTTAAAATAAATTATTTTCATTGAAATTTTAAATGAAATCACCTTAAACTCGCGATGGTGGCATAGGAGGTGTAAAACTATAATAGCTTTGAAGGTGTGAAGCATGCCAGAGTTAAAGAGATAAAGAAATTAAGTCTGTACAAGTGAAAGGACTGCTGTTTACCAAAGATAAGCTATGAAATTGCATGAAGTGGCCGTACTGTTCGTAATTACTGCTACTGTAATTTACTGGCCCACTCAGTATGCATCACATCCTGCTGTGGGAATAGATTTTTTTCATGTTGCAGTTGACAGTGAACCAAAGTGAAGATTTTGTGTCTGGTCTGCTAAAGGAGAATAAAACCTCATGATACCTCATCCTGTTTGAAGGTGTTTATATGAATTTCTTTTTTTTTTTGTTCTACAAGCAGGGATGATAGAAATGCGAACTTGATCGAATATTTTCATGCAACACTACAAAGGCCTTTGTTGATGGTCTCACAAGATAATTTCTAGCTGATAATATTGGGCTGAAGTTTTCATTGTCACTATGTTTTTTTTTAAACCATAACAGGAATTGGGATAAATTGCAGGATAAAAAAACCCACAAGATTTTGCCAAGATTCAAAGAAAATGATTTCTTATTTTACATGATGCCAAGTTGAATATGGCTGTAGTTCATGCAAGTTAATTTGAAGTCTTCAGCTGGTACTGCAAAAGGTGAAAATGAGTGTCAAAATGGAAAGTAAACAACTTTTAAGTGCCCTCTCCACATAAAAGTTATCACATATACTCATGTCACTATCTCTGGCTGTACACATTTCTACTAGCACCATGGTTGCTTCAACCACTGACTTTATTACAACCATCATCACTGATTCACTCAGTTACTACTACACTGCTATAGCTACTATTTCTACTACTACAAAACAACTGCTACTGCTACTAGTGCCATTACTACAGCTTACAATATTACTACTTCTTCTACCACTATTATTGTAGATTTCAGAGAAAATTTAGCTCGTCAGTAATGGACATAGTGTTGGTTGTGCTAATGAGTTGACGCTAATTAAAATGCATGCACAGTCTCATTGAATACATTCTCTCTCCTTTAGTAGCGTCTAATTCAGTGGGATTCATTTGTTAAGTTAATTAGATCACACTTTGCTATAGATTTCCTGCAATTTGATAGTTTTATTCAGTGACAAATGAAGTGTTCCCACCCCAAAGCCAGCAGTGGGCTTGAAAAAAAGCCCAGCAGGATGTGAAATCACAATTAGTGACTGTGTTGAGTGGGAGTTCTTAAGTGGCGGGTGGGAGAGATAGGCTGTTTATTCTGCAGTATGCGTCAACATCATGTGTTATAAAAGCCTATTTTTGTCTACCTGGCACAGTTGTGGACATCATGAAATGTGTAGCTGTTCACAGTATAACGAGCACTTGGTCATTTTGTTGGCTCCTCTTTTTGCTCATTAAACACACAGCCTTGCCCTTCTTGGCATGGCTCACACTAAGCACACGTGCCATATCCTTTCTCATATGGAAAAATTATAACGGACACTTGTTTTGCCATCTCGAAGAAAAAACTCTGGGATTGCATAACAGACGGGAGTTGTTCTACTGACAAAGAAGGTTTTGTGCAGGGATGTCAAACGTAGGGCCCGGGGGCTGGATGTGACCCGCCAGATGGTTTAATTCGGCCCCAGACTTGGGGGAAAAAAGAAATAATGTCAAAAAAGAAGTAAGTATCTAAGCCATTACAAAGGTGCTGCAGGTGTCTGAGACTTCAGGTTTTCAATTCTTGAGTACGAATTTGCCTTTTTGCTTGCCATTTACAGTCAATGCTCCTGATTTAACTGCTGACATCCACCTTGAGATGATTGACTTGCAATCAGATTCTGAAATTTTGAAAAGATTTTGAAATTACGTTACTGGGTCCAGGTTTGGCCCACATGAGATCAAATTGACTGCATGTGACCCCTGAGCCAAAATGAGTTTGACACCCCTGGTTTAGTGGATGTCATCAATAAGCACTACAGTAGCATTGCACCAACTTTCCCATTTAAGAAGGACATACATTATCAGGTTTGTGTAGGTACACTACATGTGCTATTAAAGCAAGAACATATCAGCAGCCAGATGGAAAGGGCTCATAGAATCACAATGTTCCCGAACAAAACTGTCAAGTGACTCGCAGTAAATGAATGAAAGTGTTTTTGTCCGGTTGCCTCAATGTGTTATTGAGGCAGTAGAGATTTTGTATAATATAGACTCTTGAGAGAACTGAGAAAGACATACTGTACAATGTAATAATTTTACATTGACCGCATTGGCACTTGCCCTTAAGAAACAAACGCCTCTATTTAGCGCTTCTCGCTATATTCGTTTGCAGCCCTCTGACCTCCCAGATAGTGTTGTATGGCGTCTGTTTTTTTCCCTTATTTGATATTTCCATAATATTACAGTTGATGTGTTCCTGCATGGACTATTTTGCTTAGGCAAGCTGGGTGATACAAACCACAAGCTTACCACCAGTAGGCCCCATGCATAAATAATAGTAGCTCATAAATGTGAAAAAGCAGGAAGATTGGCCGTCATTCAGAACTGTTGCTCAACCACTGTTCTGATTTTCAAATCGCGTAAATATATTTCTGGAAATTACATCTTCCATTTTGTTTTTGTGTGTAAAACGCAGCACATTTCATTCTTGAATAAATTCTCCAGTAATGTGTGGCTCTTTCCCCTTGGCGTTGGCTGTACTACAGTGAAGAGGTTGAAGCAGTGCTCACCACAGGCCTGGAGGACTTGGGATTCTGGCCTTGCCTTAGCCTGATAAAGCCCAAACACTTATCACACATGATTGATTTGTTTATTCCTTGTGAACTGGCCCACTCATCATGTGTCTTATCCCTGACTGCAAGCACTGATGTGTTTTCCCCTCTCCTCCCCTCCCTTCCCCTCCCCTTCTCTCTCTCTCCTCCTCTCTCTCTCCTTCTCTCTCTCTCCTCCTCTCTCTCTCTCTCTCCATTTATTTCCCCATCTCATTCCTTGACTCTCTCTTCCTCCATCCCGCTCCCTTCAATCTCCCTGTCTGACCATCTCTATGTGGGCTCGCCAAACTTTTTTTTTTTTTTTTGAAATTTATTCTGTTCCTATAGATATATTCAGTCACTGTAAAAATGACAATAAGCAGTCATCACTCTTCTCGCCACCTTGATGCTTGATATGCTGATAAGGCCGTGGTCCTTGGGAGCTCAATTTCTCACGGTGAGGAGTGGAGCCCTGCTAGTCATTGCTCTTGATAAGGCCTGCTTTGCCATTGCACAGCTCGCCGACCCCAAAGCTTTACCGTCTCTGGCAAGAACAAACACGCGCACATGTACACACACACAGGTACACACACACAGGCACACACACACACCCACACACACGTCTGATCAGAGTAGTGCTTGCAGTTTAAACTATAGTCTAGTCTGCCAGAATTCCGGAAATGATGACAAATAATAGGAAATTCAAGAAAGAAATGTAGAATCATTATTTAAGAAAAACCCCATTATCATGCAGTACATATATGAATAACCTGTTATGTGTATTACCTTGCCTAACCTTTTGTTCTTTTGGGGGAGTGTAATGGAGTTGTTGATGTGTTGTCCTGGTTCCCAGTGTGTGTGAGTCATGGAGACGAGGAAGGAGGACATGGCCACATCATCTCCACCGCGCTCCCTGGTCCAGCAGCTGAGGGACATGTCTTTGTCCCAGAAGGAAGCCCAAGCCAAAGTGAGTCACATTCAGTTCAATCGGTCTAGTGTTTTAACATGCTAACTGGGGGCAGCTGACCCGGTGTAACGGGGACAGAGTTGGACTTAAGATCACAGGGTTGCAGGTTCAATCTCCATCCTTACCACTCCCTTCCTGACACTTGAAGTGTCCTTTAGCAACTCCACATTGCTCCAGGGACTATAAAAAGCACCCTGAAATATCTGTAAGTCGTAAGGATGCACTGATACAGATACTGGTATTGGTATTGGCACCCGATACTGCTCATTATACTCGTACTCGTACTCGTCAAGCACTACCTGGAACGATACTGATATTACACAAAACAATGCAAAATCTTGTCAAGTTCTGTGGCCTTGAAAGCAGCATGGAATAAAGAGCCACTTCATACATTTACTAACATTTAAATCTACATGGAAATGGACAATAAAAATATCACAGGTGGAAAAAAACAAGCCCATGCATTTATTTTCATTGTATTTTGGTGGTAATAGGTATCGGTATCGGTACTCGGTTTCGGCAAGTGCACACATTAATGTACTCGTACTTGTATCGGTTTTCAAAAAAGTGGTATCAGTGCATCCCTAGTAAGTCGCTTTGGATAAAAGCGTCAGCTAAGTGTAATGTAATGTAATGAAATGGAACTGAATGAAGTGTGGTCCTTGTCTTGTGATGGATGCATACAGGAAAGGATGTTGCAAATTTAAGCTTCAAAAGATCAAAATCTATTTCTCTTTCCAGAGTTAAGTTAGGCAGTTGATTAGTATGGTTGAGTGGTTGGGCAAATGGAATGAGTTGCTATAATCATAATTCACCATAGGTCAAGAGTCATCTGCCTGTGTGTGCTTATATATTCACACTGCTTGCATTTGGTCTGTTCACCAACCACATGTCAGCAGAACACACTTACAGGCAGACACAGACAGACTTACACACAGACTCACACAGGCACACACAATGTGCACATATGCATACAATGCAGTACGTACACACACACACACACACACACACACACACACACACACACACACACACACACACACACACACACACACACACACACACACACACACACACACACACACACACACACACACACACATACACACTTGCCCTTTTCACACACACTTTACAAACGCCACAGTCAGCTCCTTGTCTGCAGTAGCACGTTTGGAGAGATCCAGAGATGCATTCTTGCCCTGGGGGAGACCAACGCTTGGTTAGGCAGTTATGTTAAGTACACGCATGCCATAAACACCAACCACCAGCACAGCACTGCACAGCACAGGCGGCCCAGCTGAATAATTCACATGGAGTGGGGGTGAGTGGGGGTTTTGGGGGGGCGTAATTAACAGCAGCTTGTATGGCTTTCCATAATTCATCTGAGCAAAAGTGCTGAACATCTCTGCTCAGTAAACAGAAGCGCTGCGTGATGGGCCTGAGGAGGCAAGTTGACACGACTGTAGCAACCGGCAGTGGGCCTGCGTCTCTTTCTCCATTTAGCCTCAAGGCAGCCGAGATGGGGCGGGGAATAGGGTAGCAAAACCCCAGCACATGTCCCTCATGTAATGTGCTTTTGCTATGTACAGGCCACAAGCATGTATGGGCCATGCCTGCTGAGGGAGAGGGATCTCCAGCTGTGAAAATCCTGCTAGTGTACAAAGTATATGACGTTAAAATAGATTAATATTTTGTGGCGTTTTAAACTTTTAAACGTTGGTACTTTAAACGTTTTTGGGTGGGACGGTGAATATTCGGTCGGAAATGAATGGGAAAGAGATGTGGGTTTTAGGGTGAATTGCTAAGGTTGGATTCGAACCCGGATCCCTGTGGAGTCCTGGAATACAAAAATGGACAGTTTCACCACAGTCTGTCTCGTTCATGCATCTCTGTCAAGAATGTGCCGGGATGACCGTTTGCTATAGTCGTAAAAAGCTACAGCGAAAGTTAAATGCAAAGTTTCTCAACAGCGTGATTCCATTTCGTTCAGGCCCGGGCAGGTCAAGCCGCGGGATAGGATACGTGGCAGCGGTTGATCCGCCCGCATGACTTAATACCCATTGATTTTTGCATTAAGAAGTAAGGATCATAATTTATGATTATCTGATGATGTTTAATTTTTAAAAAGTGCTAAAGCTGATGGTAATTTGGCTAAGAGTCTCAATTAGCGCATGACAGATGTGGCCGGCCATGGGTTCAGACTGGTAGGCAGCAGAAGATGACGGGGCATTAGAGTGGCCCATCGATTGCGCATATTTAAAAATGGGGCCCAAACCAAAGAGAAAAAGGCTTAAAAGTGCACGACTAATTACTAAGTTGCCAATAATTTATGGGAAGATTTATGCCACCAGAACGAAACCTCTGGCTGTCCGGTTTGATTGACGACTTGTGATCTCGCTTCGAAATCTGTGCAAATCTTTCCATATACGTACACTATGGCTCAGTGTGGAACGGAGGTGAGTGAATTAAAGTGGTCGCTGAGTTCTTTAAGATGAGGCAGAATCATTAGTCTCTATGCAGCCAGTCTGCGCCAGCAGTCACGGACCAGGCCGGTAATAGATTGTCAAAGCACCTCACCCGTTTTGCACCAAGATAGGAATGGACTGCTGAAAAGGGCTACTACCACATGAGCGTGAATATATCAGGGAAACACACACACACACTCCACACACACACACACACACACACACACACACACACACACACACACACACACACACACACACACACACACACACACACACACACACACACACACACACACACACACACACACACACACACACACACACACACACACACACACACATACAGAAACATGATAAATCCCCCCATAAGTGCACTCCCACGCTCTCATATCACACTGAAAGTATACAGAGACCTTTAACTTCCCCTGCTCTCTGACATGCAGAACTGTCTGTGCATGCAAGTGTGTGTGTGTGTGTGTGTGTGTGTGTGTGTGTGTGTGTGTGTGTGTGTGTGTGTGTGTGTGTGTGTGTGTCTCTGTGTGTGTGTGTGTGTGTGTGTGTGTGTATTTGTATCTCTGTCTGTGTGCATTTGGGTATGTGTGCATTTGTGCATTTGGGTATGTGTGCACATGAAGCTGTGTGTGTAAACCTGTGTATGTGTGCATACACGCAGGCATGTGTGTGTGTGAGTGTGTGTGTGTGTTTATGCGTGCACACTTGTGCATTTGGGTATGTGTGCACATGAAGCCGTGTGTAAACCTGCGTATGTGTGCATACATGCAGGCTTGTTAGTGTGTGTGTGTGTGTGTGTGTGTGTGTGTGTGTGTGTGTGTGTGTGTGTGTGTGTGTGTGAGATCGCGTCTGAGTACAGTTTGTGTGTGCGTGCACGCTGGCTGTCAGGTTGATCTGTGGTCCTGGCGAGCCTCTGCTGCTGAACTCGGGCGCCTCCCCCGCAGGCCCCGAGACACAGGAAGTGCTTCCCAGTGCTGTTTTAGAGGTCGCCCCGGGTCACTCCTCTCCCCTCCCGCCATGACACTTGATTGGCAAAGGTGGGCGCTCCTCTGCTTTGCGTGTGCGCGCCGGGCCAAATTGTCTGGCGGCGCTTCAAAGGGCCGTGTCTGCACCCGGGCCCTCGGCTGGGGTGGGGGGTCGCTCCTCGAGTCCTCTTCGAGCATGGCACCACTCCAGGCCTCGCTCTGCCTTCCTTCCTTCCTAGCAGAGCTCATATGCAGACCTCTTCACCTTTCTCTCTCTCTCTCTCTCTCTCTCTCTCTCTCTCTCTCTCTCTCTCTCTCTCTCTCTCTCTCTATCTCTCTGTCTCTCTCTCTCTTTCTTTTTCAGTCACTCTCTCTTGCTTTCTCACTTACTCTCTGCCTTTCTCTCTGTCTGTCTCTCTCTTTCTTTCACTCTCACTCTCTCAATATTTCTTTTTCTCTCTGTTTTCTCTCATGCATTCTGTATGTCTCTATTTTCCTCTCTCTCCTCCTCTCTGTTTCTCTGCATTTCTCTCTTGGTTTCCGTCTCACCATCTCCCTGTCTTTAGCACCTCCCGTCTTTCTTTCTCTCTCTCTCTCTCTCTCTCCCTGTCTCTTTACGCCCATCTCTCCCTCTATCTATTTCTTTCTGTTCTCCATGTCTGCATCCTTTTCTGCCCGTCTTACTCCAGGCTCCCCTCTCTCATTGCAAGTCTCTTCCATTCACTCCCTCTGACAGCAGATCTCTTTAATATTCATGCCTGTCTCCATGAGCAGAGTTGCATGATGCATCGGGATCAGGATGCATGGTCAGGTGCAGAGTCCCCCCCCCCCCCCCCCCCCACACCCTTTTGTTTATTTATTTATTTCTGCATTTTATAATCATTCTGCTGTTTTTTATATTGCTATTTCTCCTTATGTTTGTTTAATGAGTGGTGAGTCACCACCGCCGTTCTATCCCTGAGGTGCCTGTGCCATCGCGCCAATGCTGAGGGGGTCACAGATGCCCCTTGGCTATCTTTCATCCCTCCTCTCTTCCCACCGCATCCAGCCCAGCCCAACCCGGCCCAGCCCAGCCCAGCCCAGCCCAGCCCAGCCAAGCTCACCCCCCCTCTTTCCTGGCACATTGTGTGCGGTGTGCTCCGGTGGCTAAAGGCGCTCGTTAAACGCCATAACTTACATCACGTTTGAAGCTAATGGGAGGAATACTGGCCGCAGTGAAAAATGAATTACATTTTTCCCCCTCTCTCTTCTCTCTCTCCCCCACTCTCTCTCTCTCTCTGCCTCCCCTCTTTCCCTCCCTGCTGCCCTCCTAACCCGCAGCGTAATATAGCAGCGGAGGAGAGTGCGCATTACAGATCTCGGCCAGGCATTAGAATTTATCTGTGGCGCGGTGACGCTGACTGATGCATTTGAAAATAATGTACTGGAGCCGAGCATTACAGAGACCCCATAACTAATGGACAGCTCTCGCCCGTGGCCACTACTGTATATCATTCAGCTGGTCCCACCTAATCAAAGCCCCCACAGTCCTCTGCAGGGCTCTCGCCCCCACACCACCGGCTCTCACAGGGGCTGCAGGGAGCCAACAGCAAGCCACGCCACGCCACTCTCTCTCTTTCATGCTCACTGTCTTTCTCTCTCTCTCTCTCTCTCTCTCTCTCTCTCTCTCTCTCTCTCTCTCTCTCTCTCTCTCTCTCTCTCTCTCTCTCTCTCTCTCTCTCCCTCTCCTCTTTCTCTCTCTCTCCTTCTCCTTTCTCCTCTCCATCTCTCTTTTCCATTTCCTCCCTCACTCTGTCCTGTTCACTCTGTCATTTCTTCCCCCCCTTCTTTCAGTCTTTCTTTCTCCCAGTCTTTCTTTCTCTCACTCCTTCGTTCTCTTTGGCCCTCACACAATTTCCTCCTGCCTGGCTTTCATTTCACTCTCGCTCGCTGCCCTCCCATTCACTGTCTTACAAAATTTCACCCTCATTTCTCACTCTCCCTTCATCTCTCACTACACCACCCCCTTCCCCATCACCATCACCACCACCACTCTGATCCGCCACCCTCCAACACCCCCCCCCATCCCTGCAATCACATTCTCTATGCTCTTGTCCTCTCCTCCGCTCTCCCCCTCTCCCTCCTCCTCTCCCCCTCTCCACTCAGTCTTCCCCGGGTAATTGGTGATTGCGGTCTTGCTTTTCCGCAGTACAGTAAGGAGTTTGACAGCCAGAAACATACCCTTGAACTATAATGCATGGTCCGTGCAATGCATACATCTCAGGGATGCACACTGGGGTCCTTGGCATCACCTTGAGATGAGCTCAGCAGATATATGCCGATTGCGCGGCGCGGAGGCGTTTCAGCCCTACTGCATATATGCATTCACTATGTCCAGTCGCAGCTGATAATGGTCAGATTCTCTGTATAAAAACCAAAAAAGCAAAACCATATGATTTAACACAAGTGACCCTGTATGCAAGTAGACACACACACACACACACACACACACACACACACACACACACACACACACACACACACACACACACACACACACACACACACACACACACACACACACACACACACACACACACACACACACACACACACACACACCACAGGCATACCTACAGCCATTATGGATGGCATTTGTTATGAGCCGAGCATGAAACATAAAAAAACGTCCGTCCACCAAATGTGTGATTACCACCAAGGTTATTGCTGTGTTCTGGTGTGCTGAAACTTAAGCAGAATTACAAATACACGCAGCAGCCATCAATAAAATCCAGTGTTCAAGCATAGTAAAACAAAAATAACAAAGTTCAAGAAAATTCCTTCTGCTTCCTCAAGCTTTTCCTAAGTCCCTCTCCCTATATTTCTTTAATTCTGTTTATCTCTAACAACTGTGGCCAGACAGTAGCCGGCCGCGCCTGCCTGGCGATTTAAGCCAAATCAGACCAAAGAAAGACAGAAAAGGGGGGTTGGGGGGTTTGCTGGGAAAAGGGAAAAGGGAAAAGAATGCATCGAAAGGCCAAATGAATTTCATCCGCAGCCGGGTCCGAGCGGCAGCAGCAGCAGCAAAAGTGCAGAGCGCTGCTCTTTCCCCCTAGCAGGCGGTGGGAGATAGCATGCTAATGAGATCAGAGGAGGAGAGAGAGGGCGCACCCGCGGGAACCCGTTCTATATATTCCAACAAAGAGAGAGAGAGAGAGAGAGAGAGAGAGAGAGAGAGAGAGAGAGAGAGAGAGAGAGAGAGAGAGAGAGAGAGAGAGAGAGAGAGCAGAAGAAGGGGCATGTGGTCTGGGGCAATGTTGCAAAACATGAGTGGTAAGGAAAGAGGGAGATCGTCTAAAAAAAATGCCTGCTTAGAAATGCACCAGTAATCACAGACGGATGGTCAGCTTTATTCTTGAATGATATTCTATGTACGTACTGTATAGTGCTACTGCTTTAGCTGGTTAAAGAAGGCCAGAGAGAGAGAGAGAACAAGAGAGAGGAAAGAAGAGAAAAGCAGAGGTAATGAGAGAAAGAGAGAGAGAGTGCGAGACAGAGGAAGAGAGAAAGATAGAGAGAGAAAGTGATAGAAAGACAGAGAGGGAATGTGTGGAAGAGGTGATTGGGAAAGGGTGTGTAGATTGGAGGAGGGGGCCCCCATTACGTTCCCTTCAGCTTCCCTCTCTGTCCAGGTGCACCGGAGAGAGGGAGGAAATGGAGGCTTGCACTTTTTCCACGTTTCCGTTGCTGCTTAGGCTTTGCGTGCGGCTGGAGTAATATAAGCCCTTCCTGCCTCTCCTAGCCCTTCTCTCTACATCCTTATAATGCCCTGGACTTCAACAAAGAGACCCGAGCACAGCTGAGCACAGCACCGCTCCACATCAGCCTCACTCCTCTCTCACTCATCACCTGAACGTGATGAAAGGCCCTGAATATATATGCTTCTAACTTGGCCTCCTTCTCTTCTTTTTCAGCCCATTTCGTGTTCTCCTGGCCTCTCACTCTCTCTCAACTGTCATTCTAATTGGAAAATCATTGAATACCTAATGAAATGAAAGGTGGATGAAGAATCTTGTTTTTTTCTCTCTGTCTTTCTCTCTCTCTCTCTCTCTCTCTCTCTCTCTTTCTCTCTCTAGCAAATCAAATAGTCCGGGAGCCGTGGGGTTAAACCCAGATTTCTTTGATAAAGTTTTTTTTTTTGCTTTATCTGATAGATTTTAGGCAAGTCTTCAAGATTTCAGACGATGCCCGGTGATATCACTTGAGCATTTTCAGATTTTGAGCCTTTATTGTCCCATAAATGCAAATTATGACAAAAAACTAAAGACACCTAATATTACTGTGAATAATGTTACAAAATGTACCAAATTGCTTATATTACCTGAAAAACATTCCCATTGGACTGCCTTAACACTGCCCTTATTGAAACAAACCCAATATGGGGTAATAATTAACCCTTTCATAACAGCAATCCCACAAATAAGACGAGACACTGTAGGTGAATAGGGTATTTTTTTAACTTGCAGATATCAATATGAAACTTTATCAGATGATTATTCGTATGAATTGGAGAAAAAATGTATTACAAGTTTTCTATATTTTATGTTTAAATATGCTAATTAGGCTATTATCTAATTAAATATGCACTAATTTGCATTATATTTTGATGCAATGAATCTGACCACCTGAAAATGCCAGCTTCAAAATTCCTTTTTTAGTTTGTTAATATCCTACATACAAGAATATTTACTGTGGTTAATTGTGGTTATCTCCTTTTGTTATCCAGGTACAGAGAAAATACTGCTAATAACCTTAAAAAATGCGATTTCGGCCTATTTTTATGCATTTAGTTATATAAATCGGGTCATGAATGACAAATCAACAAATGCCTCAGTAAAAACATTCACAACATTGCTTAGAATAAGACTGTAAAGTATGGAACGGATTGTGCATTATGAGATCCTGCATAACATCACATCATGACAACATACATGACAACATCGCCGGTAGGTAGCCTACCACAAATGGCCAACATAAAAGAAAAAAAAAAAGAACAACAGAGTGTGGGGGGAACTGGTGAGCAGTCGTTGGCTGTTCCAAAAGATGAGTAAAGAAATTACATACATCCAGTGTATCCAGACTGGTATTGAATGATCACTTAAATCCATAAAGCCCTCAAATAAGATCTGTACATGCATTTAAATTTACACAGAAAGACCTATATACACTGCAACGTACAGTACCGCACGCTCAGAGAGAGAGAGAGAGAGAGAGAGAGAGAGAGAGAGAGGTCTAAACATAGGAAAACAGCTATACATTATATATACGGTTGAGTAAAAAATTAAGTCAATCCAGTGTATCCTGACTGGTATTAAATGATCACTTAAAAGTCCATGAAGCCATCAAATAAGACATGTACATGCATTTAAATTTGCACAGAAAGACCCGTCTACACCTATACAACATACAGAGTCCTTAACACCTAAAACACCTATAGCCTACATTATACCACACACACACACACACACACACACACACACACACACACACACACACACACACACACACACACACACACACACACACACACACACACACACACACACACACACACACAGTAAAGCTCACACAACATTGGTTCGGCAGCATCCCAGCCGAAAACATGCACAGAAAATGGTGCAAGGCAGACTGTTTACAGCACAGCTACATTTCTTAGAATTGCAGGGACTTTTACTCTTTACATCTGATCATCTGTAAAATGTAGTCTGGTGCCACTTTGACCTTTTCTGGAACACTTATTGGTATCAGTGCTTTGTTGCATGGGTCTTTCTTCCAATCCAAATTGCCAAATGCTTCAGGAGATAGTTCAGGTGGAGTGTGAACCAATGTCCTCCACAATATTGCTTGAAAATGAGCCCTTATCACATTCTCAAGAAATGCCTCTGTTGTTGGTGGAAGAGCAGCCAGGTTAGGTGAAGATAAATGACCTTTCCCATTCTTTTTTCCCCATACCACCAACCTTGTATGTGACATGCGGATACTGTCTGGAATGCCATAACATGCCGACACAAAGTTAGTGGCCTCACTGGAAAGTTGTTGGAATGGTGCCAGCACATTACCAATTGATGTCAAGTGATATCCAGCTTTTAGGGTCTTGATAACAGAGCCTTTACCAATACCAAAATAGGATGCACAGTGTCACACCTTGATATGGCATGGGCTGGTAAAAGGTCAATTACAATGTCATTTTGTGGATTTACATTTTTAATTTTATCTCTTTCCATGTTAATACGACCACCACTGAAATTATGTACTTTGTAGGCAAACAAATAATCAGCCAAAAAATATGTAATTATTACTTACAATTTTTATTTTGTGTTACAACAGCACAGGAAGAGTAAATAGCAATGTATGAAATGGTGAAATTCTGATGAATTAATACCGGTAATCCTTTCTGGGTATGTCGAAGCTGACACCATCAATATTCGCCTAAATGTTACATATTTCTGCTTGACAAACAGCTAGTTATGCAATTGTCTAAAATTTATTTGGTACAAGGCAAGGACACTTTCTCCACTTTTGATGTGGCAGGCCTACCTACCCAGAATGCTCTATGGTTAATCATAGTGCAGTTATGAAGCTGTCAAAAAGCTTGTGGCTATGGCTGCAGCGAAATCAACATGAAAGGGTTAATATCTGAAATTGGCACATCACCCACTCTTATCCTGATGGGTAAGTGTTGGACAACTACAAACAGCAAAACCAAACAACCCACTATGAGATATAAAGCCACGTTTGGCGAAATGTTGGCCTTTTTGTCTCCGACTTGGAAAATCAGGCTTTTTGGGTGAATGCCCCGCCCCCAAACATGCATGACCCCACCCCCACTGATGTCCATACCTCACCACCTGTTCTTATACACATCCCACCATGTAAACAAACACAAAATAAGTATGGTATAGGGTATTTGGTCAGCATAACATGAATTGGGAGCCAAAGACTGTTGTAATCTATGGCTGCAGCACATCAAGCATAAAAGGCTCAATATCGGAAAATGCTCAAGGGATATCACCGGGCATCGTCTGGAATCTTAATAGGTACACCTTAGGCAACCACAAACTGCAAAGAAAAAAACTTTATCAGACGAAACTGGGTTCGGCTGATATTTGGCTTTTGGCTGCCGGACTAAAAGAAGTGCATTGCTGGTTTCATAAAACGTCCACCGTGAACCCCTGAGTGAATCCACATCTTTATTATTAAAATATAATTCAATTATAAATATATAATTTAAGAATAATGCAGCAGGTAATTGGAAAATGAACACAGGGGCAGGCGTTCTAGACGCATTCTTCACGGTCAAGTTTTATACAGAATTCAGCAGGCATTCCAAAGCCGCCCTAGGGCTGGCAAGTTAATTGATTGCGATTGGTGATCGTGATGAAATTAAGGTCAGTCATGATGATCAGCCTTAGCTACATTTAATTGAACCTGGCATGAGATTATTCCTGGAAGCTGATGTCATTGTTAACAAAAAGTAGTGGTAGTAGAGTCAGTGTTACTTGTGTTGTGATTGTTTGGTTATGGTCAGAGTGACATGGAGCAAATTAATGCAATATGTGAAATATGTTGGTAGTCTGTGCCTGTGGGTTTAATCATCCGCTCTCAAACTCACAATACCAGAGGAATTATAATAGCAATGCCCAGTATTGAACAATATATAATATATTGTGAGCATTTTTTGTGATATCACCCAACCAAACCTGCGCTATGCACTGGAAATGGTTTGTAGGGACTGTGTATCAGTCTGCTTTCCATGTACTGTCATACCGATCCAGACCAGTGGTTTTATAGCCTTCGAGGTGGACGTTCAGCTGATGCATTTTATATAGTATATCCTTTATATGGTCCCATGATTCAGTTTTTCCAAATGTCAATCCTATTGACCATCACTTTTCCACTATCAATAATTCACAGGAGCTCTGTTGATAAGGTTTTAATTTTCAGATCTTAATTTTGTTTGATTGGTTTGCTAATCCCTCATAAATAAACATGCGGGCGGAGTGCTGTTCATTTGCGGTTATTGCTTTATTGATTGCCATTAATAGTTGCAAAGGGGATGGCTTTGATCAAAGAGACCTGAATGAGAGAACCGGCCACATCTTTCTTTCTTTCTTTCTTTCTTTCTTTCTTTCTTTCTTTCTTTCTTTCTTTCTTTCTTTCTTTCTTTCTTTCTTTCTTTCTTTCTTTCTTTCTTTCTTTCTTTCTTTCTTTCTTTCTCCATCAGCTTGGTCTGTTTTTTTCCTGGCAGGTCAGTATTTTTGTGTTATTTTTCTTTGTATCATTTCTGTCTGTCACTGAATGTTGACCAATACAAACACAAAAAAACAGTCAAAATTCTGTAATGACTGCCACTTTGTGAAGGACATGATTGGTGGTCTATGTGGTCTCTTGATGGCTTGTATGTGGCCAGTGCTGGCCCCAGACCCTAGAGACAGATAGTGTCAGTTACATCCCTAAATAAGGCCCCCGTCCTCTCCCACCCACCTCCCCCTTTAGATTAATGCAGGTGTGAATCAGTTTGAAGAGGCCCGGTAATGGACGTGTGTAAAAAGGTTTACTGGGAATGGCTTTAAACGGGGGGAAAGCACTGAAGTGGCCGGCGGATGCCGATGTGGATAACAGGGACGTGTTGAAAGGTTGACTGCAGCGCCGGGCGTTGGCGTTTGAGGCCGGTGACGGCGAGCGGACATCACCAATTTCAGGCAATCCCCACTGTCCCTCCATTGTCTGGTGAAGTGAACGTGTTCAGATCACATTCATTAATGGTCCACTATAGGACTTTCTTTTATTATTTCCATTTATATATTTATTTATATTTTTTTGGCCCCACATTTTTTTTTCTCCAGACGGGCTATCATTGCTAATTCACCCAAACTACCGCCATTGCATCAGCTTGAGTTAGTGAGTCGAAGTGGTGTGTTTTAGCCGTAAATAATCTGCTTGCGTCTCAATGTCAATGCATTATCGAAATTGTACTGGATATATTTTTCACTCTTCCACCCGAAAACAGTCTCAGACAGACAGACAGACTGTGTGCCCGCCTCCCGCCAGCCATCACCCGCCAGCCCTTCTCCCCAACACACACGCACACACACACACACACACACACACACACACACACACACACACACACACACACACACACACACACACACACACACACACACACACACACACACACACACACACACACACACACACAGCTCTGTGGCTTTGATGTGGGTTATCAGTGAGCCCCATCACTAGCCCCCTCTTTCCCTCTTTGCCAACCCCACAACTCTCCCATACACACACACACACACACACACACACACACACACGCACAGACACACACACACACACACACACACACACACACACACACACACACACACACACACACACACACACACACACACACACACACACACACACACACACACACACACACACAGACACACACACACACACACGCTCCCGAGTGTCAGCACCTTTTGATGTAGCCTGTGTGCTCTTCCAAATAGAATTTTTAATAAGGCATCATTATCATTTTGATTTCTCACTGAATAACAGGAGTGACCTCTGGCATTTATGTGTGTGTGTGTGTGTGTGTGTGTGTGTAAGTGTGCGTGTGCGTGTGCATGTGTGTGTGTGCGTGTGCGTGCGTGCGTGTGCGTGTGCGTGTGTGTGTGTGTGTGTGTGTGTGTGTGTGTGTGTGTTTGCATGCCGTGCGCATGCACATGCTTGCGCACAAAGTTGTGTGTCATATTTGTATGCAGCTCTGTGTGTGTTTGTTTGTGAAGGTTCATTTTAGGGTTGAGGGGTAGTGTGGGGTGTGCTGAAGAAAGCTGATGGGTATGGAGGGAGGCAGATATGGCGTATTGACATGAAGCCATCCACTTTCCCCTGTGCGTTGAGAAGTCTGGGCAGTCTAGATCAGGAGTCCCCAACCTTTCTAGGTCTGAGGGCTACCAAGGGCTTCCCGAGGGCTGCTGAGGGCTACCCGAGGGCTACTTTTGTTCAAAATCCTCTACTGATGTCTTGGCATCGTTCTCAAATCACACTATTATTGAATGATACTTTGTTTATTGGTTGTAAAGAATAAATAATCTCATATTTAAATCAAGAAAAGCATGAACTAAATGTGACTAAAATCATAGTCGTCACTGTTTATTAACATCCTTGGTGGGCACCTCAGAAGCTCATGGAGGGCTACCCTGGCGCCCGCGGGCACAACATAGGTGACACCTGGTCTAGATCATCACAGTGTGAGGGAGATGACAGTCGTGCCGATAGCCCCAGATGTCATCCTACACTGGAGTTCTCCATGCTACTGCTGGCACCAGCATCACCAAATCCTGACCGAAGACCTGAAAGGTTACAAGGCTCATGCGATTAGATACTGGCTATGCCTACAGGCCAGAAGACTTGACTGAGCTTCATACAAGACTTAAAGAAAGTGAGTCACCCATTCAAATAGAGATAAGGAAAAATACGTAGATATGGGCTCAGTGGTACATTTGCAAAACCCCTGCATTAATTTTCCTTAGAATAATACTGAGTGCATGGTAAAGAATTGTTAATCCATTAGGAAGTGCACATTGTCTGACTGGTTTTGGAAGAACCACTCATTTATTTCAAATGTTGGAGGTTGCTAGGTGTGTTTGCATTTGTGTGTGTTTGTGTGTGTGTGCGTGCGTGCGTATGATAGCGGGCGGTTATGAACCTCACCTGTGAGGAATAATACTGTTCCATTATGAGGCAGACTGCAGCCCTAACCTTGAGTTTCCATTGCTGAAGCTGTAGTCTTGGCAGGACGGTTGCCGGTTGGGGTGGGTAGGGGTGGGGGCTGGTGTACACTACACCAGTGTTTCCCAACCTTTTTTGTCTCGTGTACCCCCTAAGCCTTTTCATTATGCCATGAGTACCCCCTAACTCATGTTTTACATCGCCTTTTCTATTCCAGTGTGACTATGCTCCATGCATTTGTTAAAATTACATTTTTCCAAGTACCCCCTGCAGTGTGCTCGCGTACCCCTAGTGGTACACGTACCCCTGGTTGGGAAACACTGCACTACACTACGGACTTGCCTCATCTTGTCATTGAAGGAGAAATCACACAGATGTAATATTATTCTGAACAAAAAAAAAATAGTATTCCCATTTTTTGTATTAATCTCATAAAAATCCCCTCCGTTCTGCCAGAACAAAGTACCACCCCCCCTCCACCCCCTCATCACATGCAATCATTTCCCTCTTTTTTCTTTTCACTCCATCCATCCTTTGCTCCCTCCCTCCATGACCACCACGCCACCCACCACCACCGCACCGTACCGCACCCCATTTCATTTGGTGGATGAGGTTGCAATTAGCATTCTAATGATGCAATCCAAGCCTTCTGAAGATCAAGTCTGTAGGAGTCCTCTTTTGGGGGAGCCAGCAGATAACAAAGAACCTTTAACCAAAATTGCTGGATGAAAATGTGCACCCCCCTCATCCCCTCTCCCCTCCCCTGTCTCTCTGTTGGCCCCCAACTCCTCCTGTACCCTTCCCTTTATTTTTGAGAGCCCATGCCTGCCTGCCTCCAGCTTGTTTTGGTTAATTATATTGGAGGATACTCAATTATCTCCATGAATCACTTTTCTTTTTTCTCTCTCTTTTTTCTATTGTGATCTGTGTCTGTCTGTCTGTCTGTCTGTCTCTGTCTGTCTGTCAGTCTGTCTGTCTGCCTGCCTCTTCCTCCATCTCTCTCTGTCTCTTTCTCTCTTTTCATAAGTGCTGCTATGCCTTCTGCACACCTCTGCGCCACCCAACACATCATGAGGGTGCCGGGTCTTGATTGAGGCTGGAGTGGCTAATTTGGGCAGCTCCCCTTCAACCCAACACCCCGACCCCACCGCCCAAAACCCCACGAATATCCACCCCTGCCTGGGCTGTTTTGTTGGAGGGGTGAGGGATCAAAGATGCAGCGGGGGGACAGGCAAAATCGCTCTGTCTGTAGCACCACGGAGCCAGCAGCAGGGTAAGGAATAATGAGGTAGCCACTGAAGAAGCTCTCGTCAGAAGCTCGGCCGCTACACCGCTCTGAATGCTAGCAAGGCTGGAGGCCACCGTGCTTGAGCCAGGATGCGTTACAGAACAGCCAGAGACGCAGAACAGCCGGACAAATGGCTGCACTTTTACCAGACATGTGCACACACGTGGAGAAAAAAAAGCACACAGTCTCTGTCTCCTGACACACTCATAAGCAAACAGACAATGGAGTGACCTTCAGGTTCATGTGCTCACCGTCGGAGGAATATCAGGGGCCCTTTGCTTTCTTTTTTCATTGTAACCACTCCATAATGATGTGCAAGTGCATGATTCACCCAGAGGATCCCATGACCTTGGTCCTGTGTAATTGTCTTGGAAACATCAATTGATTTTATCCTTTTGAGTGGACCGATTGTGTGCACATCAACACTGATATTAGAGTGGCTATTGTATGTGTGAGGAGGAAAAAAAAAGGCACTTCTGCTAATATATTATTTATTTTACTTTTAGCCTCAACACAAAAAAACCCACCATTATTGCCTGTGTCTCTCACTCACACTCTGGCTTGTGTGGTTGATAGAGAGAGAGAGAGTGAGAGCAAATAGACTGGTTCAAAGCTAACCCCTGACAGAGGGGTGGAAGGGAGGTATAGAAGAGGGGTGTTGTGATGGGGTGTGCTTGGTTTGGGGTGGGATGGTGGGTGTGGGTGTGAGGGGGCGTCACAGCAGTAGAGTTTGTGTTCAAAGCACCTGTCTGAAGGCCTGGCCTTTTACCCCAACTGGCCCTGCCTCTGCTCAGTCAACAAGGTAGAGGGAGAGGGTGGTGCCTACCTCCCTCCCCAAATGCACGCACGCCTGCACGCCCACACGCTCTCCCACTTTTCTGTCAGACATTCTGGTCTGGCTGGTCCACAATGCCATATGCAGACAGACAGTGCCAATGTTATCAAATGCTCTGCAGCTTGTGCGGCACTCGTGCTGAGTGCATAAATGCAAAGAGATATGACACACACACAATACTCATTAGCTGTGGTTGAATGTGCAATTTATGTTACCATTTCTACATGGCGCCCAAAAAGTAAAACAGCATTTCAGCAAAGCTGAGGCGTGCTCAGCACATTTATTCAGGGCAAATATTTCAAATCTCTTGAATTTTAAATGTTACCCAGTAATCGGATAACCTGTATATTTTCCTTTTTCAAAAAATATATACACAAAATACAAAATGGTCTGTAAACGTAACACTCTGTGGTTGAATAAAAGGATGTTCATTTTTAATCCCTGCTGAAGTTAAAGCTTTGGAGGACGGTGCTGGTGTGCAGCAAGCACTGAGCGTTAGCCTACCCTACCCACAGCAGTACAACAGGTCCAACAACCAGTCGTGGATGGAAATCTGCAGAAGGCTCGACATGTCTTGGGCAAACGCGAAGCCAACATAAAGACGTCGATGTCAGTTGAGGCTGAGTGGTGAGACAGATGATAGAGCAAAGCGTCAGTGGTGCGAGAGTGCCCTCAACGTTGCTCTCCGAATTCCTTGGTGTCTTGGTGTTCAGTCGCCTGCATATATGTTCCCAGGTGATCTTTCAGTGTTATTCAGTGTTTTTCAGCAGTTACGATTCCATACTTATCATGTTTCTGAACATATAATATGCTAGTATACTGTATATGTGGGAGCAGTCCTGCATTATTGCATGAAGCAAACAACAGACCCTATTTATAGGCCCTTCAACGTGTTGTTGGTCCTCATTTGCAAGCAGGGCTGACATCTCGGGCTCCATAATGATGCATCCTAATTGCTATGGAGAACCTTTAGTTCCTGGAAACGATTATGCAAAGCCAGCGGCTTATCAGGTACAGTGGGTTGTGTAATGATGTGATCCACAAACAATTAAAGTTTGATTAAAATGGTTGACTCATACGCGTTTGTACAGTCAATATTGCGAGAACTGTGCTCTGCTATTGGCATAATGTCGTAAGGAAAAGTGAGGCTCTATTCAGGTGTTGAAGAAATTGATTTCGTAAGCTTTCTTGTGTTTTAAGTGGGCTTTGGATTTATTAATTAATGTCTGCATTCAGTTTGTACAAAAAGAAATATTTACACACTGTCTCCAGGCCCCACATGTACAATAATGTAATACAGATGAATGTACACTTGAAAGATGGTTTATGCTTTAGTGCATCGCCTACTCTCATGCTGAGTTAATAGGCCCCATCTATATATGCAGCATGTATTGTTAACTAGGAGGCTCAAGTGGAATGATATGTGCAACGCTGAAATTATGGAAGACCCTGCTGTGCTGTTTTGACCTTTCTCTGTCTCCGTCTCCGTCTTTGTTTCGTTTCTCTCCCTCTCTCTCCTCTCTGTCTGTCTCCCTGTCTGTCTCCCTGTCTGTCTCCCTGTCTGTCTCCCTCCCTCTCTCTCTCTCTCTCTCTCTCTCTCTCTCTCTCACACACACACACACACACACACACACACACACACACACACACACACACACACACACACACACACACACACACACACACACACACACACACACACACACACACACACACCACGACCCTCAATTGCAGAGATCCAATTTAGCTATAGAAAACGCATTCAAACAATCCCAGCGGTTCACTTACAAGCACCACTGGAACAACTCGCTGTCAGCCAAGCATTTCCCCAACAATTGATCTGTAACTTCTGTCAGAAGTGTTGAACCCTGATACACCATTTGATATCAACCCCTCTCCCATCCCTCTGCTCCCCCTCTCTCGAGGGCGATGGGAGCTAGTGAAGAACACACTTGAACCATTTCAAGTTGTGACATATGCACTGTTAATTTGTAGCAGAATTATAGCCAAATTGCATTGTCAGATGAATATATGATAAAGCCAGGATGGGAGATCTGTGCATGTGCACTGTTTAATCTCTAGAGCAAGGGAGGGGGGGAGAGAGTAACAGTACATATTGAATAGAATACTTAACATACAGGGTTGTGCAGGAGTCACAACGGGTCGCACCCCCAATTATGAGGAGGGAGCATTCCAAGGACCATATTATTGCGTTTCATACTGAAATGAAAACTGTGTCCTTTCACAAGTGGTCTGCTCTTGTTTTCCCTAACAATTTCCAACCATTACTCTGTTCGTTTTATTATTATGTGTACGATGCGGAGCATTATCCTTCATTTAAGTGTATTTTTGAGTTAATTAATTATTTAATTTTAGTTTTACAATCTGTTGAACAAAGGCCTTGATCCCACCACTTGAATTGTCATCCACTCATGTTACCTCGCAAAGCAAATTGTACTCCAAGACATGCTTGTAAAACATGCACATGGTATGCGATAATGATTCCCTTTGCGAATTAAGTACTTTAATTATTGAAGTATTTTTCTTGGCACTAGGATGTATTTTAATACGTTGCATACATGTGTTAGTGCTGCAAGCTCGGGGCTCTATTTTAATTAATAAGCAGCGCCCTGTAGGACTTTCACTAAGTCCATAAATGAATGAACAGGTTTCTATTGACCTTTAGATACTGCCGTGCTGTTACATTATGGCCAGAGCTGTTGGGCCACCTGGCTTATGATGTGTTTTGTGTGTGTGTGTGTGTGCGTGCATGTGTGCGTGCGTGCGTGCGTACGTGTCTCCCCGTGTGTTGTGCGTGCGTACCTGTGGTGTGTATGTGTTTCCGAATGCATGTGTGTTTATGTATGTGTGCCCGCTTACTTTGTGTGTGTGTGTGTGTGTGTATGCCTGCGTGTGTGTGTGTGTGTTGTGTGTCTATGTGTGGGTGTGGTGGGTGTTTGTGTTTATGTTTGTGTGTGTGTGTGGGTGTGGTGGGTGTTTGTGTTTGTTTGTGTGTGTGTGGGGGTGTGGTGGTGGGTGTTTGTGTTAATGTTTATGTGTGTGTGTACTGTTTTTGCTGGTGAGGTGATGGAGCGCGAGGCCCAGATCCAGGAGCTCCAGGACAGCATCACGGAGCTGCACCAGGACGTGGCACAGAAGGACCAGGACAAGCTGAGGCTGCTGCAGCAGCTGCACCTCCTGGAGAGCCAGGTCAAGCAGCTCACCCACCAGGTAATTACTCTCAGGGTTCCCACTGGTGCTTGAATTCCTTGAAAATGCTTGAATTTCAATGTAGTGTTTTCAAGGTTGTGAAAATGCTTGAATGTTTGGTGAAGTGCTTGAAAATGCTTGAAATTTGTTTCAAGTCAAACTCAGTAAGCCAAATAATAGAAATAAATTGTTCAGGTACATCAAAAATCTGAGGGAGTGAGATGTCAGATGGGATTTGCCATTCGACACCCTAAAATTGATTAGAATGCAGGATATTGCATCTTACAAACACAGAATTTTCTGGGGGAGGACCCCCACACCCCCTTCCCGCAACCTGTGAAAGGTGCTGGAAAAGTGAAAATTTGGTGCTTGAAGGTGCTTGAAAAGTGCTTGAATTTGTTCATGAAAAAGGTGTGGGAACCCTGTACTCTGCACCTCACCCACTACTGTATGCACACTCTGCACCACAGTACAGTCATTATTTAATGGAGTTGTGTTTCGGCCAAGTTGTAATGATATGGTAACAAAGTCACGTTGGCTGAAATGAAATAATTACTGTGGAGCAGAGTGTGTAGCATTTCCTCTGTACGTTACTTTACAAATTACAGGTCATTCACCACCCACACTGTTTTATGTGAGGGCCTACTGAACACCAACAACACCACCTTTAGGAATTTAGCATTCACCTCACCCAGCACCACCCTCAGTAATTATCTAATGAGGTACTGTTTCGGTCGAATAGTGACTTTGTAACAACGTGGTAGCAAAATGACTTGGGCCGTAGCGTTACTTAGTTAAACAATGACTTTGGAGCAAATTGTGTGACATTTCCTCTGTGCATTTTTCTTTGTACAAATTACAGCTCACCCAACCCCACCACTCCCACTGGTTTATGAGGGGTGCTGCAGAATGCATCAACATGTTTTAATTAGCTGTACTTCCTCTAATCAAATTGGAATGTAAATAGTCTTCTGAATAGATGAGCATGTTTAGGAGACAAAACTTTTTTCTTGGCTGTTGGTGTATTATTTTCCCCCCCCAGCCTGATAATAAACCTAGCCTCTCATACATCGCTGCACTCTCATACTACACTACAGTACAGATAGCCTTTCTGTGAGAAATGCTTTCTTCCTAGAGGTGTTGCAGGTGTTGAAGTTTAAAATGCTTGGACTTGCTTCCATGCAATCGCTAATGCTTGCTTATTACTTACTAGTTACTAGTAGTTACTACTTACTACGACAAAATGTCAATGCCATCGTTCAACGCTTGACTCCTCTGTTCACTGATTGGAATGGTAAAGATATCACTGCAGTCAACCATTGAATTGAGTCAATTGAAAAAAGGCCAGATAACCTACTATAGCGAGATAGCGGAAGTATGTAGTTAGGCTTGTAGCCAGGCCATTTTCCCCTGCATGGTCTATCATAGTCCACTTGATGTGAAGAGTTAAAGGACACGTTCCATGCAGTAGCTCTATTTTGCCTCAGGAAGCTCAATCAGCTACTCGAGATCAGACCTCATCTCCCTTAGCACACTGGTCATTTTGCAATTTCCTTGTTCCTCTCCTATCTCTACCAAGTAAATGGCCTCCCAGACTTGTTCTCGAAATGATTTCACTGTATTTGATCGTTTTGCACCTACATTGCATTGTCTTCCTTAAAAATCATGCACGAGATAAGCTCCGTGGAGCTGCACTGTGATATACAATGTCCCTTTGTCTTTTGGCAATCACTCTCTCCTTCACAGCCACGGTCAAATTCAAAGCCTTATCCAAGGCACCAGCACCACACTTAATTAATGTTCATGCACCTGTCAGCCCTCCACCCCACCCCACCCCACCCTCTTCTCCACTTTTCATATCTCTGTTCCCTTGGAAGAAAAGAAACACAAAGAGCTGGAGGACTCAGGGCTGTTAGTCTTCCTTGCCAATCCAATCAGCCGACTGTTTTTATATTACGGTACGCTCTCTCGCTCACACCGACTCGAGCCTAGCTGAGCTGAAGGATTGGTGTGTCAGGGGCTTGATTGAAGAGGTCACCCCTTTACAATCAATGTTGTTGAAACTCCTAGCACAACTTCAACCCCTGTTCCCCGCACCCTGGCCCGGGTGCCTCACAGAATTGGACCCAAGGTGTAAATATTGCAAGGCATCAAAGTGTGCTGCTGCTGCTGCTACTGCTGCTGAATGTGCCCGGAATGTTCTAACCTTGAACACTCTCCTTGTGTGCAGAAAAAATGCACAGTATTATTTATAAAGAAGAGAAAGACTTGTTGTCCATCTCGATCCATAGTGGGGTTAGGCTATTCCCTAGGCCACTGACAGGCATAGTGGAGATGAATGTTTTGTCTATTTGCCTTTTACAGGTGCAACATTCAGAGGAGACAATAGCCCAGTTGAAGCGGGAAGTGTCTGAGAGACCGGCCAGCAGTCTCACTCAAGAGGTAAGTGCTACGTGTACAGTATGTAGGCCTGTCACGATAACAATTTTTGCCAGACGATAACGATAACAAGAAATTATTACGATAATCGATAATATTGTCTCTCTCGCCATTTTCAAACAATATAATGTGCAATAAAAAACACTGCTATGCAAGGTGCGGCCTCCTTCTTGAAACATTGAATGTAACATTTGGGCCAGCAGACTCAGAGGTTTAAATAATTAAGATTGACGCCTGCTCCAAGAAGAAATGTGTCAAACAATATAATGACGTAACAATGCAATAAAAATGTGACTACACCCCTTCACATTTTTAAAGCATCACGGCGGGGGATATATATATGTTTTTAAATACATCCTCATGGAGCATAATAGACTCTAAATAGGCTTTTTTGTATTTATTATTAAGGTAAATTATATAGTCTTTCTTTAACATTTTCTGTTATTTATCTTTCTCAAGCACACTGAATGGCTTATAGGCCTATCCATGGTGTGATGTGAAATAACCTACTGGTGGGGTATTGTTAATTCACAAATTAGGCTATTACTTAGACAGCTTATTTCAAACAAATGCACGTTGTTATAGCTAATTGTCAGTCAAAACCCAAATCAGCCCTGTTGAAGGCATTTCAACATCAGCAAAAAGCAAAAGAGCATGAACAGATGCACAAGTTCCAGCTCTCTCTCTCTCTCTCTCTCTCTCTCTCTCTCTCTCTCTCTCTCCGATACCCTCGACTGGAAGAAGTTGCAATTCTGCGCACTTTAAAGTCCTTTATGAACGCCCATACATTGATTCTTATGAGTTATGAGTCGCCACGCCTCTGTTTCCCCTGTAGCGCGCTCAACCGTTCACATTCTGCTGACAGATTTAAATCCACAAATCTTATCTTCATGATTTGCTTGCGGACTGCCTACGCATATTGTTAGGTCTAAATAAACAAGAAATATAGCGAAAATCGCAAAAAGAACAGACAATGAACGTCGGGGTAGGAGGCGCATTGAAATAATAGTGGAAACTCGGCGAGGTTTAAAATAACAGCCTCAGAGCAAGTTTGTCGCGACGGCACCACTATTTCATGTTTGCACAAACACGTCTTCGTCGTGGATATTGGGTTGCTGCGCATGTTTGAAAATGAATAGGCCTATTTGCCTCCGTGTTGGAGCTGTTCATTCCCCTCTCTGAGGAACGTTACAGATGCGCTGACCGAGACTGGAAGAATATTGCGCTCCTAGTCTCTAGCGCTGATTCTTTGTCGAGGCGTATAAGCGACGCGCGGGAACACCAGCGTTCTATTTCAAAGACGCAAGTAGCCAGATCAATGCACTTTTTCCCAACCAGAACTGCACTGAAACTTAAAATTACACCAACATTTCAGCGCCATTGCGCTGCGTTGGCCTATAACGCGCCACCAGTAGTCTTATGGCTACGGTAGAGAAAGGGAGAGAGGGAAAAAACAAAACATCACGCAAATAACTTATCGTTACTTATCGGGGCCAGAAAAGTGATCGTTCTTGTAAAAACTTATCGTCCGATTTATTGACTTATCGTATATCGTGACAGGCTTAACAGTATGTACTCTTTTTCTTTTCAGTTCCTGTCGATGTACTACAAGAGTTGCACATGTACACGGTTGTTACCGTACTGAATATATGTTCTGACTTACATCCAGAACATTTATACATTTTCCCACGCTCATGCAGTTAATTCTGAAATGTTCTAGAACACGTACAGTGTTTTCAATCGGTGTTGTCAGACAGGGTTTCCCTCCCCAGAGAGGCAGGGGTTGAGCAGGGGGAGCAGGCTGCAGTGGCCTCATCTGGCCCCTGATTGCGAATGGATGTGGAGGAGCTAGCTAATGAGCACTGACACTGCAGGTCCTGATGGGACTAATGGAGGAACCTCTGAGAGCCTGAATGGGAGGTCTGTTTGGTTCCTCCTCCACCTTCCCCTCCTGACTCCCTCACTCGCTCGCGCTTGCTACTCTGCGCTTCCCACGAAGAGCCAACTATCTCTTGACATCTCCTGCGCATCTGGCATTGGGCCCGGGGAACGCTGGGAGTCAATTAACTCTAATGAATTGCAATATTGTGCAATTTTAATCAGACTCTAATTTTATGTAATTACCTTATAATTCCTGGATAGGATTATATTGCAATGTGCGTCTTCGGGGAAAAAAGGGAGGCGAAAAGTTCAAGTGGGCGCCCGTCATCACAAGGCATGGTGGTGCGTGAGTGGTGGAGAGATACACTGCATCATTGGCAGAAACGCTCAGAATTTTCCTTCAGGGGCAGTCGAGTCGAGGAATGAATTGCTTGCAAGAAGATGGCCAAACCATGATGCTTATTGAGCTTGATGCAGTGGTTGAGGTAATTGTTTGAACCTGTTTTGTTGAAATAAGTGGAATCTGTATGAGAAGGTATCAGGCCTTTTGACAAACCCTATGCTCCATGTACCACAGCGTAAAGCCCTCTACCAAACAATATACAGTATATTTGATCAATTTCACAGAAACTGTGGAAGGTTTCCACTTTGCCGTTGATTGGTTGGACCTGTATCGGGAGGCCCCGTGATGTTTTTTCTGCATTGATGGCCAAGTCGTGGGGGGAGCCGGCTTCATGGGAATGCACATTTATATCACTGAAATCTCTCTGTCAGGGGTTTGGGCTCTGGTTATGGCAGAAGGTTAGAGAGTTTAACAGCTTGCTCCCGCCGCCCACAGACAGGGCATTTTCATGTGCCTGAGGGGATGGAAGGACTCTTGCCCCTATCTTCTATCTCAGTGGTCTCCCCTCTTTCTCTTCTTTCGCCGTCCTCTCTCCCTTCTCCTCCTCTTCGCCACTCGCTGTGGCGGAAGCGCATTGGAAAGGAAAGGCAAAGTCACACTACATTAGTTTGGTTGTGGCTGCGGCGGCAGAAAGCCATTACTCTTCCCTGACAGTATCAAAGAGAGGCAGTGGAGCTGGGGTGCGGCCAGCCCCTCCGAAACTCACCCTCCCTCTCCATCTCTCAAACCAAACCCCCCCACCCCCCCATCCAACACTCTCGTTTCATACACCACCCACCCACACCACCCCCTACCCCTCCCTGCCACGCACCGCTCGCAGGAAATTGCCTCATACTTCAGCGAGCAGGAGGTGACACGCCAGCAACACCCACGCATGTGTCACTTTCAGGACCCAGGGCCTGGGTGGGAGCTGCCCTCTTAAGTCCCACAGAAGTGCTGGCCAGCAGGGAGCATTACATGCAGACCAGGGCCTGGAGGCTACCGGTCGGCCCGCAAACCGGCCCCAAGATGGAGCTCCAACTAGGGATGGGGGGTTTAAGTGAGGGGGACCAAGGATCCTTTGGAGGGTTTTTTTTTTTGCTGGACATCATCACGGTGGAAAAAGTGTCCAGGCTGCAGGCCAGGCATCATAAAGGTGGTTTGGAGGGCTTGTGGTATGTTAAGAAGGGGGTGAGGTTGTGACCCTGGTGAAGAGCCCCAGCTCGATGTTGACTTCAGTGTGTGCTTTCTTGTAGCCAAATTGTCAACTTTGCGCTTAAAGGTGAGGGGTGAAGTGGCGTGTTTTGTGGGCACGTGCATGTCTGCAGCTCCACACACTCATCTGTGAAGAGCTGTTGTGCCTCTGACCTTGTCTTTGAAACAGAAGGGGCGCCACGGCACATGAAAATGAAATGGTTAGCCAATGCCGAGATGATTAGCATTGTCCATGGACTTCACAAAGAGCTAGTTTTTCTTTCGTTTCTGTCGTTTTTTCTCCCTGAAACATGTGGACAGAACAGACTATCATAACAATGCGTTGGAAAACCTCATTACGTTTGGAAAACAAGATCATAATGGCGGAGGATTACAACATGTAATCCGTAATTCATTAATTTGCCTCTGATGTTTACCATCAAGGCAAACACACACACTCACACACACGCAATGCATAATAATACTGGCGATTGGCAAAGAACTGGAGCAGACGCCACAAAGCCCTTGCATCAAAGCCAGGGGCTTGGGACGAGGAGTGGCTATTGTTTAAAAAGAGGGGGGCCCTGAATATATTTTGTTTGGGAGCAGCAATCGAAGCTGGAGGGGGTCGTCTCATTTGGGGGCAAGAAATCTGCTCATGCTGCCTGCTGCCTCTGTTTCTGTTTTAGCATATCCCCCATCCCTCCCTCCCTCCCTTCCACCCACCCACCCACCCACACACACATATGCACACACACGCACAAACACATAAACACACACATGCACACGCGTGGTGCACACACACTCACGCACGCCAAAACCACCCACCCCATCCCAAACCTTGAGGAGCCCGATGTTTATTGCTATTCCAAAGCAGCTTTTGTTGTGATTGTCTGTGCTCTCCCTGCCCCCCCCTCCTTTCTCCTCCTTGTTTCCACTCTCCTTTCATTTTGTGTGGGGCTGGAGGGGGCCGAGGGAAGGCAAGGCAAGGGAAGGGTGTGCTGGGGCGGTAGGGGTGTAGTGTGGTGTGGTGTGGTGTGGTGAGGTGAGGTGGGATGGTGGTGGTGGTGGTAGTGGTGGTCTGCTGCAGTTTGGTGGCTGAAGCAGCCCTGTCGTTCTGGCAGCCGTTGGGTGATTAGAGGGAGAGTGGCTCTCAGCAGGGTTTTCTGTTTTATATTCATCAAAAGCTGGCTGCCTTTGATTCGCTCCCCTCTTTGACGCGTGTGACAGCGCATGCTGCCGCGCCTTCGCCAAGGAAATCGCACACTTATCCCCTCCATCCCTCCCTCTCTTTCTCTCTCTCTCTCTCTCTCTCTCTCTCTCTCTCTCTCTCTCTCTCTCTCTCTCCCTCCTTCCCTCTTGCTCCTGACATCCCTCCGAGCTGTGAGCCGTGCAGCCAGCCTGCCACCTCCCCCCCCCACCCCTACCAACACCACCATGCCACACCACCCTCCCTAAAAAAGGAAGAAAAACCCCCCCTCCAACGCCCCCCACCCCCAACCCCCCCGCAGGCAGCCTCCCTACACACCCCATCAACCCTCTACTCCTACCCCCTCCCCTTCTGCCTCAGCTCAACCCCCCCAGGCTGCCTCCCCATCTTATTAATTTCTCTATTATTATTAATATCGCCTCTTTTCACTCAAATGGGCCGACTTCTTTCCAAGGTCATTCTGTAAGATTTGCTGAGCTGAGCCCTCCCTCCTGTCCCCTCCCTATGTTATTACCGACCGCAGAGTAATGGGCTCAGACCAGGTTTTTTTTCTCTCTCCTCTCTTTTTTATTTTTCATTTTTCTCTTTTTTCTCTCTCTCTCTCTCTCTTCCCCTCCATCTCTCTCTCTGCCAGGCGAGCGTGTTGATTCGCAGAAAAGCACTGTTTTTCTTGTGACAGACAAGGTTTTTTCGGATGTCACCTTCGCAGTGTGTATGCAGACTGTCCAGGCCTAGTTTTCTTCCTTTGTGAACGTTTGTGGGTGACTGCTCCAGACGGGACTTTTTTGTTTGTGCTTTGAATGGACAATTTTTCAGCTGTGTACGTATGGGCTGATGAGGTTTTCACCGTTCTCCTGTGTTTACAGCTGTACGTGCTCCTAAAT
The DNA here is from genome assembly GCF_034702125.1 of Engraulis encrasicolus. Classification (NCBI taxonomy): domain Eukaryota; kingdom Metazoa; phylum Chordata; class Actinopteri; order Clupeiformes; family Engraulidae; genus Engraulis; species Engraulis encrasicolus. The sequence continues at coordinate 11,382,680 of NC_085878.1, forward strand.
GTGTGGAGGCTAGCAGCAGCAGCAGCCTCACAGGTGTCTTAGCATTGCAGTTTAGTTTAGCTCAAATATATTTCTTTATCCGGCAATGCTAGGTCAAGTTTTGTTTGCACTTGGTTTCTGTGTTCCCTCTCAGAAAGAGTGAAACAGGGCTAAGGTGGAGCAAAAGGAAGTTAAATCTGCTGTGCGTAGCACAAGTAATGTATTTTGATGCTGTTTCTGGCAAGCAGGCACTACATGGGTGTACATTTTTGTATGGGAGAACAAACAGATTTCAATACCACCAGCAGAGTTCTGGAAGAAAAATGGCTGCCAGAGACGTGTTGAGAGGTGGCATTTGCAAGTTGCAGCCAGTGTTGCCAGATTGGGCGGGTGCCCGCCCAATTGGGCTACTTGGGATGAGCGTCGGCGGGCAGGTTTTTTGAGCCGTTTTGGGCCCATAGAAGTCAATCTAATTTGTTGAATTTGGGCGGAATTTAACGCATTTTGGCGGTTTTTGAGAACCTTTTGGGCGGGATTTGGTCAGACACATCTGGCAACACTGGTTGCAGCCCTACCACGGTGCCAGTTGTGAAATGTGAAAGATTTTCCCCCTAATGGTTATTTTAGCACAATGGCCACCTAGGTACTCCTCTGCTCATCACCGCTGCTGCTCGCCAAATAAACTGCACACGTGGTGTCTGTTTTGCAGCCATTCAGCAGTTTGTGTTTCTCCACAGCTTCTTGTTCATTCACAGTGGAGGATAGTTCCCTCTCGGCCAAGCAGTCAATACTGCAGTCTGTGATGGCCCAGACCAACATCATACATACAGATACACACAGACACACGCAGACACATTTGCTCACTTGGCGGTTTACCCACTCTGCTACACCAGAGACACAAACCACACATTTGCTCAGTTGAGGACACACACATATACACACGTGTGTCCACAAAACATGTGCGCGTGTACACACACACGCACACATGCACACACACACATGCATGCACACTGGTGTGTTAAAGCATTACTGCTAGCCCAGCCAGGAAATTAACAGCCTAAATTATTAAAGCAATTCTCAGCTCGGCAAACAGAACAGAGCTGAGCAGGCATATGCTCACACACCTGAGTGTGTGTGTGTGTGTGTGTGTGTGTGTGTGTGTGTGTGTGTGTGTGTGTGTGTGTGTGTGTGTGTGTGTGTGTGTGTGTGTGTGTGTGTGTGTGTGTGTGTGTGTGTGTGTGTGTGTGCAGAGTCAGTGAGGGGCGGTCCAACGTTGGAAAGCCCATTTACTTGCTCCCTGTTCCCCATAGTGGCCCGACTAACAAGGTCACACAGCCCCCAAGGTTAGCACGGCGGAAAGGAAAGAAGGTTTGCTAATAATTTACACACCAAGACACACACACACACACACATACACTCACACACACAGGCATGACACTTGACAGACAGACAGACACACACACACGCACACAAACACACACAAACACGCACACACACATGCACACGACACATGATGCACACATGTACAACATGATGGCCACTACACACACACACACCCACACACACATACAACACTCATGACACACACACACAGTCACCTCTTCAGTAACGGGAAATCATATGCGATGTGGCCATTTGCATTTCTCTAGTGGCCGCGGCGGCAGGCGGTAGGCGATTGGGTGGTGGCGGCAGGCGGTAGGCGATGTGGCGCTGGGTGGTGGTGGCGGCGGCGGTGGCAATGGCGTTGCCTTTCCCTCCGATTGAAATGCAAACAGCAGGGTGTCACAGTCAGCGGTCCACCTCCCTCCACCGTTTGATTCCCACCTCACCACCAGCCCCCCTGCTGCATCACACCCAGACCAAGCCGCCCGTGGGCCAGGTTTGTGTCATGCTGATTTCGCCTCCCAAGGATGAGAAGGCAGCATCAGTGGTTGAGGTGGTGGTAATGGCGGCATCGTGTGTCACCTATGCATAAATTCATGCGCTTCTGTGTTTTTTTTTCAAGTGAATATTCTTCCTCGGATGTGGTCCTGAACCATTTTATTAGATTTACTGTATTTGGGGTTTTGAGGGGAGGGTGTGGTGGTGTGTGGTGGTAAACTGCACAAGTTTATCTTTTTACAGTGCGCCCTCCTCTGGATGTGTGGCGATGGCCAAAACAGAATGTTCTTTGCGTTGTCTTCTTTTCCCGCCTCAATATTCAAAAATGCTCTGCGATAAAAGTTACCGATGCTTAGTGATCACCACAACACGGCCCCAGCAACAGCCCCAACACCTGAATCGAGACGTTAAAAATAAATGTTCCGTATGCGTTGCGTCAGAAACAGAGAGAGCAGTGTGTAGACGACGGCACACACGATACGCTAACTGCCGGCCATTGCTGAGTTTGATGGCTGTTTGAACAGCGGCTGATTGCGGTTTTAGGGCTGTGCTGATGGCCCTGTGATGATCTTCCCCAGGTGTCTGATTAAGCTCAAGGTGACTGGGCGCGGGGCCCCCGGCAGCAGACAGACACATACTGTCCGTCCGCCGTGCGAGCCGGAGAGAGTCCTGCCTGCTTTTCATCTAAATGCCCATAATAGCAGAGAGCACTCGAGAGCCAGCGGCTGACTCTCCCTCTATCATTTCTGATGTCCTCTCGCCTCGTTGGGCTCAACTTAATCTGCTTCTTTCTTCCTCCTGTTTTTGTTGTTGTGGTACAGAGAAAGAATGGAAGAGAGGACTGGAAAATAAGTGGGATATCATAGTTGTAAGATGTGTATTGAATGTGTATATGCATTTATTATGAATTAAAAAATATTCCTTCATCGAGATTTTCTGGTCTGTTTTTTTGTTTATGGCTAGTGCTAGGCTTCTTTTGATACATTTTTTGGTCTGTTTTTGGTTGTGGGTGTTGCTAGATTTCTCTGGTAGATTTTGTGTGAGCTAGTTGTTTGTTGTTTGTTTATTTCTTAGATTCTGGCTCTCGGTAGAATAGCAGCGTTCTGCTATTTTGGCGTAACTTCTGCCATGAGTTCTCTCCATCAGCCATCAAAATCACATCAATGCAAATACATTGATGCAAATGTAGCTAGGGAAAGC